>NC_056745.1:1028518285-1028555785 GCF_019279795.1 Protopterus annectens | reverse complement strand
TGTTTATTTGTGTACTATTACAGTTGTATATGCCATGTCATATAGCTGTTAGGTATTTGAAATACATACTAACTGAGTAATGTAACTTTCAAGCAAATAATTTTATACAGTAATCCGAAAGCATAACGTATGTTGCTGTCCAGGCCAAGGCCTTCAAGTAGTATAATAGTAAAGAAACACTGGGCCAGAAGATATTCAATCAACAGTAAGTAATGCAGATGTAGTTCAGCAGCCTCAAATTACACTCTGTACTCAACCTCTAGGGGGAAAAGAATTACATTGTCACAATGAAGATGTATCTGTTACATAACAATGCTTAACTTAAAACATCACTATCACACTGACAAAGAGAACAGTCTGTATGACAGCAAGCACTAGGCCACCAATATTCCCAAGGTGAAATGTATGAAAATGTACAGCCATATACCTTAAGGTGTCTTACTACTGATATCCCTCACATGTTTTAACAACCTAGGTTATATATGGTGCATACCCCTCCCCATAGACTGACTTACAGGGCCATATAACAGTGTTACATACACTGACCTCTGGACTGCACAAGGGCACACACGTTTTGTACAGCTGTAGCCCACATATATATGGACCCTACCCCACAATATGTGTGGGGACCACAACATCACTGGAATGATGGCAGGAATGGCAGCATGACATAATCATTGGCCACCGCTTAAACCTCTTACTGCATGACATATGGACAAAGCCTGGTATATAGGTGGAGGACAGAGGCTGGAAAACAGGGCCATATTTGTAATATTGTTGTTATACACTGAGAAAGTTGCTGGTGTTATAGGATTGTTTGCAACATACCCTTAGTCAGGAATATGAAGTGGGAAACACAAATGGATGTAGCCATGTACTGATAGCACTCAACAGACATTAATACCAGTGATATATCTGAGATAAAACATGTGTGGTGGACAGATCAAACATAACAGCCAATCCTCTGGCCATCATGTGGATAGATCCACAGTTGAGAGCTATGCAGACAGACTGCATTCCATGCTAAACTATTATGTACACACAAACCCTGTAGCACTAGCGGTATACAATGCATATAACACCACTACTCACACTGTATGTAGGTCTGGAACCTTATACAAATATGTAGTCGGCTTGTGTCTGCAAGTCCACTTGTAAGATGTATTGCTACCTGCTGTCTGTAACACTGCTGGCCACCCAGAGGAAGGATGTCCTCCATACCGGAAAGGTAAAGGGACCACACCCACATGATTAAGGAATTTATAGTACTGGGTTGCCATGACAGTGGTAATTGGAAGTACTACACAGCAGGCTGCATGCAGGTAGCAAGTGGTGGACACTGATTGGTACAGAGGCCATCACTTGATCATGTGCATCACCTACAAAATCCATGCTACAATCTATTCAAAGCAGCTCAATCCATGTAGTGGAGAGAGAGAGAGAGAGAGAGAGAGAGAAAAAAAAACATAATAAACAAACAAACACATATCCATCCATCCACACAGAAACTTGTATCCAGAAGAGATGACATTCCCACAACAGGTATATGAAGCATATATGCATGTAATTTAATGTAGTACTTGGTCCATAATAATGGGATAGATGACATGGAATGATTTATATGTGTCATCAGGTGTTGCTGTAATGTCCAGCTGAACAACTGCTATGGACAATAGTGTCTGTCCCTGTGGGCAGTGGGCCATACCTGTCAACTGTGCAAATCAGCACTGACTGACAAGATGTAAGCCATCATAGTGTGTGTTGTGTACTGCAGGATATGTATATTAGTGTGGCCAATAGCTGGTAGTGGAAGTAATGCCATTATGATGGGCATGTGAGTTTCAGAGCCCACCACTTGCAGGACAGTCATGTTAACATGTAATGTAGCATGCACAAATGCCATAGGTGTGTAATAGGCTTACCTGCAATCTGTCCATAGATATACCCCCTAATGTTAGGGTGTGTCAACATGTGACACTTGTCTGTGTTGTAGCAAGGCAGAACAGTGCTGCTGTGCAGGAAGGAGAGTTAGAGAGTGTGGACCTGATGTTTGAATGCACCCCATAAATATATATATATATATATATATATATATATATATATATATATATATATATATATATATATATATATATATATATATATATATATATATATATATATATATATATATATATATATATATATATATATATATATATATATATATATATATATATATATATATATATATATATATATATATATATATATATATATATATATACACACACCAGTAAGTGGGTGCAAAATGGACAGTTATATCAAGTGTGAACCCCATGTTGTGAACACATTGCCCTTGTTTGTGAAGGTGGGATTTTTAAATTGGGGAAGGATAGTAGGTATATTTGGGGAGGTAGGTTGGGTTGGAAGACAGACAAGACAACATACAGAGGTGGTATATGACACATGTGATGGGTAAACACCTTGGATGGGGAGTGTTGTCTGGGATGTGGAAGCCCATGAGCCCCCATATGGAAACAATGGGACCAAGGTCCCCACCCATGGCAGTCACAACATCATCTTCACGGCCCTGAAGGTGCCTCGGCTGGGGGCTGAGCAGGAGGAGCATGTGAACCCTGTGATTGTGTACTGAGGGCCTCAAGGTGCTGTAGCACATCACTCAAGTCTTGGTGGAGCTCCCTATGTACAAGACCCTGGACCTGATTTCAGGTGACAGGATCCTATCTGTGTTTGCTCCCAGGGGGGAATCAAACACCATCCCCTGAGGTGGTTCCACCTGATGATAGTGCAGGACCAGTAGATGAGGAGGTCCCAGGGTGGTTCTCAGATGTGATGTGACCTGGTAACATAGGCAGATGAGGTGGGAGAGGTAGCTCTGCTGGCAACTGTTTTCCAAACATGCTATTGTGTCACTGTTATAGAAAACTTGTGGGTAGTAATAGTCCACACATTCCAGGATTATGTCTAACAGCATCCATAGATATCCTCATTAACACAAAACAACAGATGTGCAGAAGTCACCTAGCAAACATAACACATGCATGTATGGAACCATAGTGGCCCTTACAATAGCATGCAGGTGACATTGTTCATAATAGGCCACCAATGATAGTGTTCAACATTGAGCATGACTATAAACACATAGCAGAAATTGTTGTACAATATGATATATGTCCCAATGGTAGTTCTTCTGTAGACATACCTGTTGAGTTATGTGATCAGATTGTTGTTGCATATATGGTGTTGGGGGGACAGAGATTTGTATTAACAACTATGATAACCTTGCAGTATGGAGTCCTCAGACCTGCTTCCCTCTTTATGTCTTTCAGGAAATATGTCCAGGGAAAGGCTGCCTATGTACACAGCAGAGGAGAATGGTGTCATCATCACATACCTGGTACAGCACTACAACACCCTGTTTCGGTGTACAGCCCATTATCTGCAGGAGAGGACCACCCTGTGGAATGATCTTGTCCACAGGTTAAATTATGTTGGCCTGCATAACCACAGTTATTAACAGGTCCAACATCGATGCCCTGATCTACTCCACCTTGCCTGTCGGCATGCTGCTGCAGTTAGGGGGGACCAGCTTGTAACAGGGGGGTATCATGCCATCCAACCCCCCTGACACATGTAGAGGAGCTCCTTGCCAGCCTCGGGGCACCTGCCCACCCACAAACACAACACCTGGCAGAGAGCATAGTGGCAGAGGAGTATGCAGGGAAGGCCACAGGGCACATCAGTAGACCACTGTTGCATATCCATCTGCATCTGTAGAGTTAGATAATGCATATGTGAAATTAAATATATATAGTTTGTTGTTGCATTGTCGTAATAAACAGATGTGCATAATCTGTAGTATTGTGGGTTTGTACTGTTGATGTACTGTAATGCTGCACCCACCCTGTACCAATGCCACAGGTATGGATACTGACATCACATCTCTCACACAGTTATGTAGGTCCCTCTGGTATACACAAAGCCAGTGTGCCAAACAGTCACAGCCCTTAAGGCTAAACAACACACCTGATACACTTGTAATAGGTGACTCTATCGTCAGGCACACTGACGTCCCGCTCACCAGGCTGAACAAGGAGAAGGTCACGGTGAGCTGCCTGTCAGGTGCTAGGATCCGCCACATAGCACAAGCACTCAGGTCACTCCAAGGCATTGTCCATGATGGTGTGAATGACCTGAGACGTACCTCCCTTGACTACATGAAAAGAGTCATAGAGGAGCTCTCTGAGCATGTGGCCCAGGACGGTATGACCCTGAGCTTGAGTAGCATCTTACCCTCACCAAGAATGATGCCACAATATGAAGGCAAGATGATCAATTTCAACAATTGGCTTAAGTATTGATGTCATTCAAAGGGGATCCAATGCCTGTCAGCCTGGGATGACATGCTCGACAGGCTGCGATGCTTCGCTAGGGATGGCTTGCACCTGTCACCCCTGGGCTTTCAGATCTTGGCAAAGGCTCTTGCTACCCCCATAGTGCCTTTTTTAGGCAAGGCTCAAAAGACAAACCCACCTCCATAGGTATCAAAAGGGATAAGAAACTAAGAGTAATGCTATTCAATGCCAGAAGTCTAAACCTCAAGATGCATCCACTCAAAACTCTCTTTAGCATGGAGAACATCGATATCTGTGCAGTAACAGAAACCTGGTTCAAGGCTCCCGAGAGCACCCCAGCACTACCAGGTTATACCTCATACCATGCTTTTCGGCCCCAAAACTTGGACCAAACCAGAAAAGGAGGGGGAGTATCAATATTCGCCAAAGATACCCAAACCTCCAGGTTGGGGGCACAGCACGAAGCATCAGAGACTATCCATGTGCAACTAACAGTGGGTAAAACTGCCTTCCAGTTTATAGCCTGCTACAGACCACCCTCCCAAACCCAGGAACCCCACTCGGCCTTCCTGAGAACACTGGATAATATGAAGGTCTCTCCAAACACCATTATATTGGGCGATTTCAACTACCCAAACATAGACTGGGAGCATTACTCTAGCTCCAACACCCTAGCTCAAAGGTTCCCAGAATTTATAAACTCAAATGTTATGGAACAACTTGTTACCACTCCCACAAGAGGGGAAAACATACTGGACCTGATCATCACCAACATGGGGACTCTATGCTCCAGACCAGAAGTGTATCCCTCACTGGTAAGATCAGACCATAAACTAATCTCACTGGATATTCACATCCCGACCCCACCCCCTGCCCAGAAAACCACAGTGAAAAACTTCTCTAAAGCAAATTTCACACTCCTCAAAACTGAGGTGGAATCCTTCAAAGCCCCCGGACCTGTGGAAAATATGGCCCAGACCGCAGAATCCTTTATAAACTCATTCTATGAGCACCTTCAGGAATGCATGGATCATGCAATCCCAAATAAAACCAAGACCCAATCCTCCAAAGGCAGACGTCCTGTCTGGTGGACCCCAACCATAAACAAACTATACAATAGAAGGAGGAAGCTACTACATGATAGAGAAAAATCCCAAACAGGGAAGGCATCTCTGATCAGTGTTAGCAAAAAACTACGGGCACTCATAAAATCGTCTAAGGCCAGCTTTGAGAGAAAAATTGCACAGGACACTAAGGATAATCACAAGGCTTTCTTTAGTTATATTAGGAACCTGGGTGGTAATTCCCAGATATGGTCAGAATTAGTCCAAAATGACAAAAAATACACTGAACCCACAGACATTGCCAACATCCTAGCTGACAGGTTCAGTGCAAACCCCCCTCCTCCCCACCAAAAGGGCAAATATTTATCCCAGCAGAGTGCTGCCCCCCTGATATCTCAGATGCTCAGGTAAGAGCCACCCTCTCCAAAGCAAAAAACACAGCATCAATGGGACCAGAGAGTGTCCCGGGCTGCATCCTACATGAACTCCAAGAAGAGCTAAACCCAAACATAAAACTACTGTTCAATCTCAGCCTTACCACAGGATATGTACCCAAAGAGTGGCATACAGCAACAGTGGTCCCTCTCCACAAAGGTGGTGCCTCAACGGATCCTGGAAACTATTGCCCCATAAACCTGACTAGCTTGGTCTGCAAAGCTATGGAAAGGATCATCATGGACCTCATAAAAAAAGATATTGGGGACCTACAGACACTGGATCCTACCCAGTTCGGCTTTGTTAAGGGCATATCCTGCCTCTTAAACCTGGTCAATTTCTTTGAAACAGTCACCAAGGCCATTGACGATGGGAAGGTGGTCCACACAGCCTACCTGGACCTCGCAAAAGCCTTCGATACAATACCCCACTCGGGCATTATAGATAAGCTCACCAGCTTAAATATAAACCCCTATGTCACTAGATGGGTTGCAAACTGGCTCAAGGACAGAACCCACATGGTTAGAATTGCTGGAGCCATGTTAGACACCAAACCAGTTACAAGTGGCGTCCCATAAGGCTCAGTCCTGGGACCTCTCCTGTTTGGTATATATTTCTCGGAGGTACAGGCCAACACGGAAGGACTGTGGCTGACCAAGCTCACAGATGACTGCAAACTGGGTGCTATAATCGACTCTCCATCCGATGCAAGCATCCTCCAAAAGGACCTCATAGAAACAGACAACTGGTGCCAGAGCCATGGCCTCATGCTAAACGCCAAAAAGTGTATAGTCATCCCCTTTGGCAAAAACAAAGTGCCCACAAATTACCACATAGGTGGTAATCCATTAAGTACAGATGAAGTAATTAGAGACCTGGGGACCCAAGTTGATAGCAATCTCTCATTTGACAACCACATGGCCAAAGTGGTTAGAAAAACATTTTATATAGCCCACCTAATCACGAAGGGATTCACATCTAGATCAGGGGAGGTCATTGTGCCTCTCTACTCATCCCTCATCAGGCCCATAATTGAGTACAATGCCCCTTTTGGGATGTACCTTACCAGACACCTGCAGCAACTGGAAAGACCCCAAAAGTACCTCACCAAGAGGATCAAAGGGCTCAAACAGATGCCATATGCTGCCTGGTTAAAGAAACTCCAGCTGTACTCAGTGGCATACCACCTGCTCAGAGGCGATCTGTGCCTGACGTATAAAGCCATGTCCAACCCGAATTAATGGACATGCTGCACCTCAGAAAATCCAAATCCCATCGAGCTACGTGCTCGAGAGACTTGAACCTCAGCACTGAAATAAATAGGACATGCTGGAGAGACAGATTCATAACCCAGAGGCTCCCTTCACTCTGGAATAAAATCCCAGTCCAGGTTAGGCAGAGTCCCTCATTGACTCTCTTCAAGAGGTATCTTGATGAGTGGATGGGGGATCGTAGGTTTACCCCGGGTATCACTTCTGTGTCACTGTTAGACGGAGGCACAGTATACTAACCTGAAAAAAGGGCATAGCAAAATTAATTTAAAATGGGTGGCGAAAGCCAAACACACTCTGGCTAGGCTTATAAATGCCCTAGGGCAGATAGCCTAGTATGAACCTATGAACCTCCAGGGTAGCAGCCTGTAGCTGATGAGTATGGTGTTTGTTTATGTTTGCCAATACACCAGTCATGTTATGCCCATGCTATATTCCATGTACACATTTAACACAACTACCCATAATACATGCTGTACAAGTTCATGTATTGTTGCTGTTAACTGCACTGCATCACAGTGGTCACCATGATAGTGTATCTGAAGGGTATGTAAAACTCCTGCAATATAACCAACATCCTGTCATTGCAAGATGTGTGCACAGAGATGAACATAATGGTGGGACAAATGGCCTACAGTAGGGACATGTCTGAAACATCACCCTTATACAGTGCTACAACAGCGTATATACCACTATTACAATGGCAACTGTTACAGATCTACACTACAGCATATCAAAATGCTGCATTCCACAACCCTTACAATCTGCAATGTGGTCCTAACATGAGCAATGAATGTGTAATATGGAATCCTATGTTAGGACAGCAAATATGGGGAATGCATACCTTCACAAACACTGGAAGCATATGTGTGCATACACTCCAGATAACATATTGTGGAAACAGCTTTTGAGGTACTGACAGCATGCATTCTTCATGAGTATAGACCTTCCAACAAGTACAGGTCCTCAATGTCACACCAATAAATTGTCTGCTGTCCAAGCCATTTGGCCATCGAATGTGCCCATTTACCTGCAACAGAGGCAGCCATGGATTCCACACATCTTACAAGCCATGGAATGGCTCAGATATACCCAACAGGTAGCACCCAGGAGTTGGACATGGAGCCGTACCTCACCATTGCATATACCATGGCAAACGGTGCAAACAGTCACGTATGTGGCGAGGATGTATGGGACAGGATTAATTTAGAAAATAAACAGATGGCCATCCAAGACAGATGGCTACACATGTTGTAAACTGGTCAAGCAGGCTGCCTAGTACCATGCCACAACACTGCAGGAATGTCTAACAAGTACTGGCTGTGCAGTACCCATGTCGGCAATTGTCTGGACTCTACATAAGTGTGGGTTAGGGTAATCAGATGGGACAGTTGAACCACAGGAAACATCAGCCAGGCTTCTCTACAGGTAGTGTATGCATAACAGCAAAGGTCCCCAAAAGGCATGCATTGCAATGTGTACTGGTGTACCAAGACCACATTGGAAACCTACAGACAGTATCAATTCAGATACATGTGCTGCACAACCAACACCTCACCCTACCTGAGGCCCACCATCTCCATCTGTACCTTACCAGTGCTAGTGTACACCTGTATGTTTGCCATTCATTTGCAGGGACTAGGGCAGTACACATGGTGCTCAGTGTTTGGGACACTGAAAAATGACACACGTGTAGACCATAGTTTTCAAGCATCTGCAGAAAGGCTGAGGGTGGGGACGGGGTGTCATCATGAAATATAACAGTGCACTGAAGCAGAGATCCAGAGGATGCTATGAATGGCCGCATCTGCACACAGTCAAGGTCAGAAACTGTGGCAGACATAACCCTGACTCCATAGCAATAGTGACGGCACTGTGTGACCTCCAAAGAATATGCACATGAGTTGACCTTGCAATCATGCAGAGTTGGGGGACTTCTGTAGGGCAGACTGACCAAATACTGGCAAATGCAGATGGCCCATGCTAATATACCCCACCAGGAATAGTGACTGCTGCAGTACACATAACAGTAGGTGCAACAAACCATCATGATAAGAGAGTGCACACATATGCACCCACAAATTGTATGCATCTCAATCAGCATCTTCACAACTAACACATTTGTTTGACACTGCATTTGATTGCACAGGTGATATGTCACATATTAGGTTCATGTAATGTTAACATATGCAGTAATGTGGCCTCATGGCATGTCAAGGAAGAGGGTGCCCTATCAATAAGGGTGTGTACACTCCCCATAGCCATTGTAAGGTTTGAAGGTTGTCAGTGTAATTGTATTTTATTGGCCATACATGCACCGCTGATGATGAGATCTGTAAATCAGACATCAGGCATTCACAAATGACATCTGTCCACATATCATCCCAGGTATGTGTCGGACAAACACATAGGGGCTGTGAGCAGCAGAGCAAACATAACTGACACACATATGCACATTCAGCAATGGTGTGTACACCTGTGAGGTATGGTGCACAGTACATGCCAGGGTGCTGAACAGGTGCACAGCAATACTGTGTACATGGGTGCAGTGTGTTCCAGGGGAAGGGGCATCATGTACTAACACAACCCATGCATCACAGAGATGTATAATGTTGCTAGCAGGGATTGACTATAGCTGCACTGCATGCTGTTGAGTGCCATATGTCATGCATGTTGACAAATGGGTAATGAGAGGTTTGTATGTAATATCTTTGTGCAACCTCACCTATAAGTGTGTGTGTGTGTGTGTGTGTGTGTGTGTGTGTGTGTGTGTGTGTGTGTGTGTGTGTGTGTGTGTTTGTCCATGTATGCACATGTGTGAGTGTGGGGTTGTTTATACCTCTCAACTTCCCTTTGAAATCATGCAGTACATGGACTTGGGCAGACACATGAGACACCCGGAATGCTTTTCTGACATGTAATCTCAGGACAGTTGACAATGTAATAATGTCTGCAGCATGAAACATGCATTGAGAGGGAAAAGTAGACACCAGGAATACTGTCTCAATTGCAATCAGCAGACAGGTGAAAGAATACCCACATATGCAGAACTACAGCTGTATTGGGGAATTACTAGACAACAACAGAGAGTGTTCCCAAATATTACTGTAGTCCACATAAAAAGTTAATAGAGCAACTGATCTTGCATCTACTGAACAATAGTTACATATGACACTCCAGTGAGTGACATTATTGAGTGTCTGTAGTAGCCCATGACAGATGGGGCCATGCTCAAGATGTCTAGGTGAACACTGGATGACATCAGAGAGTCTTTAAAAAATGACTCCAATCAAGTCAAAGAGGTAATGGACTAACAGGTCATGTTTTGTGATCAATTTTGTAGGCAATTAGAAGAATGATACGTTAATGATTGGTATTATTGACTGAAATTATTCAAGACTGATGCAGAATGGGGAACTTAAAAGAAAAAACTAGGGACATTCTGTAAATTCAGGGACAGGTAAGTAGTATGGTGGAATGCCAGTGTGTGTGTGTGTGTGTGTGTGTGTGTGTGTGTGTGTGTGTGTGTGTGTGTGTGTGTGTGTGTGTGTGTGTGTGTGTGTGTCTGTGTGTGTACTGTTAAGCAATGAAGTACAGGTCTTAAAGTGCATTTCTTGTTTTCCACTCACAAGTGGCGAGGTGGGTCAGGGTCCCTCCTGCAGGCAATCTGATGTTGGTGTCCATACAGACACTGAAAATGATGATAGGTGTGTTGAAGCACATGCGAGGTTGCCAGGGGCTGAAGCTCCACCATCGTTTGACATCCTGCTGTTATCCATCCCATCCCCACACAGTCACGATATCTATACATACCCCATCATCAGTGGCCATAGCTGAGAGACAGTTGAAGGTTGGTTCCATGGGACAGGACAGTGCGGTATCTATGGCACATGTGTCTGGGCACAGCAGCCATAGCCAGATGTCCAGCGGGGTACCACTTAGGCAGATGTAGAGGGGTGCTCATTGGAGAGATGCTGGTCATCGTGCCCCTGGCCGAAGTGCCACATCTGGTACCACCAGATGCATGTTTCAGGCTGTCATGGAAGTGCAGGCATGTATGGAACGATACACCAGACAGGCTCTGAGGCTGCAGAGGGCTCGTCATTCAGCTGTTACTGACAACATCTCTGATCTTGCAAGTGCTCTCCATTATTTTTCAGAGGTCATGGATAGATGGTTGGGTGACATGGTGGGAATCCTCAACCATGGAATGTCTGTGCTCAAGCATATGGTGCGAGTGGTGCAACCGCCACGTGGATGTAGGCCAGCAACACCAACAGCTGGAGGTTGACGTGGACATGCAAGAACACTGAGCCTCTCCTGTAGTGGCAGTACCAGCCCCAGCTCTGCAGGGGGGGCACTGCCCACACCACACCATAACAGGCCATGTGCATGGCCCTGGCCAGTCCCAGGATGGACCTGGATCCAGCAGACATATGCCATCATCGGGGAGAGTACCATATCATGGCTTGTACCTGGTGGTGCCCATGGAACCCCTGGCCAGCATAGTTCTCATATTTATGGCTGGAGATGGTGAACTGCACACCCTGCCAGGTATGGTCTGCAGCTGTCCAGCAAATGCCTGTATAGGGAAGCCACATGGCAGAACTGTGTGCATGCATACTCACACACAATACAAACACCGCTAGGGCACCCCATACCTACACACACCACATCACCACAGCCATATCAATAATTAAACCCCTTCACTCACACACATGGTGTCAAACCTATGACTCAGCCTAGGTTTCTGGCAAACCAACAACACACCCTGTGTATATGATTATACCAGTGCCACATCCCTGTCATCCATAACATCTATGCAGGGACAGGCTAATATGGTTCTGATGCACACAGTGACTCTACTACAGTGTACCAATGTAATGCTGTGTAACATGTTGTCAGCAGTAAAGTTTAATGCTTACATGTCAGGAAGTGTAGCTGTCCAGCCATGATGCATTATAGCTGTTATTAACACTGAGTGAGTGTGGTCTCCATAATGTATTCCATTTGTGTTGTAGGTGTTCATGTGTCAGCAGGAGGATGGTCTGCTGTTGTATCCTACAAGGGATATGGCACTGTGGTGACACCTTGGCTGTGCCATATCCTGGGTACAGGTGAACATGTCACAGGTCTGTATAACAGTTACTGCATGTGCCACATGGCTGATAGGTCTGGGGGTGGTGTATACAGGTGAGTGCATGATGGCTGCTGTCAGCAGCCCTTCTACAGTGGACAATGGTAAGTGTACTGGGTAGTACACACCACATGTTTGTGTATAACACACACAGAGGCTTTGGTGTTGATGCAATACACAGAGAATACTGTACACATGGATGCATGTACCTGTGAAAGGAACACATTGTAGCCTATGTAATTCCACCAAGCCAGAATAGGCACAACAATGCATTGAGAGATAAGCAGTCTGCTAGTGTAATGTCATTGACGATGGTACTTGCAAGGTATATGTCCTCTTACCCAATGTAGTGCAATTATCTACTCTGTAAACATAGGTGTGCTGATATGGCTGGCACAGCCTTACCCTTTGGAGGGTGAGAGGTGCTGTAGAACTGCAGATAGTGTGATAGACTACTTAACCTGATAATATGAACTGTACAGTATTATGGCCAGCTAAGCTAACTGCAATGATGGTGGCTGTGTCCACAAGAGCCACAACCAGCTATATATACCAACCCCAGTATCACTGCACACCTATACAGTGGGGAAGCGGGTATTTACACATCTACCACTAGTTGTGAGGGAATGTATTTCCACAGGATGATACCTGTGAAATGTTAGCATATACCAGGCAGTTCTCGGACAGATGACCTCCTGGGACGTATATTTTGCAAACAGAAGAAGATTCCTTCACATACACATACACTCTTACTTGGCAACACTGGGACTAGACCCCTACCTAGGTATGTAGTGCTACTGATATGTGTGGCCTTAATTGCACACACCACACAGCTTTTAGGATGAGGTGTGTCCCAGGTTACATGCTACGTGAAGAACATCCCCAGGCCTGTACAGTAAGGTAATGCATGATGTACTGGTTGTTTATGGACAATACATAGTGTGACATACTGTCATATACACATCGACAAACACATAACAGTCAGACACACATCTGAGAGACCTGGGCTTATCAGTGCTAACTACTGTGTCATTGTGTCCATTGTTTTACAGATAAGTTGCACACACCACATGCATAACTTGGCTGGATAGTTTTATCAGTTACCTGTATGGTTTAAGGTGACAGTGGTCCCCATACAGTGGAAAATGGGACATGGACTGGGGGTACCATGGTGTAAAGACACTATACCCAGTACCCACACCCCACAGTGGATATTGTACACACTGAAACCCATGATAACACTCTGACATACCCACCATCACACATTGACCAGGACTGCAATACAACCCCTTGTCTATCCCAAGAGTGCTACTACAGGGATATGCATCTATGCACATACCACAGGCATAGTAGGGTGATGCATTGTCATGCCTCTCTTATGATCTGCAACATCACTATCCCTAGTACTGTGTGGCAAGGTGTACAAGGCGGATTGTATTAGGAGAATGTGGCCTCAGAAATATACACACATGCACGCATACACACACTTGCCAAAACTCAGTGGGTATCCCATGCCTATCAAACCATTTGTACAACAGTGTTGTGCTGGTACTGCAAGGACCAGGTAGCCCTTAGGGAGACGAGTGTAACAAGGTACATGTAATGTCTGGTAGAGCAGCAGCCACATCTAACTATGGCAATGGGGGGGTGCGGTGGGTGTGAAGGGCCTCAGGGTATTCTCAACTACAGGTCTATAAACACACAGACACTGATATTCTCAGTAATGCACACACCCACACACACATTTGTCAGTACTGGCGTCCATCAGTGCAGGTGTTCATAGGTGTGTACCAGGCTATTGTCCATGGAGAGATGGGAAGTATAGGGGATGTGTATACTGTGGTATCATGCCACCTCCTATGTACCAACAGGCCATCTATCAATAGATACCATAGGTTCATAGGTTCATAGGTTGGTACTAGGCTATCAGCCCTAGGGCCTATACAAGCCTAGCCATAGCAATTCCCTGGATATTTCTTCCCACAATATTTACTTCTCTGGACCCCTGTCTAGCAGGGTGACTGACATGATCCCCAGGGTGAATTTCCTATCTCTCATCCAATCATCAAGGTTCCTTTTGAAGAGGGCCAAGGAGGTGTTCTGCTTGACATGTATGGGCAGTCTATTCCAGAGTATGGGAAGTCTCTGGGTCAGGAACCTATCCCTCCAGCATGTTTTGTTCATTGTGATGACAAGGTTTAGATCCCTGGAGCATGTGGCTCTGAGGGATTGGGATTTCTTTAAGTGGAGCATATCCAACAGTTCAGGGTTTGGCATGGCTTTGTATGTTAAGTAGAGATTGCCTCTGAGTAGACGATATGCCACAGAGTATAGCTGGAGTTTTTTTAGATGGTCAGAATATGGCATCTGCTTTAGGCCTGTGATTCTTTTAGTGAGGTATTTCTGTGGCCTTTCCAGCTGTTGCAGATGTCTTGTGAGGTACATACCAAACGGGGCATTATACTCTATAAAGGGTCTAATGAGGGATGAGTACAGTGGGACAATGACCTCCTTTTTTCGGATGAAAAACCCTTAGTGATGAGGTGTGCCACATAAAAGGATTTCCTGACTGTTGTGGCGATGTGGTTATCAAATGTGAGACCACTGTCCACCTGTGTCCCTAAGTATCTCATCACACTTTCGATGTTTAGTGTATGTCACCTAAGTGGTAATTCATGGGTACATGTTTTTTTCCAAAGGGAATAACTATACATTTCTTGGCATTAAGCTTGAATCCATGGCTCTGGCACCAGGCATCTGTTTCTGTAAGGCCCTTTTGTAGAATATCCACATCATTTGGGGATTCAATAATGGCTCCCAGTTTGCAGTCATCTGCAAACTTTGTTAGCTAGAGTCCCTTAGTGTTGGCCTGTACTTCAGATAAGTTGATTCCAAACAAGAGTGGTCCCAGGACTGAACCCTGAGGTATGCCACTTGTCACTTGTCTGGAGCTGGATTTGGAGTCGGCTACTTTCTGGGTTCTGTCAGTAAGTCAATTGGCAACCCATCGAGTGACACAGGGATTTATGCCCAGCTTAGTAAGTTTATCTATGATTCCAGAGTGGGGGATGGTGTTGAAGGCCTTGGCGAGGTCTAGATAGGCTGTGTGAACTGCCTTACCCTCGTCCACAGCTCTGGAGACTGATTTTAAGAAGTCAATCAAGTTCAGGAGACAAGATCGGCCCTTCACAAACTCAAACTGGGTGGGGCTCAGTGTTTGAAGGTTGGCAATGTCTTTGTTTATAAGTTCCATGATAATGCATTCCATGCCCTTTCAGATCAGGCTCGTCAGACTGATGGGACTGTAGTTTCCAAGGTGGATCCCCCCTTGTGGAGTGGGATAACTGTAGTTGTGCGACACTCAGTGGACACAAAGCCTGAGGTGAGGCTATGATTAAACATGACACTTAGGTGAGGTGCCAGTTCATTTTTTAGTTCATGTAGTACACAGACTGGGATGTCATCTGGTCCCATGGATGCTGTATTCTTAGCTTAGGAGAGTACTGTTTCTACCTGTGTGACCATGATTACCGGAATTTGGCAATCTTTTGGTATTGAGATGGGCCCTTTAGTATGTGAGAGAGGGGTGAAGTTGGCACTAAATCAATCTGCCAGGATATTGGCAGTATCCTTGGGATCAGTATATTTAATACCATACTGTTGAAGCTCAGAACAGATCTGAGCATTGCCATTTAGATTCTTGACATAACTATAGAATGCCTTGTGGTTGTCTTTGGAATCTTTGGCAATATTATTTTCGTAACTAGCTTTTGAAGATTTTATGAGGGATCTCAGCTTCTTACTGAGGCTGGTGAGGGAGTTTTTTGCATCCTGGGATTTTCCTCTTTTCTGCAACAGTTTCTTCTTTCTGTTGTATAGTTTGTTTATAGCAGGGGACCACCAGATTGGCTTCAATTTTTTGGAGGAGAGCATCTTGGTTCTATTTGTTTGGGCTGGCATGATTCATGCACGAGTGGATGTGCTCATACAGTGCCTTAGTGTAGGATTCTACAATCGAACTTTCAGATCCCGTCTGCATGGGTGTCATGAAGTTTGTCACTTCTGACTTCAATAGCATGAAGTTAGCTTTGGAGAAGTTTTTTTAAGGAGGTTTACTTACTGGGGGTGGGGGTAAGATGTGGATGTCAAGGGTTATTTGCTTATGGTCAGACCTGACCAATGAGGGGGTGACCACTGGTGTGGAGCATCTATCTCCCATGTTGGTAATGACCAGGTCTAGGATATTGGAGCCCCTGGTGTGACAATGGATTAGTTGATCCAGGGCATTGGAATTTATGAATTCCAAGAACCGTTGGGAAAAGGAGTTGGTCCCCGAGTAGTTTTCCCAGTTAATGGCAGGGTAGTTGAAATCACCCAGTATTAGGGTATTTTGTTGTATCTTAATATTTTCCAGTATGTTTAGAAAGGTGTAGTGAGAATCTTGGGGCATGGTGGGGGATCTGTAGCAAGCTACAATTTGGATTGCAGTCTTACCTAGTGTTAGTTGCACATGGAGAATTGCAGATGCATTGTGTTGGGCAACTAGCCTGGAGGTGTGAATATTCTTGGTGAATATGGACACTCCTCCACCTTTAGTGTTTTGTTCTTGGTTTTGTGGCCAAAAGGTGTGGTAAGAGTTGTAGCCTGGTATTGCAGGGGTGCTCCCTGGAGCCTTGAACCAAGTTTCATTTACTGCACAGATATCAATGTTCTCCATTTTTAGGAGTGTCTCGAGAGAGTGCATTTTGAGGTTTAGACTTCTAGCATTGAGTAGCATTACCTTCAGATTTTGCATGCTTGTATATGTTATGGTGGTGGTTTTGTCTTTTGAATCTTGCCTAAAAAAGGCACTATAGGGGTGCTAAGAGCTTTAGCCAGTAACCTGAATCCCAGGGGTGACAGGTGCAGACCATCTCTGGCAAAGGGATGATCCTCATGGTGACAGTTACATGCATCAGCCAATCATCTGGTTGTCTCTTGCAGATGGCCAGTGAGGTGCTCCAGTTGACATGTTTGCAACATATATTACATAACATGGTCAGTGTCTGTCTTGGGAGACCTGTACCCAAGCATGTTCTATTGACTGTGCTAGTGTAGTTGAGGTATCCATGGCATTTGGTGCATACAGGGTGTGGATTCCTAGCTGTGGCATTCATAACACACAAGGGGGTGACCATAGGTGTGGAGCATTGATTTTGCATGTTGGTAATGACCAGGTCTATGATATTGGAGCCCCTGGTGGGACTATGGATTAGTTGATCCAGGGCATTGGAATTTATGAATTCCAAGAACCGTTGTGCAAAGGTGTTGGTACATGGGTAGTTTTCCCAGTTAATGGCAGGGTAGTTGACATCATCCAGTATTAGTGTGTTTGGTTGTATGTTAATATTTTCCAGTATGTTTAGAAAGGTGTAGTGAAATCTTGGGGCATGGTGGGGGATCTGTAGCAAGCTATAATTTGGATTGCAGTCTTACCTGGTGTTAGTTGCATCTGGAGAATTTCAGATGCATTGTGTTGGGCAACTAGCCTGGTGGTGTGAATATCCTTGGTGAATATGGACACTCCTCCACCTTTAATGTTTCAGTCCTGGTTTGGTGGCTGAAAGGTGTGGTAACAGTTGTAGCCTGGTATTGCAGGGATGCTCTCTGGAGCCTTGAACCAGGTCTTAGTTACTGCACAGATATCGATGTTCTCCATTTTTAGGAGTGACTAGTGACTATGAATGGCCATAAAAGCATTGATCCCTAAACATGCACAGTTTGACAGCTACCACATCTGGGATTAGAACTCTTACCTAACTAATACATTACACTATAGCATTACACAGTTATACCACATGCCACAGAGAGCTTATAGGACTACTCATTCAGTAAAGGTGTTTTTCAAGGTGAATGACATCAGCAGGCTTGACAAAGTAGGGCAATGGAAAGTGTAGTGACTGTGAATCACACACACACACACACACACACACACACACACACACACACACACACACACACACACACACACACACACACACACACACACACACACATGTACCATATCTGGAATTAGAACTCCTACCTAACTAATACATCACATTTAAGCCTCGAGGGTTAAACTTAGAGGTTAATTTAAATATTTAATCAATATTCTAAAGCTAATTTGATAGTTATTTATTGTCATGTAGTTGACAGAAATATTATGAATTGTGTATGTCTCTTTAAATCTGAATGTTGTCCTAATTTCTTTCAATCATTTGTAATTTTGTCTAATTACAGCACACACATATACACACACACACACACACACACACACACACACACACACACACACACACACACACACACACACACACACACACACTTTACTTGGTTTGTCAAATATTATGTGTACTGCTGTTGGTTGCTGTTTCTTTTGTTAATACATCACACTATAACATTACACAGTTATAGTACATGCCATGGAGCTTATAGGGCTACTCCTTCCCTAATGGTGTATTTCAAGGTGAATGACATCAGCAGCCTTACCAAAGTAGGGCAATGGGGAGTGCAGTGTGTGTGAATGGGCCATAAACCATTCATCTAGAAGCACACAAGTTTACATTTAACAGGAATGCGTTTACAACTGCTAGATGAATAATGACTTGTACAGTTATGTTACCCAGTTATCACAAGCACCACAGACACTATAGTGCTGAGGGATACAAGAAGCAAATGTCTACATCATATGGTTTTAGCCAACTAGATTTGTGCTGGGAGGGACAGGCCTCATGATGGGATGCTGTTTGTCACTGTCTGTCACTCTCTTCCACACATCTATGTATGTGCAAGTTTGGTCTAATGTAGTGTGTTGTCCTTGGATATGTGTGTGTATACCTATCCGATGTGTGTGCAAAGCATGACTGTGTGCAATATAGAGTGTGTGCACAAAGATCTGCAACTGTCAGATATGTATAATCCACTGTTGTTGCCAGACATGGGCTTCATTTCTGTTAAGTGTGGGAGCATGCCCAGTATGACCTTCTGTATTGAATGTGTGAATCCATTCCAGGAAGGTTGTATTCCAGTGAAGGGTTTTGTGTTCTACACCTACAGCTATCAACCTGTTTTTGCAGGATATCTGTAGATCGGTTGACAATATGGGGTCACAATGGGCAAAGGATAGTGAGTTACTGTAAGTAATTGTGTCTGTGCTGCTTCTGCTACATGGTTTTGGTGTTAGCAGAGATATTCAGACATATGTATTGTTTTACACTGTGATGTTTTATGTCATCAACTACTGTCAGGTATACATATTTGCTTGCAGTGACTTCCTGGGGAACACAGGGTGAATGTAGCTGTGCCCAGTATTGTGGTCTGCAGCCTACATATTCTTGCACAATCATGCCATTCTGGAGGGGGAGCTGCAGACACTTGCTGATGGGTCTGTGTAAATGGTTCATCACCTTGGTACAGTGGTGGCTGAGGATCCCATGCTTGTACATCCATCAATGTGACAGCATGGCCATATCCTGCTGTGGCCATACCTCACAGCTGTACAGATTCACACAGATTACTCAGAGGCAGGGCTCAAATTTCTGGTCATTACCCCTTCACATTGTGGTTTATGAGCAGGTTTGTAGCCACCCATTCCTGTGTTTGCAGGCAGGAATAGTATGTGCATACAGCTGAGATTCAGACTTCCCACACTCCATGGCATCCATGCTTCTACCCCCCTCTGTTATTCTATCCTCTTCCAATCGTTATGCAAATGTTATCTCATAAGTATCCCTATAGTTATCACTTTATCCCAACAGTATTTAGGTGTTGGTCCACAGTTCATGCAATAGGATATTGTGGACATGCTACTGGAAATTGTCAACATGGCCTTGTATTTGGGTTCTGTGGACTGTTTTATGTTGTTTTTTGGGAGTCTGTGAGATAACATACATTGGCAGTATGGATGGGACACAGGCCTTTGACAGAGAACTGTACAGCATTTGGTAGTGATGCAGGCCATCTGTAGCAGGCTGATGCATTGTGTCATTCCAACAGTCCCAGGTTGCAAGCCACTATATTCCTCTGGGGTGACAGGGTAGGTGTGCAAGGTGTTAATGTCAATTGTTTCTGTCCTTATTAATTCAGTGGTATGGATGCTGGCAGGGTGCTGCTTACAGCTAGGGACACACCTGCATGGGACACTTCTTCAGCATGCTGCATTCTGTGGCTGTTCCCACACAGAGGTGGAGGTCATATTGTACTCATTCCCAACAGCAGGGATAAGACCTGTAAGGTACCTGTGGCTGATGGTGGGGTAGACTGGGTGCATGTGTGCTATGGATGCTATTTGCACCTAACTCACAGATATATGTGGGGCATTTTACTTATGCTGGCTTGTGCAGGGACAGCAGCAGTTTCTCAGTACTTAATACATGTGACTTTTGTGGTCTGCCAGTGTTTGGCCAGACGATATCAGTCTTCCATATTACAAACCCAACTAATGCGCTGCTAACCTATATGTACAATCCCAAAAGTGTGCCCATTTGACAGTAACATTGTATACACTCTCGGTCTAGGGTACTTCCACCTTTGTACTGTTTGTATGTCTGGGCCCACATTCATGCCATGTCCATCTCTCAGATGCGCCATATTACATCCAAACAATTAGTATGGATTACTGCTGGAATGTGTCTTGCTGGGATACATTGTGTTTGGCACTGCAGTTGTGAGAACTTGGCACTGTCATCGGCAGTACTGGCCATTGGCCACCAGGACACAACCCACCATGACTACATGCTGACCTCTTTCAAACAATATACAACACACACAGCCCTGTATATTGTACATGTGCTACAATTTATCCTTCTACTTTGGCCAGCTCAGGTAATCTGTGCTCCACTGTTATTATACCTACACATAGATGTTACTACATTTCTACATAGGATTGTGGGGGGGGGGCACACCTGACATCTGTACATATTTGCTATGACTGTACTGGTATTTCAGGTACTCCATTTCATTCTGTATTTTGACCTATCATGCAGACTAGAGGCATATCAGTGTACTACAGTTCTTAGGTTTTATTGACCTATATTTCAGTTTCAGACTTCTTACCCTTCAGAACTAACATCCCACTGCCTGACCTATTGTAATCTGTCTGTGTAGGTCTGGAGGGGGGCTGTTCTCCATAGGTATCAATCAGAGGCCTTAGCACAGCCTTTCTTTGTGTTTGTCTATACCTGTCCTGCTGGCTGAGACTGTTGTTGGGTATGTGAGCCTCACTGACATGCATGTGTGTGCCCTATGGGCACACATATGATCCACCACATGTCCTGCAGTGGGTTTTATCACCTTGTCTAGTACTGCCTACTATGTTGACACCAGTATTTGTTAATGATTTCATGCTGCCGATATAGGTGTCTACTATTTGCTGGCATCCCATTCAGCCACCCGATTCCATAACATGCTCACATCCATACCATAGATACAGGTAGCAGAACATTCTACTCCATTCAGCAATTGATAGTGAGCATGACTTACCTTGTGGCTGCGCCAGTAGTGAAGATGGTGCTGGAGGGATGACTATGGTGGATGCACATAGTACACTCCCTATACATGGTTAAGCATAGGTAGTGTCATGTTTGGCATCTCTTTTACTGTATATGTGTGAGTCAGAGTGAGGTGTCATTCCCTGGGTTCCTACCGTGTCAGTGCATTTGCTATGTGTATCCTCTTTGCCAAGGCCTGGGCATACTGGTACATCTCCTTCTGCCTACTGTGGCAGGCTCAGGTTGTTCCTCCTCTGAGTCACTCTGTGCCTGTGCAGGCCTTGGCAATGGTGGGGGGCTGTGTGGCTCTGCCCCATGCTGTTCCTGTTGCAGCTGCTTCTACAGGATCATATTTTGTAGCATGGCACATACAATGACAATTTGGGTACATGTAGCTGGTGAGTACTGCAAGGCTCCATCGGATATGTCCATGCACAGGAACCATGACTAGAGCATCCTAAACACATGCTCTATTATGATTCTGGTCTATGCGTGTGCCTCGTTATGGAGTTCTTGTTCATGTGTGTGTGCACTTCTGTTGGGTGTCATCAGCCACGGCTCCAGTGCATAACCGGCATCCCCCACTAGGTGGCCATATGGGGATATCCCCATTGGCAAATCTCTGGTACAGCTGCGTCATATGCCAAATGTGGGAGTCATGATAGCTTCCAGGACTGCCAGTACACACATTCATTATAATGCCCTGGGCATCGCACATGACCTGGCAATTGATGGAGGGGAAGCCCTTGCAGTTTATGCAGACTCTACCCTGCTCATTGGGTGGTGCTTTGATGTGTATGTGCGTGCAGTCTATAGCACCCACTACCTCAGGGTATTCTGCTATTTGGTGGAAGAGACACATATTGCTGGTCAACGCCTCATGGATGTTGAGGAAATATATGTGCTCACTGGCATGTGCTGACATGGCATCCAAGAACTGGTGGAGTACCCTGGATGCTGTTGCCTGTGAGATCCCCATGATATCATCAGTTGACCTTTGGAAGGTGCCTGTGGCTAGTATTCTTAAGCCTACACATACTTTCATATCCATTGGCATGGGTTCCCCTCTGTTGGTTCTGTGTGTGAGGTGTGGCCGACACAGCTCTACAATTTGCTGTAGGAGGTCTCTGTCCACCCTATAGTTCTCCACTATCTCCAGCTCATGTAGCCCCTGGTAGGTTACCCTGGGTCTGTACACTCTTCTCCTTCTCCTCACTTTGGGTTGGTCATCAGCATTCTCATCCTCACCACCCTCAACCTCTTCCACATGTTGATTTATGAGAGCAAATGCAGCCCCAATCATTTTTTTGCTTTTGTTAGGTAAAATTTCCCTGTTTATGTACACCAGTGGTGTAGAGTTTGTGGGAAAACCAGAGGGAAAGGTGTTTGCATAGTTTATAGTATTGCGCTGGGCTGCTGCCTGTGTAATTGGCTGATTCTGATATATTTCACCTGCCAGCTATGCTAGTTCAACTTGATTACCTTCCTACTACTGTTTTCCCTTCCCATTGCTTTCCTGTTTAAGCCCCGATGCACGCCAAGCAAACACAGTGCTCAGAAGTGCACGGAGCTGTTATTTCCTGGTTTACTTTTTTTTTGTTTAAAACCCAGTGCGCGGAGCGCACACACATTTAGGCAATGTAAAGTGTACTTGGTAGCTTCAGACAAACCCCTTTCCTTAGCTCTGCTAAACTAAGGATAAGCCCGAGCCACAGAGCTCCAATAAGCTCACAGTATGTCTGACACATTCCTCTATGATGTCAGGTAACTCTTAGCCTTGCACCATGGTTTTCCTGCTGCTACACAGTTGGGTGCAGGCTAGCCATGAGGAGAAAACTGTGATTCAGTATCATTCCCCTCATTTGCATAGAATTGGCTGCTAATGCCTAGTTACAAGTCTGATACTGAGCCTTCACCCTTAGCAACCACTACTGACTGGCCTTGTTGTCTTCTGCCTGCCATTGACTATAATGGCAAAATTGTGATTTTGCAAAAAAAGCTTTTTCAGAGTTTTACTTCTATTTTCTGGCCGATCCCTTTTGCGCACCACTGACCTATGCTTAAACAGCCAAAATCAGCCAAAAAAAAAAAAAAAGTTATTTTATTTTGCAACATTTCCATGCCAATGGCCATAGGCATGCTTTCCACATTATATACAACCTTTATTTGGATCTGTCATGGCTCCGTTTTGTAGTTTGCAGAAATGCACTCGGTTACTAACTGAGTACATTTCTGCAGGTTACACTAATCCTGCACAGATGGCTGCCAGCTTTCTGGATTGCTAATTCACCTCATTTGCATGGTTTTCACCTGCAAATGTGGTAATTAGCATACAGGAGCCGTGTCCATGCATAAATAGTGCAGTTGTGCTCTTGCACATCTAGGGAGCTTTTTACTGGATCTCATGGCGGCCATATTGCCTCCTGAAGCTCCTGCACTATTCTTGCAGTTCCATAGGTTAGTACTAGGCTAACTGCCCTTGCGAGCCATTTTAAGCCTAGCCAATTTTCCCTTGTGAGACTCAAACCCTGCACCTAGTGTGTGTAAGGCAGACACCTTAACCATTAGGCCAGCCTCCCAACCACATTGTGCAGAGCTTGCTGAATCCTGGTGGATGTCTGCAGAATTTCTGCAGAAGTAAAAGTTATCTAAATAATTCCACATTAAACAGGTCTGTGACTAATGAAAAGGTTGCTGCTAGCAAACAACTTTATACTTCAGTGTTTCATCTACAAATTCAGTGCCTGCTGTCCTTGAAGTATAAAGTGCCTAAGTCACATTAAAAAAAGCTGGTAAGTTAGTGAAATTTCAATAGGGAATGGATTTCAAACAACAGGTTCACAGTTGCTAGGTATCTAATCCAAATGAGGACATAATCAGGACTGTAGCATCCCCACCTTAAAGTACAACCCAGTATCAGTAATTCATTTACATGCTGGGGGAGTAGAACCCACAGCCTTCTACATCCAAAGAAAGCTAACTACCTGTTGTGCTACAAACAATGCTCTTAATTTCTTTAGCATAATAATTATACCATTTGCTAAACAATTGCATGCTGTAAGCAGATTTAGCATGAGCAACAGTAAACTTTTCTTCCCTTGAAGCTCATAATTCCTTGAAAAATGCACTTGACACTCAGTTCCTGTAAAATGCACTATCTCTCACTCTCTACCAGTCAGGGACAAATCCAAAAATAATGAGGGACACTTTTAAAATATTAGCACAGTTAACTTCAGACATTGACAGAATAAGACAATGTTAATTAATATACAGTTTCTGAAATAAAAGAAGTCTATTACTCTAACTATTGTCATTATATATAAATTACAATTTCCAGCTTTTCTCCAAAAGTCACAAGTTTTAGGAAGGATTAAGAGGGACAGCGCTAAAATTTGAGTCAAAATCAGAGGCAGTTGAGAGGTATGCACTTGACAATACCTGGGGTGGGAAAAATCCACAGCCTCCTGTATGAATGACATGTACCACATCAATGGTAAAACAGTGGTTAAGAAGTGAAAGCTGCAGCAAAAGACTGGCTGATAATAAACAGAATTATGAATACAAACAGTTTAGACACTGCTATCATAACCTGTATCCAAGGTTAAATTATTAAAAGGCTTGCCCATGTATTTCATTTTACAAATGCCATGCTGCCTTCTGGGTTATTCAGGTACATGCACAATAACAGATCTTTTAAGGTATAGACAGAATATTCCAACCCCATTACATCCCCTGCACCATAGTGATCGGCAAACACCATAGCCCACTATTTATTAGCATTCTAGTTTCTAGGCATAAGTGAATAACAGTTGGGAAAAGGTTCTCCTGGCTAGTACAGTGTTTCTCAATTTCCCTGTCCCTGAATTTAAGGCTGTGGCTACCTGCATAACGCTCAGCACCTTAGTTTTTCTTTTCTTGGTGCAGGAACACCAACCCTCATACCTATACATGGTCATACCCTCCTTTTCTTCCTTTTGTACATTTGCAAGCCAACTCAACTGAATTTCATTTAAGTCTGTCAGCCATACCACAGCCTTAGGAACTTACCTTTATGCAATTCTAGCTCACTGATTGTTTTTCTTGACGTCCCTTGCATCCTCCTGCTGAGTTTGGGTGGTACTTCTTGTTCATATCCCCATACCTGGCCCTTCCCCACTTCTTCAGTCCTGACCACCTACCCCACCCTACTCTATCACTCACAAGGCTGTTTTCCCCTCCCTTTCCTATAGGAATTTACAAATAGGGCTTCCCTAGGTCTTGCGCCATTTTCAAATTGCCCACTGCATTTTCCAGTAACCCGGCATTGCATTCTAGCCAGTAAGTTCGTTTTTCAGTAACAGTTTGCTCATACTTTGTAACTATATGAACTATATTGAGTGATTTTTTTACTGTTAACGCTTCTGCTGCAGTCTCTGGCAGTCTTATTGTATGTATTAATTACAGACCTTGCATTGCCGATAATTTCTTTTGTACATTTTACCAGTTGCTAAATGGTTGTACTGCAGTCCTTGGCTGCCTCATATTGACTGCTCAACTGCATCTCCGTTACAATGTGATCTGAAATATAACCAGTTGTGAAATGTTTCTACTGCACCCACTGTTGTAACATAGTTGTGTGTTGTTCATCTTAAGCATAAGGTTTACGGTCTATCAGTGGTTTATAATTTCAAGGCATAAGCCGAAAGACACAACAACTTTTTAATGTGTTTTTAGTGCACTCATTCTGTGGTTTTATAATTCAAAGGCATAGGCACCTGAGACCATTTTAACTGTACACTAGGCACTGTTCCTTCAAATACAATAGATAGTTTTCATGTTTCTTGTGCACTCATAGACAGTTTTTTTACCTCTTTACACCTACATCCTAATATATTTCCTTTCCAGCTTATCGACTGCTACTCCTACTGCCTCTAATCTATCCACTGTCTTACTATTTCTAATCTATCCACACTCATAATTCCTGCTGTCCCTCACTTTCTACTTTGGTTTTTCAGCATCTCCTTGTGATTCTCAGCCTCTTCCCATCCTCTTCCCTTCCCTCTTGCCTCCCAGTATTCTGCTATCTGTTTTTCTTTTGTGTTTATATATTACTCACACATTAAGCAACTTGTATTCTTTTTTCTTTACAGCCAGCTGTCCACCTGTATGCTACTTGCTTCTTGCATACCCCTCCATAAACTATCACTCTGCCTTCAACTGGACTGTGCACTGGGGACCTTTGTGAAACCCACAAGACCAAAAGGATCTCCTTTGTTAAGCAATAGCATAGGTGTTTGCCAACTGTTCTACCTACTTGTAAAGTACAGTCTGCTTGATACTTAGTGGCTTGCACTTGCAATGGAACACCCTGGGAATGCTCCCCCATCTTTTTTACAACTATCTGGCTAATTTTCCCCCTTCTGACCACAAGGTGGCAGTATTTTAACATGAAAAACTATTCCAAAGCCATTACATCCCCTGCACTGTAGTGAGTGGCAAAAACCATAGCCCACTATTTATTAGCATTCTAGTTTCTAGGCATAAGTGAATAATAGTTGGGAAAATGTTCTCCTGGCTAGTACAGTGTTCCTCGATTTCTCTGCCCCTGAATTTAAAGCTGCTCCTACCTGCATAACGCTCGGCACCTTAGTTTTTATTTTCTGGGTGCAGGGACACCAACCCTTGTACCTATACATGGTCATACCTTCCTTTTCTTCCTTTTGCACATTTGCAAGCCTACTCAGTTGAATTTCATTTAAGTCCATCAGCCATACCATAGCCTTAGGAATTTATCTGTATGCAATTCTAGCTCACTGATTTCTTTTCTCGACTTCCCTTGCATTCTCCTACTGGGCCAACTCACTCCATTCACCCTTGCTGTGCTCAGTCTCAATCCACTCCCTTACCCTACCCCCACTTTCATTAGATATATACCTGTCCAAACCATTCCCACCATTCCCTCAACCTATCCATATCTAGCTACACTATCATGTATCCCAACTCCCCATTCTGCACTCACTGCACTGCTTATTCACATCCATACACCTTCAGACCCACTCTTTGCCCTCTCCTAACAACTGTTTATGTAAAATCTGGAACATATCTTCCAATGATGCATCGCTACTACTCCTTAGCCTACATGCTCCTGTTGTACTTTCTCTACTCCACCTAAAACTCCACCTCTCTCCATACATACCTCACCAAACACTACCACTCTCCAACTCTCCCACTGCCCTCCCATCACTGTCACTCCCACACTTATACTGCTACCAGCCCACAACTTTATATCTCTACTTCTCTCCTCACACCCTTCAACCACATTCAAACACATCATCCCAACCCCCATACTACAAAATATACTAAGTTAATTAACAAACTATGAAATCTCCTACTACACTCCTTAACACAAGTTAAACTTCAGGTGGACATCCATCCTAACCCAGGTCCAAGAAATAACTTAGCACCCTGCCAACACTCCTCCACCCAGCCCTCCCAAGTTCATTCTATCCAATCTACTTCACACTCCCATCCCTACCCCCTTTCCCAAAAACCTCTAACACAGACCTAAATTTTACCAATTTCAATCTGCGCAGCCTCTTAAATAAAACTACAGAACCCTCCCCTCACCCCCAATTTCAAAACCCCCCCCCCCCCCCCCCCCCCCCCCCCCCCCCCCCCCCCCCCCCCCCCCCCCCCCCCCCCCCCCCCCCCCCCCCCCCCCCCCCCCCCCCCCCCCCCCCCCCCCCCCCCCCCCCCCCCCCCCCCCCCCCCCCCCCCCCCCCCCCCCCCCCCCCCCCCCCCCCCCCCCCCCCCCCCCCCCCCCCCCCCCCCCCCCCCCCCCCCCCCCCCCCCCCCCCCCCCCCCCCCCCCCCCCCCCCCCCCCCCCCCCCCCCCCCCCCCCCCCCCCCCCCCCCCCCCCCCCCCCCCCCCCCCCCCCCCCCCCCCCCCCCCCCCCCCCCCCCCCCCCCCCCCCCCCCCCCCCCCCCCCCCCCCCCCCCCCCCCCCCCCCCCCCCCCCCCTTTTTTTTTTTTTTTTTTTTTTTTTTTTTTTTTTTTTTTTTTTTTTTTTTTTTTTTTTTTTTTTTTTTTTTTTTTTTTTTTTTTTTTTTTTTTTTTTTTTTTTTTTTTTTTTTTTTTTTTTTTTTTTTTTTTTTTTTTTTTTTTTTTTTTTTTTTTTTTTTTTTTTTTTTTTTTTTTTTTTTTTTTTTTTTTTTTTTTTTTTTTTTTTTTTTTTTTTTTTTTTTTTTTTTTTTTTTTTTTTTTTTTTTTTTTTTTTTTTTTTTTTTTTTTTTTTTTTTTTTTTTTTTTTTTTTTTTTTTTTTTTTTTTTTTTTTTTTTTTTTTTTTTTTTTTTTTTTTTTTTTTTTTTTTTTTTTTTTTTTTTTTTTTTTTTTTTTTTTTTTTTTTTTTTTTTTTTTTTTTTTTTTTTTTTTTTTTTTTTTTTTTTTTTTTTTTTTTTTTTTTTTTTTTTTTTTTTTTTTTTTTTTTTTTTTTTTTTTTTTTTTTTTTTTTTTTTTTTTTTTTTTTTTTTTTTTTTTTTTTTTTTTTTTTTTTTTTTTTTTTTTTTTTTTTTTTTTTTTTTTTTTTTTTTTTTTTTTTTTTTTTTTTTTTTTTTTTTTTTTTTTTTTTTTTTTTTTTTTTTTTTTTTTTTTTTTTTTTTTTTTTTTTTTTTTTTTTTTTTTTTTTTTTTTTTTTTTTTTTTTTTTTTTTTTTTTTTTTTTTTTTTTTTTTTTTTTTTTTTTTTTCTTTTTTTTTTTTTTTTTTTTTTTTTTTTTTTTTAAAAATATATTTGAATGTTACCTTTTAATAAAGTTTACTTCCACAACAAGACAAACCAATTACTAAAGAGCAGGACAAAAATATGTCGAGCAACAATAAAATCAAGGGGTGTACAATAAGTCTGGGATTGACAATGAGCTTTACAGAAGTGCAAATCACTTTACAAACATACAACAATTTACATTTCTCTGAAATAATGCAATTTATAAATAAACACAAATTCCATGTCACTAAATAAACTTAGCATGACTAGGAATCACTGAACTGAACAATGGAAATAACTACTCAGCTTTGTGCCTACCATCCTGTACTACATAGCAGAGATGGGACCAAGCAGAGCACTTGCAGGCACAGACTCCCCATCTTGACACATGAATACACAGACAGACACACACGCAAACGTGCACATGTGCACACGCACACACGCACACAAACGCACACATACGTGACACACACATGCATGCACACATGCACGCATACACGCATAACCCCGTTACTTGCTGCTGTATAAGAAGTATCTGTCCTGTTCAGGAGTGCGTTTGTGTTCATGGAGGAAGCCAGCAACTAGAATCTGTTCTGTCCAGGATCTTCAAAGAAGCAGCAGCAAATGTAACGTCTGTATTTAAATTTCGCACACACAGAAGGGAAGAACAGGAGGTCTGTGCGATGATGCATGCAACCAGATGCAAAAGGCATTCTTAAAGAAGAACACATTTAAAAACAAATGCTCTTACTTTTTTGTACTTAAAAAGTAAATATCCTTGGTAAAAGTAAATATGACCATTCCTCGGCAAGCAGGACCCCTCCCAGCCAGTGGGCCCTAGGTGACTGCCTTGGTCACCTAGTGGTGAATCCATCTTGGATTGCAGAGGTCTGTGAGTTACAAGGGACTGGGCATGTATAAGAGGAAACAGCAGCAGCATTCTGTAAAATCAAGGATAGTAGAGAGAGAGATTGAGGTGTGTCCATGTGGAAAAAGGCTGCAGGGCAAAGCTGAGATAAACACTAGATGACACCAGGGAGAATTTTTTAAATTACTACCTTGACCCACATAGGAAAGTTAATAGAGAAACATGTCCAGCATCACAATGCAGTTTTGCAACCATAACAAGAATGAAATTCTAATGTCTGGCACTATTGTGTGACTGTTAGGACCCATGATTTATGAGGGCAGAAACAAAGTGGATACACAAAGGACATTCTGATAACCCAGCTGCAAGTAGATGTATGTTGTTGTGTGTGTGTAGTATGTGTGTGTGTGTTTGTGTGTGTGCGGGTGTGCATGTGTATGTGTATGTACATGCATGTACGAGGGAGGATGAATAAGATGCGATGCCTGAATCAATGTGATACATGGTCCACCAGTGGGGGCTACCACAGGAAAATGCTGACTTGTACTTGCGACACTTATGGGCAATTTAGAGACATGCAAATAAGCTAGTAAGTAGGTCTTTCCTCACTGCAACTAACATGTCTTTGAATTGCTTTTTCCTGCATCATAGGAGCAGTTCCTTTTGGCCATAGCTTTCACAACTTGTGGTGTTTTTTTCTGAATTCCCAGGAATGTGTCTACTTATAGAAAGTTCCCAAAGAATATTTTGTGTGGCTTCAGTTTGAATTTTATACTGTGACTTCCCATTTCCACACCTCTATCCTGAAGGAGGAAGAGGGAATATTTCAACAATTTACTTTCCCAGTAAGGCGTCATCAAGTCACCTAAATCACCTCCAAGCAGATTTAAACTGTTCAACAGTACATGCATTGTATGAAGTTAATTTTACTTTCACCTTTAAACTGTAACACAGATGCTGAGTGGCAAATGCAATTATATATCATTTTACACATTTATGCCATATATTGCATTTGTAAAAGGCAAGTACATTACAGCTTCTTTTACTTTTATCTTTTAAACAATTATTCAACATTTTTTTAAATATGAGTTCACTTTTCATACAGTTTCTCTTTGAAAAAAGCTAGTAATATTTTCTCAGATTCCTATTATATGATCGAAGATGCATTCTTTTAAATGCGTCTTGATCGAAATTGAAAGCACGAAATGGCAAAATACCGAAACGGCATATAAGGGATTTCTTTCCCTGGGAAAGAAATCGCTTGGTCGCCTTTGTTATTTTGCCATTTTCGTCACTGTAGTGTGATCTCCGAGTTGGTATATTTAAGTGAGAGGGGATGGGTGGGTGAAGCTCCCCACTTTATGTAATGTTTTAAAGTTTTTTTTTTTCTGTTGTGGAACAGTGATTTTTTTCCCTTGGAAAAAAATTGCTGTTCTAAGTGTTCGGCATTGTAAGCTTTCGCTTACATGGGGTTGATAAATCAGCGTTCGCTATTTTAAGTGTTTGCTGATTTAATACAAACCCTATTTTCTCAGTTTATTACAGTTTTCATCTCATCAGCTTTATAGAAGTGATTCAAGTGAGAGATGATGGGACAACTTTAATCTTCTCTACAACAGAAGTTTTATTTTCATTGATCTATTTACATTAACAAAAACAAAAAAAATGTTATAAATTTTTATGTCAACACTGATGCTATGATTTTAAATGCAACTGTGGTGTGAATAAAAAAGCTGGTAGCTTGTATGGACACTGTTGCTTGGTTATTTTACAATAATTCACATCAGTTCAAATAAAGGATCCATAAGTGACTCAGCGTTTGAGGAAGCAGCATGGCTCTTCAACATCATATAATCTGATGATATTTTACTAAATATGCCTTGCTGTTCACAAGCCTAACACTAGTGGTGTTAGCATACAAGCTGACTCCATAAGGTTATATTTCCACAGGGAATGACTTATTAATTTTGTAATATTTTATGAAGTATAACATTTATACAAGCCAGACACCAATAAATAAAATGTTGTGGGCAATTACAAGGTTGCAATCAGGATAGATTCTGTTTGTGGTTGAGTATCCCACTGTTCTGTTCAATTGGTTTTGGTACTCAGGTAAACAGAAGTTCTAAAAAAATCAACATTTTCATTATCTTATAGAATAGCATGTGCATATTTATTTATTTTACATTTATTGACCAGAGAAGTCTGGCACAAAGGTCCGTTTTCAGCTACGATCCAGAGAGGACAGCTCCAGTACCTGCATTGCAAACAAAATCTTTTAAGTTATATAATGTCAACAATGCGAGCAAAATACAACTAAAATAAATTTTACAATGTCAAAATAGATAAAATCGTAACTATACATACAGTAGTAAATCTTCTTATACTCATCTGAGGTTACAAGAAATACTCAGCATCCAGCCCAATATCATACTCATGGCTGATTTTAACTATCCCTTCATTCATTTGGAAGCATACACAACCACTAACATTGCAGGCCCAAAGAATGTTTTGATTTTGTAAATTCAAATGCCATGGAAAAGCTTGTCTGCACTCCCACTAGGGGAAAAATATCATAGATCTGGTACTCCCAAATATGGGAGAGTGCTGCACCCCCTAGTGTGATGTCTTCACTGGTAAGATCAGACCACAAAGCGGTGTCCCTTGAAATAAAGGTAAAACTAGACCCCCACCTAACCCCAAAAACTTTAAGAACTTCTGTACATTAAATTATCCACTATTAAGGGATGGCATAGCTAGCTTCCAAGCTACTCCAAATCCAGTAAACACAGAAACTTATGCAGAGGCATACATAAAAGTCCAGTATGACCATATAAACAAATGCAGTATCAGACTGAAATAAACCCAGGTCAAACCACAAAAACAAGCCACCCTGGTGGACCCCTGGTATTAATAGGTTGTAAAACAAAAGAAAGAAAATCCTGTCAAGAAGTAAGAAGGAATGTGCACAAAAGAGCAAAACATCCCTTGTTTGTCTAAACAAGTGAAACAGGGAACAAGTCAATTCTCTGAAACCAGACTTTGAAGTAAAAGTGACATCTAAAGCTAAGGATAACCATAAGACATTTTTCAGATATGTCCACAGTCTTAAGGGCAACACCCTACAATGTGCAGAATTAGCTGTTGATGGCATCAGCTATACTCAGCCAGGAGATATTGCAAATCTGTTGTCTGACAAATTCAGCTCAAATTTTCCCTCCCCATCACCCCCAGTTCTCCCCAAAGAAATACCCTCCACCACTCCACCACCAGTTATCATGAAAGAACAGGTTGCCACTGAACTATCTAAAGCTAAAAACACGGCTTCACTGGGGCCTGACAGCATACCAGGTTGCCCCTTAAATAGCTTAAATTGGGACTTACCAGGCCCATTAGGATGTCTATTTAACTGCAGCCTCTGGACTGACTTTATCCTGACAGAGTGGAGGACAGCAGCAGTCATCCCTCTGCATAAATGGGGACTGTCTACTGACACAGGAAATTACAGACCCATAAGTTTGATAAGTCTTATATGTAAGCCCATGGAATGAATAATCATGGACCTAATAAATAATGACATAGGAAACCTCAAAACATTAGACCAGACCTAATTCGGCTTTGTAAGAGCAGATCATGCCTACCAAATCAGGCAGATTTCTTTGAAAAAGTCATTAAGGCTATGGGTGAAGGTAAAACAGAAATGCCACCTACCTTCACCTGGCCAAGGCATTTGACACAATTCCACAATCATGTATTATTTTCACTGAGTGACCTCCCAAACCTCTTGTGTCAGAGGCCCATGGGATATATGCAAATGACCCCTATGAACATCAGGTGTTTCAGCTAATTGGCGATTCTGAATGCCCATGACTTGTTTCGTCGTTTTAATGGACAATTTTAGGCCAATAAAGCCAAACCCACTAGCTGTGGATGTGCATATTTCAGCCTTGTTATGACCTCGTCAGCACAGCACAAGCAGCATGACTAAGCATAAGAAACACAGGGTTGTTATACCCAGCTGATGTCCATTATCATTAGGGTCTCTGCAAAAATATCCCAAACAACAAACTAAAATAATAAGTGAAAAGGTCACTGAAAGACCAATCAGTAAAAACAAAATGAAAACTCTGGGAAAGCTATAGCTTCTACTGAGTGACCGAAGGCTGAAATATGCATATCAACAGCTAGTGGGGTTTGGCTTTATTGGCCTGAAATTGTTACTCTGCTTGTGCTGTGCTGACGAGGTCATAACAAGGCCGAAATGTGCATATCCACAGCTAGTGGGGTTTGGCTTTATTGGCCTGAAACTGTCCATTAAAATGATGAAATAATTCATGGGCATTCAGAATCGCCAATTAGCTGAAACACTGATGTTCATAGGGGTCATTTGCATATATCCCATGGGCCTCTAACACAAGAGGTTTGGGAGGTCACTCAATGGAAGTGCTAGTGTTGCTGGAGTTTTCATTTTGTTTTTACTGATTGTTTTTTCAGTGACCTTCTCACTTATTGTTTTAGTTTGTTGTTTGGGATATTTTTGCAGTGACCCTAATGATAATGGACATCAGCTGGGTATAACAGCCCTGTGTTTCTTATACTTAGTTACTCTGCTTGTGCTGTGTTGATGAAGTCATAACAAGGCCAAAATATGCATATCCACAGCTAATGGGGTTTGGCTTTATTGGCCTGAAATTGTCCATTAAAACAACAAAACAAGTCATGGACATTCAGAATTGCCAATTAGCTGAAACACCTGATGTTCATAGGGGTCATTTGCATATATCTCATTGGCCTCTGACAAAAGAGGTTTGGGAGGTCACTCAGTGGAAGTTCTAGCTTTGCTGGAGTTTTCATTTTGTTTTTACTGATTGGTTTTTAATGACCTTCTCACTTATTGTTTTACAATCAGGTATTATAAATAAACTCTCAAAACTGGTCATAAATACCTAAGTCACCAGATAGATAATTGGCTCACGGAGAGGACACATGGATAAAGTAGATGAATCCAGATCCAGGAAGAGGCTAGCTGCCAGTGGTGTGCAACAGGTCTCAGTGATGAGACCACTCCTATTTGGAATATATTTCTCTGAAGTGAAGATTAATGTGGAAGGCCTCTGGATGACAAAGTTTGCCAAAAACTGCAAGTTGGGGATAATCATTAAATCCCCCAGTGATGTAGATATCCTTCAGGAGGGTCTAGATCAGACAACCATGGCATAAAACTAAATGTGAAAAAATGCATTATCATACCCTTTGGGAAGTCAAATACCCCTGCAAAGTACAACATCAATAGCACACCCCTAAGCATAGACTCAGATAGTAAGTAGCGTTAACTCTGACCTCAATTTGTCCACAATGGTCAGGAAGTCCTTCTATTTGGCACAACATATAAGTAAGGGTATGGAATCCAGATCCAAGGAAATTATACTCCTGCTCTTCTCAGCCAAGTATAATGTGCCATTTGGCATGTACTTGACTAAGCACTTACAGCAGCTGGAGCAACCACAGAGGTTCCTTGCAAAGAAAATACAGGGTATAAATAGCATGTCCTATGTGTATAGACTAAAAGCTCTATCTCTATACTCTCTTTCCTACCAACTATTAAGGGGTGACCTATGCCTAACCTACAAGGCACTCACAAATCCAACCCCGATAGAGCCACTACACATATGCAAGTCAAATAGCATGAAGGTCCCCTGATCTAGGGATCTAAACTTAGTCAGCAAATCAAACAAAACATGCTGGAAAGATAGATATGTGTCCAAGAGATTGCCCTTTTTTTGGAACAGGCTTCCTATTCACATTAAGCAAATCCCTCTTCAAACATAATTTGGATCAATGGATAGGGAATCACAAATTCATACCTGGGTAGTGCCTTTGTCCCTTATGGACAGGGGCAATCTATAAGATATTCAAGTCATAGGCACAAATCCATGCCAAACTCTTGCCCCTGAGGCCATATATTGGGTAAAATCGGATTATAGTAGCTAGAGTTGAAAGGGCTTTTCAGCCATTAGGCTAGAAATTTCCTGTGATGCATATGAATCTATAATTATACTCTATGCAGAGAGAGTTAAATAAAAATGAAGTAGGATAGATGTCACAATACAAGTACCGAGTTATTTATAAAGGGTGGAAAGCAAAAAGTTGATTTAATTATGAGATATAAATGAAATTAGTGGTAAAAGTGTTGAGAGGCATAGGTAGGAAGTGTAATGGGTAAAGCCACAGTGATAGCTGGTAACACAAGAGAGGAGAGCAGAGGTATGGTAGAAGAGGAGGAAGAAAGCAGAGATGTTATACTTATCCTGGAGATGTACAGCTACAGAGCCAGGGCATAGAGAGGACAAAACATAAAAACAAGTTTGAATAACTAAAATAGCAAACCCAAAGTCTTTACTAGTACAGAGGCATATTTTCCTTGGTCCATTATTGCTCAAAATCCTTGCCCATGTTGTCCCCTGATTTCCAACCTGAATGAATAAACTTTTGCTGCATTGAGATTACAGGGTAAAAATTTGACCATGAAAGAACAAAAAGGTAGTAAACTTTAAATAAGCCTTAGCAGCTTAGTTCAACATTTTTCCTTTCTTTGTTTTATTTATTTTTGCTTGTTTACCAGGAGGTTTAACTGAGTCAAGTTCATTTGCTGTGCACTCTTGGTCTGAGAAGAAGCTTCATTCATATAAGCTTTGGTACATAAAATTTACGGTATCAATGCAATTTCTTCATATAAAGGAATGACTAGGTACAAAAGTTATACAGGAGGATGTACGACAATGAAGAAAAGGGCACTTGTCAATAGCACTTAAGCAACATCTGTCAAAATCCATATATACTATATTTGCAGAGTGGCAACAGTATTTTAATATCCAGTGCATCACTAATTAATGAGCTAAGCAAAAGCACAGAGCTGCAGAGAAATGTGCATACATGCAAAAAATACATATTCAGGTTTATGACACTGATATTTACAACATGTAGCAGATTTATCAACAATTATCTTGGGGTTATATCAAGAAAAATATAACTATGCAAACCATGCTAATTGAAATTATTACAGGGGTATAGAATATACATTTGAATAAGGGACAGCAGTTTTAAATATGAGGCATCAAG
>NC_056745.1:1028508285-1028513285 GCF_019279795.1 Protopterus annectens | reverse complement strand
GGATAATTGCCTATTACTTACCATGACATCATTTATGGTGTGGTTATAGAAAAAAAAGGATAAACAGTGAAGCTAAAAAAAGTCAAACAACAAAGTATAATCTTCAATATTTGCAAAATCATTTACAGCTTTAATGTGAGGAGTATAACTGGGAATGAAGTTAACTTTAAAGATGCTTCAGATCATGACCAATATACTTTAACATAAAATATTCCCTCCATCCAGTTCCATTGCTTATTACTAATAAATTATTTATTCATACCTATGATCCAGTATGGTGACATAAGTAAATCAATTCATGGTTAAATTATCCCATCTTATGCAGTTTCCATTGCTTCCACTCACGCTTAACTTTCTCACAGTCCTGCCTTGCTTACAACCTTACTTCTAGCTAGTAACAATACCATATCTCTAAATTATTATTTTGAAATTACCACTATGTCCTTCTTCTGTATGATTATGGAATTAATTTTCATGCATTTCTTTCTGGTTTACAAATTCAGCTAGCAAAGTGTTGCAAAATGCAAGCCTTATCAGTAAAAATGCTATCTTTCTACATAAAAATAAGATGTAAGAGATGAGAAAAATTAGAAACTACAAACAAGTGAATTCCCAAAGAAACTGTTCAATATTCACAAGCAAAAGCATTTTATCTGCTTTTACTGTTGTTTGACTTCTTGCCATAAGTAATGTAGATTAAGAGAGTGAAAGGAGTTTCAAATGGAGTTTGGTCATACCGCCATACACTTGGTGTGTTTTATTACCTATGGATATATCTGCATTCTAAAATACATTATTAAAATGAAATATGTCTAAAGGTGTTCTATTCCAATCATTTTCTTTTCTTAAATAGAATTACTAAACATGTACTGCCACCATAAAAATTAAACAACTCTGACTAACCCCCCTCACGGAATTATGAAAAAAAAACTCTCCAGCGCCACCTCTCAAAATAAAATTGCTTCATGCAAAACAGAAGCCAAGAAAGTAACATACTTAAAACACAATATGGATTGGTAAAATCTCCATTGAATGACATGATGCGCATTTATAACCATAGGTGGATTTGTAAAATCTCTACTAACTAAGGAACACTAAAATATATGTTTATAACATTATCTAAATTTCTATAATTTCAACCAATCATGTTGGATAATATTGCTTATACAAACATAATATTTTCTGCAAGTTTCTTACATCTATTTTATTTATTTAACATTTATTTACTTCGGGCCACTAATCAAGGCGCCTCAATCCTCACCACTGACACCGCTAAGAGACAGTCACTAAAAACAGAAAAGGATTTACACAGTATTTTCAAATGCAGCTCTCTGCATCAAGGACAATTTCCCCCAAAAGCACACAGGAATACACTCCAGAACTGGGACTGGACTCTCTGTCTCTCCAGACCCCAAACAAGATTCACTTTGGAGCACTGTGTCCCATTTCCAAATATTGGACACACCAACACCTGGTTATTTAATTTTTATACATACATACACTCCTGGAAAAGGCTAGCACAGATTTACTAGCTGTACCCCTCTGCCCTGACTATAAGGTAACCATGCTGCCACCACCAGTCAAGCACTCTAAGGATCTTACAAGGGTATCCAATTATACTAAGTAAAAAGTACTAATATAAATGGTAGTGTAACCAAAGCAACAAGGCTTTTTGGAGTGACCAATGCATCACTAAAATAAGAACAAGTACTCTAAAAAATATTAAAAGTATTCTCCCACAATGAAAGGTTTAAAATGTTTAATAATGAATAATAAAATAGAAAACATGAAAATACTAAATATCTAAGTACAGTAAATATCAGAGTTTCAATCACAGGAGAAATAAGAATAACACAGTTGGACAGATTCAAACATATACAGAAACACAATACTTAACTGATTTCACTTTATTTCCTGACTGTCTAAAGAATAACTGTTCCCTAGCTAACTTAATTAATACAGTAAGGCATGATAGGATGCTGAGATGCTTACTTCCATAAGGCAAGGTGAAGAGATTTAACAACTGAACTAAACTCAATTGAACTGTGATAACTGACATAGATCTTTATATCAGGTTCCAAAGAAAACAAAACAAAATAAACTGCTGTCAGAGTTCTGTTCTCTCAGTACTGGTTATAGAATAACATCATATTTGATCACCTGACTCTACTACAATACACACTCACAGCTTTGCTTAAATCTGTTGCAGTACCTGAAAGCTACAGAACAATTTCAAAAACTTCTACTCCTCCCTTCCAGAATTCTTTGTTTAAACATATACATTTAATCAGTTATAATGGCACTGTTGATATATTTTTAACACAAACATCTGTATAAGTCAAATGACACAAAACTATCCACAAAACCCCAGACAACCATGCTGGCACATGTCACACATGCACCACCCCACTCTCCCTGGCACAGATGGTAACACCCCACATCATCACAATAACATTATCTAGATTTCTATAATTTCTACCAATCATGTTGGTTAAGATTGCTTACACAAACAAAATACTCTCTGCAAGTTGCATACATCTATTTATGTAATATCTGTTTATCAGGAAAGTCTGACTAGGACAAAGCCCTTTTTCAGTGGAGGGCCAGGAAGAAACACTCCAGATGCATGTTGGAATGTGAGAGGAAACAGGAGCACCCAAAGGAAACCCACATGAATGCAGGCTCTGCACAGAAGGGACAACAGCCAAGAATCGAACCAGAGGACCTCTTGCTGTGAGGTGACAATGCTAACTACTGCACCACTGCACCATCCATCTTGTCACATGGGCTGGTTTTCTTTACTTCTAAGTGATAATTAACCTTTTTGTCTGTTCTAAATGTTATGTTACCCAGTTAAAGCACCTCCAAGAACAGTAAATGTATGCAATGTTCTATGCAATGATCATAAAAGAATTACTTTGTTTTTAGTAATATGTCCCCTGGCACTTCATCAAACCTGGATACAAGGTTAAAGTTAACCATTTCTTTGGTTAGTACATGACTTATGCAAGCAGAGTACTCAGTTTTAAAGTTTGATTTATAGAGTTCTTGAGTAGTACTTTTGTGTTGCAGTCTCCTATATCAAGGACTACAGCCTATTTCCATCATTATGTCTTTCCCCATCTGATCCATGTAGCCAGAAACAGTCTATGAGATACTGAGCAGTGTTTACCCATATTTAGACTGTAACATGGAAATGGAAATGCAAAGGGAATATTTTAGAAACATTTTTGCATCACACTATATTTTCAACTCATACTAATTAGGGCACCTCAACCTTGCTAAAAGGTTATACATTTAAATATTTTAAATATTTACCACTTCATGAGGAAAATTGCTAACAGACTTATTTGTTAACACAAACTTTTAGAAATGCTCAAAAAAAAACTTAAACAATGGGGGATGTTTGAATCGACCAGTGTAGATATGGCATATTGTGCTCAGTATAATTTTATGTTTAGTATATCCATTTGTTCAGCTTCCTTTATGCTTTGTCTGAAGATGCAGAGTTTAAGCTATGTTTCTTCATATGTATGGTTTCATTGCTGTGCTCATTTAATAAAAAAGACTCTAATGATTACAGCTGATTTATAACAAAAGGAGATGGGAAAGCAAGGTGAAGAAGGAAATGCATGGCAGAGGCATCATGGGAATCTGACATAATAAAATAATGGGTGGTATTAATAAGTATTAATATCACTTTCTGTCAAGTCTTTTATTTAACTAATCCCCCAGCACTGACCTGATAAGCTTTACAGCAAGCTCTTGCAGCCCTCTCATTTATATTATAAATTAATGTTTTCCAGTAAGGTTGCATTAATATAGTGCCTTAATAACCTGTGCAGGTTCATTTCTATCACAAGAAGTAATGTTCATTGTAGAAACACCACTAAGCCACTGCTAGTCAGGCTGTTTTACAGAAATGTTTTCACTATTCAGTATGCCTGTCTTCGTACTGCATGGATTCCTGTAGTACTATAAGCATTGTTTTCTACAAATATAAATGAATGCCACCAAACTCATTGATGCATTGGCATTTTATTGATAAACATTTCTAATTCAAAGAAACAGAAGACCATTTAATTGGATGCCTTTGGACTCTAAACAACAATGAAACCAGTTACCTCAATGCAGTTGTCTGTGATATAGGACTGCCATGTGTCTCATTTAACAAGTGCAGATTCTCTATAACAGAATACATAACAAGAATAGAATAGTAACTCATGCATAAACAACAGCCTTACTGATGCACATATTACCTGTGAACAGAGTATTGTTTAATGCAGACATTCTTATTTTTCAGTTATATATGCCAACCTCAGAAAAAATAACTTCCAGAAACAATAATCCACATGGCATCTAAAATACTTGCCTGTTAAAAAGCTGACTTTAATTTTCATACACTAATCTGTATAGCCTAACAGTAACCAGAACATAAGACCATAAGACTACACAGCTACACACCATAAATGAATTTTTGCTCAGCATGCTACATTTAATGATTTCTCATTAAACAGCAGATCGGAAGAAGATGGTTAGTGATTCAGTATGTCTGTGGCTTGAACAGCTGCTTTTATCATGTTCTGGTCATGGGTCTTAAGATACAGAGCTGAAGTGTGTAAAACACAAAACTTCATGCTGCAGCACATGTTGCATATCAAAAGTTTAACAATAAAGTACTCAGTATAATTTCTACTGTTTTGTTGTTTCCTTCATAGAACAGTGTTTTGTAACAGACTACATTGAACTGCAATGACAGTGTAATCCTGCTCCTTAAATGCAATTCCTTCTTGCATATATAATTGTAAGAAACTAGCATGTCATGTTTTCCTCAAAGCATGCCAGTATTGGGAGAGGAAAAGACTTCTGCATATTAAACTGCTCTGCACTGAAAAGAATTTATCAGTTGCATGTTTTTTTTCATAATGATTTGTTTATATATCTGCACTCTACAACTGTAAAGACAAAAATTTAAAATTTTAAAACTGTACTAAAAGCAA
>NC_056745.1:1028113285-1028198285 GCF_019279795.1 Protopterus annectens | reverse complement strand
AGTAGTCCTTGCTGGGACCATCAAAAATTGTAAAGCGCAAATGGCTGTAATCCATAAGCCCAGGAAAGGCACGTAAGTGCAAATATTATATGGCGGGAGAGCCTGTGAATACGCGAGGTGAGACAAAATATGTGTAGGGCCCCAAACGCTCTGGAGAGGGCAATGTGTAAAGGTGTGTCATGGCTGCGATAACAAGTGGATAATGGAAGTCACGTGTGTAAATTCAACACAGGTGGGGTGGAGAAACTATGGGTATAAAATTATGGATCCAGGCGTGCCAGGGTTGGATGGCTCGGTTCTAATTGGACCACCTCCTTGGAGCTCAGCTAGTTCGTAATACGTATATATGCATACACACATGCAGACAACAATATGTAGAAGTACATTCTCTGTAACACATGCATTCAATTTGTTGACATAAATAATAGGAATCTGCACATACAAGCATCGACAGTAGATGGAATAATAGGCTGTGCAGAAGAGGGACAGGACGAAACTGCTAGAACACAGAGGCGTGTACAGTGTCAAAAGTCAGTGCTGTGCTGATGATAATCCAATGTGAGGGCTTCCCCACACATGGAATTCTTCCTGTGATCTGCCTGGTATGGTAACAAGTATTTAACCAGTCTAATCGTAAAAGAAATATGCTGAACACATACATAACTAGGGTCCCATATTGAATGTGCGTGATACCGCATAGTCATACATATTAATGAATTGTAGTGACATGTTAACGGGAGTAAAGATGTAATAAAGTCTAGAGTCTAATCCTGCCATAAACACTTGCATGTCCCATGTGGGTCAGCCCAATAATAACAAAACGTATTCCTTTGGTCACTCACTTCAACAATATCCGTGGATTAAATGTATGGGAGGTCACATTCCAACTACCATCGGTAATCTGTACATGAACATATTGCGACATCTATCTGCTTTATAACATGCTAAATACCGATTACAAGATAACTGGAGTGAAGTGCCGGTGTCATAATGAATAAGGCACTAGAATGCTGGTGAAGCATATATAAACACTATTACGCATGTGTAAGTGCATATGCGCTGGGAATGTATTGGTTTACAGACACACAAATTATATATATATATATATATATATATATATATATATATATATATATATATATATATATATATATATATATATAGTTGCAGACATACATATATATATATATATATATATATATATATATATATATATATATATGTATAGATACACACACATATATGTACATATATAAATACAAATATATATATAGATATATATATATATATATATATATATATATATATGTGTGTGTGTGTGTGTGTGTGTGTGTGTGTGTGTGTGTGTGTGTAGATATATAGAGATATACAGCTATGATAGGAAAAAGCACACAGGAATGACATTTGTTCACAGACTGTGGTAATGGAAGTGAGGAGCCTAGGCAAGACACATGACACATGCAGCATGCTCTTCCACCCGCCCCGTTACAGCCAGACACGGGAACTATACACGCAAGCAATGTAAAGTGTCCACTGCTCCCCAGACCACAGGCAGGATACACCCAAGGGGGGACACAGTAAACCCGTGGATTCTAATCATGGAACACCCCACAAATTGGCCAAACCATAAAAATGCGATATTCCATCCAGTTTGTCCACGCTGTATACAGACTTGGAATACAATGGTGGGTAACCCAGATTACACTTGGGCTGAGACAATTGTATGAAATGGGTCCCATGAAGTGGAGAGTGGGCAGTGTGCAGTAGTATGTCCAGAACCGGCCAGGTCCCAGGGTAAGGATGGATGCTGTCGGGAAGGCACAGGTGGGGGAACTATGGGTAGCTACTTATGGGTCTAGGTGTGCAGGTGTTGGCTGATGTTGGCCCATATGGACAGCCCTAGGGATGCAAGTGAATGTGTTCCCTGGGCAGAGGCATCGCCCAATGAGCAGCCACACACACTGCGAGACCCACTAAAGCAAAGTGTAATCTATATGGCATGGAACGGAATAACCAGATGTAGATGTATATAAGTAGAGCTATGTGTGTGTATATGTACCCATAGCGAGATAGAGATATGCTTCTCCCTTGCCGTAGTATGAATTTATACATACAGCGAAATGCAGACAACCATAGACCCATATGTCGTTAAATCATATATATATATATATATATATATATATATATATATATATATATATATATATATATATATATATATATATATATATATATATATATATATACAGCAAGATATGAATATACATGTATGCATACATATGTAGATATATCTGTATATATTAATGTAAATATACATATATATATATATATATATATATATATATATATATATATATATATATATATATATATACATATATTTATGTTACAGTAAATATACACATGTATATACCTAGGATATGATACAGCAGTTACGGGTAACATATATTCAGTCCGGGCATATGTTGGTGGGAGGTCCAATAAACAAACGTCTATCCCCCACTCCCCCAGCTAGGCCGTTGAGACATACAGACATGCAATAAAGGTAACTACACCACTGCTTCCCAGACCACTGGCAGGGAACTACCAGTGGGAGAGATCTGCAAGGTCTACGCTTGAAACATGGACAGTGATGTCGCTTGCGGGACACCAAAAATTTAGTGATTGGAGCCAAGCCCTGTAATGATTGATTCGACCAGGCTGTAGATGTACACGGATCAGTAGGTTGTGCAAGCCTGATAACACATGGGTTGACACAATGTATGACATGTGTCCTGACACGGGGAGAGTTGGCAGTGTGTAGGGGTGTGTTTATACCCCATCTGTGTCCACAGTAAGGATGAGTGCTGTAGAGGAGTGGCAGGTAGGGAACTATGCTTATGCGATTATGGGTCTAGACCTGCAGGTGTTGGCTGGCAGAGCCATATTAGGACTGCCCCGTGGATGTAAGTAATATTCCGATGTGGGCATAGTAGACACCCATACCTCCCAAACCTTAAGAGCACATCCACTGGATAGTCCGTAAACCATTGGGGGAACACATAGGGATCATACTATTGAACTGTCCCCAATTACCAGGGACGTCCATGATTATGACTCAGAATCTAACTCTGTCCCATTTATACCCTCCTAGAACTAGTGATATTAGGAGGAAAGGTGGCAGAATGCACATAATGAATAATGACAACATGTAAGAGTCATAAACAGCATGTACCTCAGACAATGTGTATGAATACATATGCTCTGGGTCTGTCAATGTGTCAAGTTAATAGCACCAAATTTCTAAATGTGTCCCTGAGGTTGTTATGCAGTGTCCCTGATTCAATGTTCATTCTTCCTCATTCGTATGAGAGGTCTGCTAGTGACAGAAAGCACATATTTCACCGACTACCTTAGAAAGATGATAGAATAATAGGGTTGGGGTTACCACCTGTCCACCTTTGTGAGGGACTCTCCCCTTTGGCCAGTTGTGTCCTGCAAAATAATTGTAATCATGGCAAATGTCTTGTGATTTAGGACAAAGATTTTCTATATTGTCTGTAGTAGTTGCATAAAACAATTCTTTTGTATCTGAAACACCTAAATGTTATACGAAACAGTATAAGCAACTATAATAGTACAAGAATAACCTTTTATTTAGGCAAAACAGTAAAGTACTCTCCTTTGTACTGGCTGTGGGTATGTTTTGCCCTACAAAATCTAACATCTCTACATAAAGGTCCTATAGGGTTGCCACCGTTTCAAATGCCCAATGTGGGACATGTTCTGCAGAAATGTCAGATTTTCCAAGACAAAACATACCTACAGCCATGCATAGTACAGAACTTTACTTTTTTGCACAAATAAAAGCTTATTCTAGTAACATTTGAATTGCTTATGCTACTTCACATAACATATAGAAGTTTCATATATAAAATAACTGTTTTATGCAACTATTAAAGAAACTTAGGATATAATTTTGTCCTGTAATCTCAGGACATATGCTATGTCTGGATTATTTTTGCAGGACACAACTGCTTAAAGAGGGACTGTCCCTCATAAAGTGGGACAGGTGGTAACCCTAAAGTCCAACCTTGGCCATTTGAAAAGGTGGCAAACCTATAATAGGTATGTGGTAGCATGACTCGGCTGACAGATGTGGCTCCCAAAACCCAGTTACTTGTCTGTATTGAAGAGTCTCGGTTCCCATGTATCAGTCAGATGGGAGCAGATTGTATGAGGAACACACAAATAATATGATTAAATCACTGGGCAGGCCGCCGATTCCGTACAGTCGACAGTCATGCCATCGCCTAATGGGCAGCCATTCCCGATATAGTAGGCATGTAATCCGATGTAATAGGCATCACAAGGTAAAATTGTGGTCCTCGCTCCCACCCAGAGGTGTGAATGTCAGATGCAAGCACCAATGTCAGTGCATTTGCACGTGCATGAGCGAGCGGGTGTAAGCCTGTTTGGCTACCAGTATGCGAGTATTGCACTGGTAAAGCAATGTAGAGGCTAACTGAGTATAAAAAGCTGTAACCAGAGGTCAGCGGTGCTTAACACCATGCAAACCCACACACACCCGCTCCCAACTGCTTTAATGTGCCTTACTCCCTCCGTATCCAATGACCTTGTTCTGCCCTGCAACCAAATAAATGTCCTCGGCAAGGCTCGGAACCAGGACCCTGCACACACAACTAATGTGATTTACCAATACGCCATGGCAGATATACAGACAATGGACAGTACCACAAACATATCATACAGCGCAGTCATTCAACAGTATAGGAATGTATCCCATCATGTAGATGTATATGTGAGTGTTTATGTCCAGCATATAGGTACATACATATATAGAGATATATCAGGAACATACCATGTGGCAACAATGCTTTACAAATGAATGAAATGGGAAACACCAGCGATGCCTGTATTATGTAGTGGTGCTGTTCTATGTGATCTCAAGACTCCCTCAGGCAGACATGTGTCATTCATACATGCAAATAGTTTTACATTGGCCGTATACATCACTCTGTGCATGTAATGTACATTAACACAACAGTACCTGTCCAATCATTATGTGTGAACAGTACTCTTGCAAGGTGCTGTGTGCAACATCATCATCATGATAAAGGTAAATGGGGTACCCATAGAGGGACCGGTAGTGTTGTGTCCACAATGGGGTCATCCTCATCACGTGTACCTGAACCATTTAGAAGTGATGTGCATACCACGATTGTGCGCCTGAGAGACAGGGGTGAGGATAACAGGAGTATGTTGTGATGCATATTACAAGGGTTACATGTATCCAGTGGGCATGTGTGTGAAATGGACAGCTATGTATAGGGCAGATGTTGACCTAGGAGCTGATTGGCTTTATGTTTCCGTAGGTGAGGGTCGGATGTAGGGGAAGGAGTGTAGGTATGGCCGTGGAGGATAGGTAGGGTAGGATCACAGACAAGACATCATACAGGGTTGGTATATGACACATGTGGGGGGGGGATACACCCCAGATGGGGATGGGTGTTCAGCATTCACAAGCTCATGGGAACAGTGGGACAGAGGTCCCCAGCCATGGGCAGCCGCCACTGCGCCTAAACAGCTGCAAATGAGGCAGTGTTGGGGGCTGTCCAGGAGGGGCAGCATCACCCTGTAAATGTGACACTCCACCCTTGAGCTTGCATATCTGGCTTCAGAAACCCTTAGTGAGCCCCCAACGCAACACGTCCGGGACCGCACGACAGCAGACATGTACCTGTCTGGTCCTGCTCCCAGGGGTGACATGCTCCATCCTCAGTAGTGGTACCACCAGAAGGTGGTGCAGAGCCAACAGAGGTTGATGTCCAAGGCTGGAACCCAGATGTGCTAGTGCCCGGTGCCATGGTCAGCTGAAGTGGGACAGGAGGTTCTGCCAGGACCTCCCAACCCATTCAGCCTACGGTGTTGCAGTTTAAACACACATATGGCTTAGTGATAGACACCAGCATACAGGATTACCTACAACAGTATGCATAGATATCACCATCAACCCAACACAACAGATGGCATACATTTGCAGAGGGAGTACAGCACATGCATATATATACTGCATACCATATGTACAATGTGTAGTAATGTGTGACTGCAGCTATGAACAGTTGCCCATAATTGGCTTGTCACTAGGAACCACAGACAGTGTCTATCATACCACTGTTTCATGTGACACATGTCCAGTCAGGGATGCAATGGCAGTACCACATCCCTATCATCATGTACTGTCTGCAATCCTCACACTATGCTCCTGCTATGCACAGATGTGTGTTCAGTGCGTAACACAGGAAACAAATGGTTGCACACACTGACCAGTTCGCAGATGGCCCTACAGATGGGGGTCCCTCATGAGCAGAGTACTGTCATGTCTGTATTAAATCATGCAGAATAGCCATTACCACACACATGTTAAGCAGGCAGTAGGCTCAATGCAGCATAGCTACACTTACATGCTGTAGTCATGTGTGGCACATCACCCTCCCGTCTTTAGGCTATTTCCCACTGTGTACAATGTTTGAGGTGCATCCAGATATCATCTGTGATGCCATGTCAGAACACCACATCCAGGTACCACTCACAGCGAATGTCATGGCCAAATACCAACATGTTTTCCCTAGATAGTGCACTGTGTTTATCATGTGAATGGCTATGGGAACACCATCACAGCTGTTCCACATACAATCAGATAGAGAAGGACCATGATAGGTGAAGAGGCCATCACCTGATCATGTCCATCACTTACAATACACATGCTGCTGCTGAGCAGGTGTACACCTTCACATCCACCAGAGAGTGTGTGGGTGGGACAGGCAAAGTACACCAAAGAAGGGCTTGGAGACAACCCTAAGCATCGTCTGCCACACGCCTAACAGTACAGGGGTCAAACCCCTGACTGACTAGTCATTACTATTACATGTGCATGACGTTATTACATGTGCCACAAAGGCAACATGTTGCTGTGCTGTAAGAACATATATGTGTGTAGGTGAGTGACATCTGCAACAGAGATATAGTAGACATACATTAGGTGTGGCACACATGGCTGTCCACGTGAATGGATGCCATTGTCACCACAACTACACAATCTAATGGACACGCATTGACACTCTTTGCTAGGGCCACAAATACACAATCTAACTACTTAGTTTGAAACACTACAGTAATGCACAGGATTACATGCACCCACAGGGGATGTCTGGAGGTTCTATGGGCTAGGGCATGTGAAAGTGTTTGACATCTGTTGGTATGCCAACGAGGGTTATACTGGGAATGACTGTGGTTGGGAGCATCATAACCCACACGCAGACACAAGGTGCCAGGACTGACATGCATGTATGCATTGGTTCATAGGTGTGTAGTGGTTGGCTGTGCAAGATGGCTGTACAAGGCTGGGTGAGGGGTAATCCTTGGCATCGTGTCACCCGGCAATGGTGTGCAGTGCAGGGGTGTAGTGTCTGCAATATCCCACACAGATGGGTACTGCATGATCTGCCCTGACATCCTAGTTACCAATGTGTATGGCCATAGCTTTGCAATGCATGCCATGGCTGTGTTTGATAGTCCTTCACATGGACATTGCCTGGGATGTGCATGTCCCACAATACTGTACAGTGACATGTACAGGTGTACCTGATTTGGCAGGCACATGTTGTGTAGTCCGATATGCCAATACTGGCCTGGTGTGGTGAAACCTGCTTATAGTGAGCAGGTCGACCCTGCACCTGCATTGATAGTATGATACAGGTATTCCCTGGTGTCAGTAGCATTGGTCCATACAGGGCACATGTGTATGGCATTGTATGGCCTCTGTGGATCACATTTGATGGCACCACATATGTTGCAGGCATCCAGTGGGGAACATAGTGAAGGCACAATGTCTGCATATATGTACCTATTGTACCACTGCACAGGCTGCCATGTCCACTGCATGCCACTGCATTCACACCATGCCTACTATTTGTCATCAATGTGCATGATACTAGCAACATACTGGGATATCCTAGGCAAGTGTGTTTGTGCATGGCACATGGGTACAGGACATATACCGGGTACTAGTAGAGTTGCATACTTTGTTCACTAGGCCTTTTGCCAGATGTAGGGGTATGGCTTGCCAACACAGTCCCATGGCTGACTGACAGCTGTACTCCTTGTGAGGTGGCCAATGTGTCATAAGATGGACACCATATAGGAAAACTACAAAATCCACTCCCCAACATGTCCAATGGAAAGACACTCACAGCCACCTCTGCACAGGTTCTGAGAGACAAACACACACTTGCCATGTCCTGTATACAAACCCCTACCTACCATATCACACTGCAGCAATATGCTTTTAGGGCACACGCTTTGGCGAATACTGGGTTACAGCACACCTACAGGTGTATACCTAGGTGGGTGACAACAGCAGGAATAACAAAGGTGGTCATGTGATTTGTACAGAGAGTGCGTACTCTACAAAGCACTGTACTTGTCTCACGCAGGCAGACACACACACACACACGTGGCATGTCTGGGATTAGAACACTGACCTAACTACTTTAGCACACTGCAGCATTACGCAGTTACAGAATGCGATACCCAGATTAGTGGGTTACAGTGCTCCCAGAGGTGCATTTCTAGGTGGGTGACATCATCAGCCTTGCCAAAAGTGGGTATAGGAATGGTATGGAGTGTGAGAAGTCTAAAAGCATTATTCAGTCCTCAGGCAGATGGGGACAAACACAACAAACACACACACTTGGCAAGTCTGGGAGTAGAACATCGACCTAACTACTTTATCACACAACAGCATTAAGCAGTTACAGAATGCACTACCGAGATTACTGGGTCACAGCACTCCCAGAGGTGTATTTGTAGGGGGGTTACATCATCAGCCTTGCCAAAGGTGGGTATAGGAATTGTATGGAGTGTGAGCAGTCTAAAAGAATTATTCAGTCATCAGGCAGACGGACACACACACACATACACACACACATGCACACACACACACACACACACACACACACACACACACACACACACACACACACACACACTTGGCAAGTCTGGCAGTAGAACACCGACCTTACTACTTTATCACACTACAGAATTATTCAGTTACAGAATGCACTACTGAGATTACTGGGTCACAGCACTCCCAGAGGTGTATTTCTAGGTGGGTGACATCATCAGCCTTGCCAAAGGTGGGTATAGGAATTGTATGGAGTGTGAGTAGTCCAAAAGCATTATTCAGTCCTCAGGCAGATGAAGACAAACACACACACACACATGCCAGTGGTGGGAACAGAACACCTGCCTATCTACAGATCACTATTACAATACTGCATAGTTATGAGTCGTGCCACACAGACTACACATTTCAAGGCTGTTATTATGACTTTCTAGGAATGTGTACATCAACAGGGATGCTGGCAGTTAAGATGTACATACCTGTAAACCTGTGTGTTTAAAGTAGGAATCCATCCTGAGCTGGAGTATGCCCATCTATGGAATGGACGACTACTATCACTATACAGGGTTACAATGGCCATGCCCATACACATAGAGGCACATAACTGACACAAGGTGTCACTGGGCATGCTCACACACTTAGTAGCACAGGGCTGTTGGGAATGCACTATGTGTCCATCTACACAAGGTTATTCTGGGCATGCTCATATACTTAGTAGCACAGGGCTGTCTGGGTTGCACTCTGATTCTAATCATGAAAGGCCACAGTGGCCATGCTATTACAGTTAGACGTAAAGAACACATTGTAATGGACTCTGGTGTTAGTAGTTGTCATTGTTAGCAGGAACGCTGCTCTACATATATCTGATACTGGTCTTATACATAACGTCTGCTGCTCTCCGTCACCTTAGATGTACCATTCTATACCAAGCACAATACTACCACTCGCAGTGATGTCTTGCTAGGAGAGGCAACTGCTTGACCAACACAATGAGCCTTGCTAGGAGTGGCAACTGCATGACCAACACAATGAGCCAATGTCCTGCTGTAATTATGAGGTTGTCCAGTGTTTGTTATTCTGGGATGCCATGACTGAAAGTAGAGAGGTCTTTGTCACATATCACATGCATCCATGATTCAAGGGAGTGGGGATAATACCTAATTCACATATGCCCATATAGTGCCATTCCAAGGCAAATGTCCTAAACACAGGATAACACCCTGACATCTAGAGGACAACTGCATTGTATGCTTATGCTAACCAGAGCTAGATGTGTAGTGTCCATAATCGCAGCTGCTCACTGTAGATCCAACAATGGGGAGTACTGACATCTGTGCAGTGAGGAACACCTGGTTGAAGACTCTGTAGTGCACAATAGCACTACCACCATATACCTCAGAACCAGACATGTGGGCAATAACACAGGTACGGACTGCTCCAGGTGGTGGTGTCCCCACTTACATAGAGGCCACTCACATGTACTGATCGGTACTCCCACAAAAGGCATCACAGATGAGTCAGGTGCAGGACACAGTGTCAAATGCTGCATTCTAGGATGTAAACCTCAGACACCACCATGCCCTCGGACCACCAGCACACATACTGTTAACAGTACGAAATGCATTGTACACCTGTACTACATGGAATGTCTGCTGCCTGTCAACAGTACACAACAGTTGTAATCTACACTTATCTTCCTAGTCTGTTCATCCTGTGCATCAGATCATATTAGCATGTCCCTGTACCGATGGTGTGGATAACAGAGATGCGGCACAGGCATCATCATATGCACAGGGTGATAATGTTTGCCAGAGGCCTAGGCTGCACCATTGGTTGACATCATGTGTGTGGGTTAGGGCCTTTGATCTAATTGGGCATGTGTGGATGTTATGCATGTGTGTGTTGTAGTGCCCTACATATGTTTCCGGTGTGTGCATGTATGTATGCACACAATTCTGGCATGTGTCTGGCCTACACAGGGGTATTATTGACAGCTGTGGACTGTACAGGCCAGGTTTTACAGTTCACGGTGTCCGGCCACAGCCACGTGACCTGTGCCTGCCAGAGGTTGCACAGGCAGAGGTGCAGATTGGGTACTGTCTGATGACACATGTCCACTGGAACCGTGTCCCTGTTGGGACCATCTAGGCCATGTACATGTGGCCTGTAGTATAGTGGTGTGGACAACACAGCACCAGCTGCACTGCTGCTGCTCCCACTACTATGGAAGTGGGCATGTGAGGTAGCTTGTTCACGTAGACCTGAAACAGGTGATGTAGCAGGCCTATGTCCACATGCCCGATGCTTCACTCCTACCAGATGTTCCAACACAGGCAGCTCACACTCATGGAATGTCATGCCATGGTCAAGGACTCCAACCATGTCACCTAATCGTCTATCCAAAGCTTCAGCAATCTGCTGTTGAACATTTACCATTGCCTCGATGCTGTTGTTTAAAGAACGGACAGCAGCCTTATAAAGCCTCTGATCTTCTCTGTTGTGCCATCCAGCATGTGCCTGTACCTCCATTACAGCCTGAAACATGCATCTGGTGACACCAGCTGCTGTGCTCTGTCTTACAGGGGCATGATGCTAGCTTGCACTGCATTTGAATTGTTTGTACTGCTGTTTTAGCTGCTTTTCTGTACATATATATATATATATATATATATATATATATATATATATATATATATATATATATATATATAAATACCTTTCCTGTAACTAGTGCAGTCCAGATTCAGATTTGCTGTATCCAAGACTGTATGTAAGCTTCTGAGCCCCCCCCCAAGCTTTCTGTGTTGGTGGGAAGCCTTCTAGCTTATCAGTGGGAGTGGTAAGCACTAGGTAACCTATCTACCACATAAGGAGTGGTTTTGGCCCAGAAATTGTAGTTATTGGCCATTTGGGCAGTTTTTCCATCTCTCTCAACTTTCTGATTTAAAATCCTGCATTTGCACTTGTTTTCCCCCTTTCCTGTAATAAGTTTAGTCCAGATACAGATTCTTAGTTTTAGCACTTGAATTTGCTTATTCGTGATCAGCACTTGTTTTGAACTTGTAAGCACTAAATAACCTATTAATTACTACAGCACTCAACCTTCCTCATTACCTAGAGGAAAATAGTTTGGTACTTACTTTCCTCACTTGCTTAGAGAAAAACAGCTCTTGTACTCACTTTCCTGACTTATCTAGAGGAAAATAGTTTTTTATTCAGGCATGTCCAAGGGTCAGCTCCCAAGTGTTCTCTCCTGTCTATCTGATGAAGCTGGGCATCTTGGGGAATGTAGAAATTGCCTCATGTACACGAACAACCCTCTCCTCCTACCACCCAACATTACAACCTGTGAGAGATGCACTTTTCTAGCCAAACTGGAGTTAAAGCTCTCCAATCAAGACTGAACTTGACAGTCAAGAGGAGCAGGTAAACACTTGCACCACACCACACTCATCACATAGTCTCACTAAATCTACACCACCAAAATTCACACATAGTAACACAAAAACATTCGCAGAGGCTCTCAATAATAATCTGTCTAAGCAAAAGACACCTGCAAAGCAGAAACGCAAGCAACATCCATCCCCCAACACAATCCAAATGACACATAGCCCACAGACTCAGTGTGCCACTCAACCACAGCCAATAAGGCAAAACAACGTTCCCAACACACTAGTCATAGGTGACTCTATAGTCAGGCACACTGATGTCCCACTCACCAGGCTAAACAATGAGAAGGTTACTGTCAGCTGCCTGTCAGGTGCCCGGATCCGCCACATAACCCACTCACTCAGTTCACTCCACAATAAGTACAAATATGACTCTGTCATTGTCCATGTTGGTGTGAATGACCTGAGGGGCACCTCCCTGGACTGCAGGAAAAGAGACATGGAAGAGCTCTCCAATCTTGTACCCAGGCAGGTATGACCCTAGCCCCGAGTAGCATTCTGCCATCAGCCAGAATGATGCCGCAGTACAAGGACAAAATGATTGACTTCAACAATTGGTTAAGCTTCTGGTGTCATTCTTAAGGGATCCAGTATCTGTCTGCCTGGGATGACATGGTCAACAGACCACGATGCTTTGCCAGAGATGGCCTGCACCTGTCACCCCTGGGATTCCGGATACTGGCTAAGGTTCTTGCCACCCCTATAGTGTTTTTTAGGTAAGGTTCAAATGACAAATTCAACACCATAACAGGAACAGTCAGGCAAAAACTGAGGGTGATGCTACTCAATGCTAGAAGTCTAAATATCATAATGCACTCACTCGAGGCACTCCTTAAAATGGAGAACATTGATATCTGTGCAGTGACTGAGACCTGGTTAAAGGCTCCAGAGAGCACCCCTGCACTACAAGGCTATAACTCATACCACACTTTTCGGCCACCTAACATGGACCGGAACACCAAAGGCAGAGGTGTGTCCATATTAATTAAGGATATCCACACCTCCAGGCTAGTTGCTCAGCATAATGTAGCTGAGGTTATCCAAGTGCAACTAATTCTGGGCAAAACTGCAATCCAAATTGTAGCTTGCTACAGATCACCCACCATGCCCCGGGATTCCCACTCCTCTTTTCTTGATGTACTGGAAATATTAGGGTTCAACCAAACACCCTAATAATGGGTGATTTCAACTACCCCACCATTAACTGGGAAAACTACTCATGTACCAACTCCTTCGCTCAACGCTTTCTGGAATTCATAAAGTCCAATGCCCTGGATCAACTTATCCACACCCCCACCAGGGGCAACAATATCCTAGAACTAGTCATTACCAACATGAGTGACTGGTGTTCTACACCTGAAGTCAAAACCTCATTGGTCCGATCCGACCATAAGCTAATTACCCTAGATATCCACATCCTGCACCCCCCCCCCATTAAGGAAACCATGGTAAAAATTTTCTCCAAAGCCAACTTCATGCTTCTTAAGACAGACGTGGTGAACTTCATGACACCCATGCAGATGGACAACACAGTTACGACTACTGAATCCTACACAATTGCACTTTATAAGCACTTACATGAGTGCATGGATCATGCTATCCCAAACAGAACCAAGACGCTATCCTCCAAAAAAAGGAAGCCAATCTGGTGGTACCCTGCCATAAACAAACTATACAACAGAAGGAAGAAACAGTTGCAAAAGACAGTAAAATCATGAGTGGTGGTGCTCTCTGGTCAGCCTCAGTAAGATGCTGTGATACCTGATAAAATCCTCCAAAGCTAGTTATGAAAAGAAAATTGCCACTGATTCTAAAGACAACCACAAAGCATTCTATAGCTATGCCAAGAATCTCAATGGCAGTACTCAGATCTGCTCTGAGTTATAGCACAATGGCACTAAATATACAGACCCAACTGATATTGCCAACATCCTGGCAGATAGGTTTAGTGCTGACTTTACCCCCCTCTCACCCACTAAAGAGCCTATCTCTATACCGGAAGAAAGCAAAGTTCCTCTAATCACGGCTGCACAGGTAAAAATCACACTCTCAAAAGCCAAGAACACTGCATCCATGGGACCAGACAAAATCCCAGGCTGCATTCTACATGAACTACAGAACGAACTGGCACCCCACCTAAGTACCATGTTCAATCATAGCCTCATCTCAGGCTATGTGCCTGCTGAATTGCGCACATTGACGGTTATCCCATTCCCACAAGTGGGAGCCACCACAGACCCCAGGAACTACTGCCCCATTAGCCTGATGAGCCTGGTCTGCAAGGCCATGGAATGTATCATCATGGAACTTATAAACAAAGACATTGGTAATCTCCAGTTTGGGTTTGTAAAAGGCAGATCATGTCTCCTAAACCTGATAGACTTCTTTGAAGCAGTCACCAAAGCTGTAGCAAGGGTAAGGTAGTTCACACAGCCTATCTAGATATTGCCAAGGCTTTCAACACCCCGGGAACTACCACCCCATTAGCCTGACGAGCCTGGTCTACAAGGCCATGGAATGTATCATCATGGAACTTATAAACAAAGACATTGGTAATCTCCAGTTTGGGTTTGTTAAAGGAAGATCATGTCTCCTAAACCTGATAGACTTCTTTGAAGCAGTCACCAAAGCTGTAGACAAGGGTAAGGTGGTTCACACAGCCTATCTAGATCTTGCCAAGGCTTTCAACACCATCCCTTACTCTGGAATTATAGATAAACTCACTAAACTAGGTATAAATCCCTATGTCACAAGATGGGTTATCAACTGGCTCAGTGACAGAACCCACACTGTGAAAGTAGCAGATACCAAATCCGACTTCAGACCAGTGACAAGTGAAGTACCACAGGGTTCAGTCCTGGGTCCTCTCCTGTTTGGTATCTACTTCTCTGAAGTAAAGGCTAACACAGAAGGTTTTTAGCTAATGAGGGTCACAGATGACTGCAAACTAGGAGCCATAATCAAAACTCCTAACGATGTGGACATCCTACAAAAGGGCCTCACTAGACAGATGCCTGGTGTCAAAGCCATGGCCTCAAGCTCAATGCCAAAAAGTGCATTGTCATCCCCTTTGGTAAAAAAATCTGTACCCATGAATTACAACATAGGCAGTAGTATACTTAACACTGAAAGTGTGATAAGAGACCTTGGGACACAGGTGGACAGTAGTCTCGCCTTTGATAATCACATCACCACAGTAGTCCTGAAATCCTTCTACATGGCACACCTCATCACAAAAGGTTTCTCATCCAGAAAAAAGAGGTCAGTGTTCCCCTCTACACATCACTCATTAGACCCATTATAGAGTACAACGCCCCTTTTGGTATGTACCTCACAAGACATCTACAACAACTGGAAAGGCCGCAGAAATACCTCACAAAGAGGATTACCAGCCTCAAACAGATGCCCTACGCAGACTGTCTCAAAAAACTCCAGCTTTACTCCGTCGCATATCGCCTACTCAGAGATGATCTCTGCCTAACATACAAAGCTATGTCAAACCCAGAGCTGCTGGACATGCTCCACTTAAAGAAATCCCAATCCTTCCGAGCTACACGCTCTAGGGACCTAAACCTTGTCACCACAATAAACAGAACATGCCAGAGGGATAGATTCCTGTCCCAGGGACTTCCCATACTCTGGAATAAACTACCTATCTATCTATATCAGGCAAAGCTCCTCATTAGCACTCTTCAAGAAAAATCTTGATGATTGGATGGGAAATAACAAATTCTCCCCGGGGATCACCTCTGTGGCTCTGCTCGACAGTAGCACAGGAAAATTATTTTCTTGGGTGGCAAAAGCCAGGGTACCTTTTTGGCTGGGCTTGTATAGGCCCCAGGGCTGATAGGCTAGTACCTACCTATGAACCTATGAACCTACCTATGTTGGCCAGCGGTCCTCCTATGAGCAGCACTGGCCACGTGCCTGTGTGGGGCATCACCAGTCAGTTGGCTGACACCATGGTGTGCAGGCACATCTTCCATAGTCCCCGCACTTTCCTGTTCCAAGCTACCACACGCCAACTGTCCTTCCTCTATGGCCACTGGTGAGGTGGTGTGTGTAGGCATGAGCTCTTTGTGCATGGATGAGGGGGATATAGGTGGAATGGCAGCCAATGGCACAGATTCAGCCCCTGACAACCTTGCCTGTGCCTCAATCATACATTCATCATCACTGCTAGAGTCTGTGGGGACACTAACATCAGATGGACTACAGGAGGGGAACGCATCTACATCACCTGAGAGGGGCAGACAAGAACTGTACATTACAATCTATACACTAGACATGCACACACACACACACACACACACACACACACACACACACACACACACACACACACACACACACACACACACACACACACACATGCTATGGCACCCAACATGCATGTGATATGGCAGAAGGCATGCAACATGCATGTGATATGGCAGATGGCATGCAGCAAAGACAATAATAGTGATAGTTATCATACATCCCTGGGTTGCACACAACAGCATGCATGTGTCATAGCAAAAGGCATGCAAATTACACAATCATAGTAGTAGTTAGCATACATCCCTGTGTTACACCGTGTAGACCAACACAGGTTAACAGTACACCTGCCTGATTTGTGGCGTATGACCTTGACAATCAAATGTAGTATGTCATGTGGTCTGCTGACATGTGAAATGACATGCATACATGTTTAACACAATGGTGTCTTGTCAAATATACAGTGAGGTAATGGTGTCCCAATGCAGTGTTGTCTGACTGCTCTACAGATATATTGTACATTTAGCTGATGTGCATGGCCATTGCAGGGAATCATGAGGCGCCTCTATTGCTATACAGTGTAAGTTACAGACACAGTTCATAGCCATGACTGTGTTTAGATACAATACATATATACTGTGGAATGTGACCCACGTCGCTGAGGTGTATACACACTAAACCATGACATGGAATGTGTGACACAGGTCACTGAAGAGTATACGGATGACACCCTGCACATCTGCAACCATATTGCTGCTGCCTGGCAACTATGGCCAGACATGGCAAACTCGTCGGTACACCATGTCCCACATGACATCTGTGTACCAGAGACACACACACACACACACACACATGAGGAGCAAGGATGACATTGATGTCTGACACCAGCAAGGGGAATGTACTGTATCTGTGGGCTGATGTGGATACTGTACAGGTGACTGCTGTCATGTCGTGACACACTCAAGATGTTCAACACATCTTATGTGATAGATTGATGTCACACCTACACAAGATGTGCACAGGCCTGTAGGATGTCTAGTGTTTCACATCTGCAATATAACCATTACACAAAGACCATAGTTGGACCATGTGGAGCCAATGTACGACAGTGTGTACACACAAGCACATCACATCAAGTGTGTGTGTTGCTTCATGTCTTTGGACATCCTCCATGGCCATGTGTGTACATGTGTTGGCCATATTATTGTGACGGGCATCTATTTCACATGTCTGTATTGTCCCATATGACATACACCCATAGATGTCATATGATCCACTGACGACAGGGTTATGCAGACAAAGGGTGGTATGTGGGATATGTTTTTCAGGATAGATAGGCAGTGTTACACCCAGGCCACTAGATGTCATGGACATGTCAGGATAGCACATCACATTGTGTGACATTTATAGCAGGGCTATGATCCACACCAGTGAATCATGTGGGCTGGCTATACTCCAGCTCACTGTGTAGTACTGTTTGTATTCCCCACATGTGTAGTTCTGATCTGTAGTATATGTCCCTACAGTGAACAGCACCTCCAACAGCTGTCCACACATCTGGCAATGACAGTTTGTGAGGTTTCATGTTGGTGTTTCACATAGTTTGCAAGTATTGCACATGGGTAGCCATTGTGATGCATTGCAGGTCCGACCTGTATATTGTGACAGGACCCTACATTATGTGTACATGTGGTAAATGGCCACATGGCAAATAGATCTGTGCATTAAGATGCCTGATAAATAATATCAGTCTCACCTGCAACGGACTGCTGTCACAGGGGAATGCCAGAGGTAACTAAATAGGATTAACACAGCAGTATGAGCATTATCCATGCCTGTATGACAGCTACAGGGTGCATTGTGCATGTTAACACATACACCAGTACAATAGACTATACTATGGTGTATGCACATGTGCGCATACACAGAGTAGCATAATATAGTATGTGGCATGTGTGTATACACACCTTGCATATGATGTCACATTACATATTGTACAGTGACACATGTAACTATATGGAATATAGTTTAAAATCAGTAAATAAAGCCAGGAACTGAGTGACAGTGAGGTAGTCAAACGATGCAAAAATTAATTAAAATCTCCACTTTTAAAACAAAAATATAAGACAGGATAAGCGCTTCCGCAAGTAGCTTCATCAGATCCATACAAAAATCCAAGTGTTATTTGCATGCTTATATACCTGCAGATGATGACTCATACTCATGGTTAATTAGCAAACAAGGTACTGCCCATCATTTTTAAAGATATAGATGATGTTTAAAATGGTAGATAAAAATGAATATATAAAAGCTTCATAAAATGCATTGCTGAAAGATAAATAATGGCTAGGCATCAAATTACAAACATATTGATCAGAATATTGTGACTAACTGAATTATATTAAGAAACACAAAACTATGTATAAATTAAAAAGTAAATACATCTGTATATAATCAGTGTATAACAATTCATTTGACATTTCTACGTTGTTTTAGTTTTGGTCTTATAGAGGCTCTCTCATTCAGGCCAAAACCTTTGTCAGCCCTTAATGAAATAATCCATTGCATTTCCTTACTTTCTGTGTAGGTTCTGATATCACCTCCCCTTACATTAGAAGAAATAACTTCTAGCACCTTAAATAAAACATAATGTTCATTATTGTTTAATGTAATATGTTTGGCTAGAGCATTGTGCAATGTACCTCTCTTCATATGATAGATATGCTCCCTCATCCTAGCTCTTAAGGGGCGATTAGTTTTGCCTATGTAGAATGATGGGTAGAATTGACAAGTAGCCAAATAAACCACATCTGATGTCATACAGTTTGCATCTGCTTGAATCATAAATACTTTCTGTAAGTCTGGTTGAAAAAACTGAGTGTTACTGTCAATAAAAGGGCAAAAATTACAATGCCCACATGGCTTTGTACAACCACCCTTATTATCACTTTTTATAGTTTTTTTTACCCTAAAACTATAAAAAGTGATAATATCTTTAAAAATGATGGGCAGTACCTTGTTTGCTAATTAACCATGAGTATGAGTCATCATCTGCAGGTATATAAGCATGCAATTAACACTTGGATTTTTTGTATGGATCTGATGAAGCTACTTGCGAAAGCACTTATCCTGTCTTATATTTTTGTATTAAAAGTGGAGATTTTAATTAATTTTTTGCATCGTTTGACTTCCTCACTGTCGCTCAGTTCCTGGCTTTATTTACTGATTTTAAACTTTTTTCTGTGAACTTGAGCGTTTACCTGTCCCATTGGATTTACTTTGCTACATTTTTATATGGAATATAGTTGTTAAAGGTGCAGTAGTGACTTACCAGGCAACTCCAGGCTCAGTGGTTGAGAGACACCCACTTCTGCAATATCGGCTAAGGCTTGTGGATGTTGTTCTGCAGGTGTCCCCAGGTTGGCCAGTAGCTCCTCGGTACGCGTGAGTGGGGGCTGGGTTGGTGACCCACCACCTGTTGCACCTTGTTCCCTGGCGACTGCATTTGCACGCTGTTTTGCCCATCTAATGAGGTCTGTACAGTGTCTGCACACCTGCTGGTATGTGTGATTGTGGCCACCCACATCATTAACACTCCTGCAAAGTTCCATCCACAGGGCATCCCACTGCTGTGCATCCTGTGGCACATGGCTGAACAGGATATCGATATCATGATTGTCATGTAGGTATGGGATGAGGGCCTCATCCTCCAAGCGGGTATAATGGGGTAGCCTTGCACATGGCATATCTGGAAGACATAATGATGGAGACAGGTCACAGTAACTCATAGAGACATACAGAGCTACAGCTGAACATACATGTGTATCGCATTTATTATGATTAAATAGTTGTCTTTGCAAATATACATGACACTGACACCACTGACATGTTTGTGTCACACACATGTGACACAATGGTGATTGGATATTATCACCGTATATGTGTGTGTGTCACCTAATTACATTGCTCATACTCCATGTGGATGCTGTCTTGATGTGGGCATGCCTGTTTGCCTGTACTGGTGTTCCTACCTATCAGCACATGGCTGGATGTGTCCACATTGATGCAGTCGACCTTGTTGCTGTGTATATATGACATATAAAGACTTACACTGCCTTAATGGACATGCCCTGTGACCCTGCAGACTTGTTCACGGAAGGTTTTACATGTATGTGTTTTGCCATATACATCTACATGGCACTGTACCAAAATTCAACATTCTGCCATGTATCACCTGTGTTGCACATGTGATACACATGGGACACTGGCTAGCCAGATGGTATTTGCAGGGATGGATATCAATTATAGCATGTACAGTCAAAGTCAACTAGTAGGCTATATGCCCTGGGCCATGTATGAATCTAGGATGAAAGGTTACCTAGCTGTAGCCGACAGGCAGGTCTCTGGGGCCAAGTGGAGCAGTACCACATAACTGATCCACAAGGTTAATGATCCATTTACCATGCGGTCATCACACCATGTCTGAGAGGGGGGGTGATGTGCAACTTTGCTGGACAGGAATGCATAGTATGGCAGGACTATGTAAAGTGTATGGGACAAGGATCTGTCCAGCATGTGGTGATCCTAGTACTAGGAAGGTGGATGTCCATGAAATATGTGTTTGAGATCAGGATGTGTACGTGTAGCATGTCCAACATCACTGGGTTGGACTTGAATTTATTCAGGGTAGGCATCATGCTACATAGTGGAGATGGGGAATGGGAAGGCTGGTGTAGGCCATCTGAACATGGTCAATACCCCTTAAAGGAAATGTGTGATCTGATATGGGTCACTTGAGTGTTGTGTATGGCTGGACAATGATCTCTATATTCATGGATGGCACCCTGTCATGATTAGGCTTGTCACATATGACTAACTGACAGACGTGGTGATGTAACTATCACAGGAAAGACAACTGCCCAGCTGCATCCCTTACACACAGTGTCCATTATGTTGACCGCTGCATAGGTGGTAGTTCATGAGTACAGGGTTATTAACATAGGGGTGACAATGCAATATGTAGCTGTCAGATTGTGGCCATATGTCACACACTTCACTCACAATACCCCTTCTGTATGTTGTCCACAACACTCTGAGCCAGCTATTGCTCCTAGCTCATAGTCATTTGCATACTTCAATAGGCAGATGCCTTCTGTTAGTCTGTGTGGTATGGACTACAATGAGGGGGAGTACAATTAATTAACTCTGTCTTACTGTAGCTGGCACTGGTGTGATGTGCATGTATTATTCAGACACCTTCTGTAGTGTTGGTTCTGCCAGCAGTCCCATTGGAAAACACTCCTGTGACATAGGAATGTACATCTAGTATACTGAGTGTAGGTGGAACACAGTATGGGTGATGATGTCCTATGACCTGGCAAGGTTATGATATGCAGTGTGAAATCAATCGTACTCTCATCTACATCTGTACTGCTGACATCAAATAATTTGATCAAGGTTCATGGCCTTTCAGACCAGACTCAGCAGGGTACTAGTGCAGTACTTACCATTATCAGTGGTGTCTCCCCCTTTGTGGGTTGTAATACCTGTTGGTGTGCACCATTCAGTGTGTACATAGCCTGACATGAAGCTATGTTTTACATGATGTGTATGTGGAGAGCAACTTGTTTTGCCATATGTGTATGATACAACCTGGGATGTGGACAGATCTCATGCAGCCTGAGTGCAGCTTGTACCTGCATAATTGTGGTTACAGGGGCTCTGTAGTGTACATGGATATATGATTGTGTACCTGTTGGAGGGGGCATTGTGTTTATGTTACCCAAGACCCTATCTGGATTGCTTATTCATGCTCAGCACTTGTTCAGAACTTGTAAGCACTATGTAAGCTTCTAATTACTATAGCACTCAATCCTCCTCATTACTTAGAGGTAAACAGTTTTTGTATGCACTTTTCTCACTTGCTTAGAGTAAAATAGCTCTTGTACTCACTTTCCTCACTTATCTAGGGGAAATTAGTTTTATATTCAGGCATGTCCAAGGTTCAGCTGCCGGTGTTCTCTCCTGTCTAGCTGATGTATGTGGACATCTTGAGGCAATGTAGACATTGCCTCATGTACACAGACAACCTTCTCCGCCTACCACCCAACACTACAATCTGTGAGGGATGCACTTATCTAGCCAAACTGGAGGTAAAGCTCTCTCCAACCAAGACTGACCCTGACAGTCATGTGGAGAAGGTAAACATTCGCACCACACCACACTCATCACATAGTCTCACTGAATCTATGCCACCATAATCCACACATAGTAACACAAAAACATTCATGGAGGCTCTCAATAATAATCTGTCTAAGCAACAGAGACCTCCAAAGCAGAAAAGCAAACAGCCTCCATCCCTCAACACAACCCCAATGGCACATAGCCCACAGAGTCAGTGTGCCACTCAACCACAGCCAATAAGGCAAATCAACATACCCAACACACTAGTTATAGGTGACTCTATAGTCAGCTACACTGATGTTCCACTTACCAGGCTAAACAAGGAGAAGGTTACTGTCAACTGTCTGTCAGGTAACAGGATCCGCCACATAACCCATGCACTCAGGTCACTCCACAACAAGTACAACTATGACTCTGTCATTGCCCATGTTGGTGTGAATGACCTGAGGCGTACCTCCCTGGACTACCAGAAAAGAGACATTGAAGAGCTTTCTGAACTTGTAGGCCAGGCAGGTATGACCCTAGCCCTGAGTAGCATTCTGCCATTGCACAGAATGATACCGCAGTACAAGGACAAAATGATTGACTTCAACAATTGGCTAAGCTTCTGGTGTCATTCTAAGTGGATCCAGTATCTGTCTGCTTGGGATGACATGGTTGACAGACCACAATGTTTTGCCACAGATGGCCTGCACCTGTCGCCCCTGAGATTCTGGATACTGGCTAAGGCTCTTGCTGCCCCTATAGTGCCTTCTTTAGGCAAGGTTCAAATAACATATTCACTACCATAACAGGAACAGGCAAGCACAAACTGAGGGTAATGCTACTCAATGCTGGAAGTCTAAATCTCAAAATGCACTCACTTGAGGCACTCCTTGTAATGGAGAACATCGATATCTGTACAGTGACTGAGACCTGGTTTAGGGCTCCAGAGAGCACCCCTGCACTACCAGGCTAGAACTCATAGCACACTTTTCGGTCATGTAACCTGGACCGGAACACCCAAGGTGGAGGTGTGTCCATATTCATTAAGGATATCCACCCCTCCAGGCTAGTTGCTTAGCACAATGCATCGAGGTTATCCAAGTGCAACTACCTCTGGGCTAAACTGCAATCCAAATCGTAGCTTGCTACAGATCCCCCACCATGCCCCAAGAGTCCCACTCCTCTTTTCTTGATGTACTGGAAATTATTAGGGTTCAACCAAACACCCTACTAATGAGTGACTTCACCTACCCCACCATTAACTGGGTAAACTACTCGTGTACCAACTCATTAGCTCAACGTTTTCTGAAATTCATAAAAATCAATGCCATGGATCAACATATCAACACACCCACCAGGGGCAACAATATCCTAGACCTAGGTATTACCAACATGAGTCACCGGTGTTCCACACCTGAAGTCAACTCCTCATTGGTCTGATCCGACCATAAGCTAAATAACCTTGATATCCACATCCCGCTCCCACCCCCCTTTAAGGGAACCACAGTATAATATGTCTACAAAGCCAACTTCATGCTTCTTAAGACAGACGTGATGACCTTCATGACACCCATGTAGATGGACAATACAATTACAACTGCTGAATCCTACACAAATGCACTCTATAAGCACTTACACGAGTGCATGGATTGTGCTATCCCAAACAGAACCAAGATGCTATACTCCTAATTAAGGGAGCCAATCTGCTGGTCCTCTGCCATAAACAAACTGTACAACAGAAGGAAGACACTGTTGTAAAAGAGAGTACAATCCCATACGTGGAGGAGCTCCCTGGTCAGCCTCAGTAAGAAGCTGAGATCCCTTATAAGATCCTCCAAAGCTAGCTAAGGAAACAAAACTGCCACTAATTCCAACGACAACCACAAAGCATTCTACAGCTATGTCAATTATTTTGATGTCAACACCCAGATCTGCTCTGAGTTACAGCACAAAGGCACGAACATTACAGAACCAACTGATATTGCCAACATCCTGGCAGATAGGTTCAGTGCTACCTTTCTCCCTCTCTCACCTATCTATACAGGAAGAATGCAGAGTCCCTGTAATCACAACTATGCAGGTAAAAGCTGCACACTATAAAGCCAATATCACAGCATCCATTGGACCGGACAACATCCCAGGCTGCGTTTTACATGAACTTCAGAATGTACTGGCTCCCCACCTACGCACCATGTTCAATAATAACCTTGCATCAGGCTTTGTGCCCCCTGAATGGTGCACAGCAACAGTTATCCCACTCCACAAAGGTGGTGCCACAATGGACCATGGGACCTATTGCCCTATAGGCCTGACTAGCCTAGCCTGCAAGGCTATGGAGCACATCATCATGGATCTCAGTTACAGAGACATTGGGTACCTCCAAACCTTTGACCCCTCCCAGTTTGGCTTTGTTAAGGGCAGACCATGCCTCCTTTTTTGAGACAGTTACCAAGGAATTAGATGAGGGTAAGAAGGTCCACACAGCCTACCTTGATCTCTCAAAGGCTTTCAACACCATTCCCCATTCTGGTATTATCGACATATCCATCCACCTGAACATTAACCCCTACATCATGTGATGGTTTGCAAAGTGGCTCACGGACAGAATCTACACAGTGGGAGTTGCATACCCTAGGTCTGACTGTAAACCAGTTACAAGTGGCGTCTCCCAGGGCTCAGTCCTAGTTCCCCTCATGTTCCGTATATACTTCTCTGAGGTACAGGCAAGCACAGGAGGGCTTTGGCTGAAAAGGTTTGCAGATGACTGCAAACTAGGGGCCATAATTGTTTCCCCAGCTGATACAGACACCCTCCGGAAGGGTCGCACTGAGATGGATACCTGGTGTCAATATCATGGCCTCAAGCTGAATGCCAAAAAGTGCATAGTTATCCCCTTTGGATATAACTAATTACCAGAGGACTACCACATAGGTGCTAGTCACCTACATACAGAAAAGGTAATAAGGGATCTGGGAACCCCAGTAGATAGCAATCTCTCCTTCGATACCCATAATGACAAGGTGGTTAAAATATCCTTCTACGTGGCCCCCCTAATCTCTTATGGGTTCGCATCCAGAACAAAGGAGGCCATTGTGCCTCTCTACTCATGACTTATTAGACCCATTAAAGGATACAACACCCCATTTGGGATGTTCCTTATGAGACAATTGTAACAGCTTGGAAGACCACAACAGTACCACACGAAGAGGATTACTGACCTCAAACAGATGACCTATGCAGCCCAACTAAAGAAACTCCAGCTGTACTCGGTTGCATACCGCATACTCACAGGTGATCTCTGCTTAACATACAAGGCCCATGCCCAACCCAGTATTGCTGGATATGCTCCACCTAAACAGAAGCCCATGAGAGCCACATGCTCTAGGGATATACACCTAACCACAATGATGACTAGGGCGTGCTGTATGGATAGATTCATTAACCAGAGACTCCCCATCCTTTGGAACATGATTCCAATGTACATCAGGCAGAGCCCCTCACTAGCACTCTTCAAGAGAAACCTTGATGGGTGGATGGGAGACAGATATGTACCCCAGGATCACTGCAGTGGCTCTGCTGGATAGAGGCACAGGGAACTAATGGCTCTGCTGTTCAGAGGCACAGGGAACTAACCTAAGGGGGTGGCGGAAGCCAACACACTCTAGCTAGGCTTATAAATACCCTTGGGCAGACAGCCTAGTACCTACCTTTGAACTTATTACATGTCTTATGTGCATGGATAGTTAACTAGCTCTTCCATTTTACTTTGCTATCACGCTGATAAACTGTCAGGTGACTACAAGTCATATGTATCCTGCTATTATGTATTGTAAATGCCAATAGACATAACTAATGTTTGCCTAACATAACAGTAATGCTATGTAACTTGTAATACATATCTGCCTACAATACTGTACATTACACAGTTATTGGCACAATATCCCACAATGCAAATCATAATTGCACAGTAGGCCAACCTTCGACATGTTATTCTCAGTAATACACCCACACATATGCCTACTGTTACAATATATTAACATATACTATCCCCTGTTATAGCACATACTTGTTGGACCAACCCTGCCACTGACAGCAGCTGGTGAGGAATTGCTGGGTTCAAAGTCCTTATATAGCATCCCTTGTGGTGTATGCGGTGTTTGCCTTGTGACCTACAGCAGTACACACATAAATACTACAAGCGTTACTATGCTCAACAATACATCACTACAAGATTACTGTTTCCACTATATGCATTGCATACAAATTAAATATTACAGAACAGGTACTACATACACAGACATACTGAGTGTTCTACATACCTTATTAATAACCCGAGGTGTCGTTAACTGTTATTTCAATCATTTTCAGTTTGTGTTTCAATCTTCTTTGTAACGTTCTGCTGGTATATACAGATGGTTTGAATGTGTGATAAGCCATCCTTTTATAGTTAAATATCGGTAACATGAGCTATCCTGACCACCAACTGGTGTTCCAAAATAGTTAATTAGAAGCACATCAGCTGTGCAGCTACTCCATTAGCCAATACCATGACAACAGCGGTGTATAATTGAGTATCCCACTTGGGCATTGTCCCTTTGCCTTACTTTTGAGGAAGATGGCCTGGATGTGTTGTTTGTGATATATTTCAACAGCTATATGGAGACAGACAAAGCTATATTAGCTTCATGACTCCCGTGGATTATGTATAATGGCTAGAAGATGTTGTTCTACGTGTGAGTACAACTGTTATATTTCAGAACATTGCTACTTATGCAGGGTTTGTTTGTACCTGATACCGCTGCAGATGTTTCAGTCTGGCAAGGATGTTTGGGCAGCTCAAGGCTGTATGGTTATGCATGAAATGTTAGGTGGTTTACAGTATGCTCACCAGACATCTTTGGTTTGGTGTACATGTGTATCATACTGTGCTGTTAATCAGTAATTGGTAACACTTTCTGGTGTACACACAACCCTCTGAAACGGGATTAGTGCAAATAAACCCTGTAACATCAGCAGCTGTTCCATTGTATAATAGCAACTATTTCACATAGGGCCATGTTAGTGTGTCTCTGATAAGGTATGTTAAGGCTTCTGCAGATGTCGTACAATGAGTGAATGATTTGTGATGTTATTACAGTTTGTATTGTAATTTGTTTGGGTGTGGGGGAGATGTTGGTGGGTGTACATAGCAGATGCAGGTGTGTAGGTACTGCTTTTGTACATAATCAATATGAGTGTGAGGGTTCCTTCCCTACTTGAACACTTATCCTTTAGTGGACTAATATTATGGTAATTGCAGGCTGATTCATTAAGGCACTGTTAATTGGTTCCTGTATAGCATGTAGGTGATGTTAGTCCTTGAATCCTTTCGGCAATACATTAGAATGTAATAAAGTGTTGCTACATGAAAGCTGTGTATTTCTGTCATAGGTATTTGCAGTCAATGGAGCTGTGTTGGTGACTGACCCTCTTTGGCTAGGGTTACCACCTTTTATAACGGCCATAGTGGGACATATTCGGGACACACATCAGATTTTACAGGCCGACACAAACCCATGGTCAGTTCTAAGGATAGAACTTTCCTTTTTTGCCTAAATATCAGCTTATTCTTGTAGCAGTTTAGTTGCTTATCCTGTTTCTTGTAACATGTAGGTATTTTAGATACAGAAAGAACTATTGTATGCAACTATTACATTACATATGGGACATAATTATGTCCTACAATCACAGGACATTTGCCGCATTTAATATTTTTAGTCAGGGCACAACCGCCCAAAGAGGAACTGTCCCTCACAAAGTGGGACAGGTGGTAAACCTATCTTTGGCTCATGTCCATGTCACATATTTGTAATAGTGTATAGGCATATACTCTCCATATCCTTTGTTCATAAAGTTTGGTCGTGGCGGAATGTGTGATTGCTATGGTCCATGTTATGCTCATATATGAACACTTCAACCGCTGTATACGGGATACCTATGGAATCCCGAACCCACTCAATTCTGATGCCCACAGTACTGGGCCCAGACTCCCATACCCCACATTACTGACAGCAACAGTCAAACTCGCGAAAGTAACACAAACATGGAACACACACATGCACACACAGACACACTGTTACCCACCACATCCAAACAGACCATCCTACACTATGTATGAGCAGGTGGGCAAGCCCCCCTACACCCTCCATGTGTGTGCCTGCACACCCTAAACCCACCCTACTTTAGTATTCTACCTCCTAGATTGCACAAACAGACACACAAAGCAAACCCACACCCACACATTACAGTCCCCAAGGAATATACACCATGCTCAGAACACACACTTACACACACTACAGCCCTCAGAAACACACTTACACACAGTAACCTACCTGAACCGCAACACCAGAAGCACTGATTAAATGTCCCTTAACATCAGGATTTTAAACCTCGCACTTGTGGTGTTTCGGTACTATGGTCTTTCACTCTTTAAGCCACAGATGTTGTTAACCTATCTATATATCTACATATATATGTATATCCCCATATATCGACATATATCTCTCTCTCTCTCTCCATCTCTCTCTATATAGATGTTGATTTATATATATATATATATATATATATATATATATATATATATATGTATACACACACACACACACCCACACACACACACACATATATATATATATATATATATATATATATATATATATATATATATATATATATATATATAGCATAAACCTTTCATTGGGTACATGCCGGTTTGTCCTATTTCTACACATTCCTCCCTTTTGTGTTTTAACCTGTCAGAATACACAACTGCCGTTGGTACACCTCAGGTAGCTTAGTGGTAGGTTATTGTGAAGATTGAGTACATGGTTACATGTTCCAATCCTGGCAGTGGTCATTTTACCTCTCAGAGCAGGCACTGGTAGTGCAAGGGTGATTAATGCATATTTCAGCGGTTGTGTGTTCTAAATGTTTATTATTCTGTGGAATACTACCTATATATGCAAGCTGTGGTTAAGGTATACTATGTAAAATGTAAATCATCTCTGACTTTATTGGGATTTGAACCAGGACTGCACAGATATTATGCAAATGCTGTAGCCATTACACTATTGACATTAACATTCCTTCTGCCTATTTCCTATATCCATGAATCCTATGTGTAAGCTTGGCTACACAACAGGAGGAGCCACCCACACCCAGTGAGCTTCTCGAAATACCTACATGACACATGAATTGAGAGACTATACATTAATATCCTAACTACATTTGGCATAGCCACTCAATGACACACTTCAGGGGAAACCTTGATGTGTGACTGGCCAACAGTATATACACCCCTGGGATCATGTGTCGCAGACACATGCAGTCAGGGTGTGGGGGAGCCACTCCAGTTCTACAGCTGCAAGACCTGTTGGGGAAATTGAATGCTGTTGATTTGTCACGTTAACATGCCCTTTTGAGATCATGATGTGCCCCTATCATCCTACAGCATGCCAGTCTTCAACAGCTTCCAGCAACTCTGCCTGGAATCACTTCATTGGCTATGCTTGACAGAGGCTCAGTTTCTTCATCAATGGTGCAGGTAAAGCCACCACACTGTAGCTGTGCTTCTAAATGCCTTTGGGCAGATAGCCTACTGCCTATCTGTGAACCTCTACAGTGTAGGCCATCTCCAACATCATATGTGATTATACAGAGTTTTCTGATCATAATATACAGTGTAAATTCACCATGTAGTCAGACAACAGTTAAGTACAGCAATAGCATACATACTACTGATACATAATCCCACCAAAAGCCTATCTTGGAAGCTAGTGGACATGTATAGGTTTCAGGCTTTGTATTTCTTACCAGTAGGTTACCTACAGGAAAGATGGGACACAAGCATAGATGGGACACATGCCTGCAACAATGCCATAGCAACTTGCATGTGTGAGCCTAAGGCTTTGGAATGCTGGCCAAGGCTATTGGTGCACCCATGGTGCCATTTTTAGGCAGGTCTCAGAGATTAATCTCACCTCCATGAACTGCACAATAGTGGAACCAATGAGGGTCAGGCTACTCAACACCAGGGGTAGTGCTCACAACATGCACACACTCCCAGCACCCCTCAGTATGGACAACATCTACATCTGTTCTGTGACTGGGACCTGTATAAGGCTCCTGTGAGCACACTGGCACAACCAGACTACAACCCATAACACACATTTCAGCCACTGTACATGGACTGGCACAGACATGGAGGGGGTGTATCCATATTCATCAGGGATACCTACACCTCCAAGTTAGTGGGGCAGCATGATACCTCTGTGATCATCCATGTGCAGCTAACATCAACTACGACTGCAATGCAAATTATGAGCTGCTACCGATAACCCTCCATGACCCAGGAGCACCACTACAACTATCTGGAGACAGTGGTAAACATGACAGTCCTACCAGACACCCTGTTATTGGTCAATGTCAGCTACCCTACACTTAACTGGATAACCTACTCGAGTATTCACTTCCAGGCCAAGCACTTCCTGGAATTTATCACCTCATATGGCTGGCCTGTATCAGTTGGTAGACAGACTAACAGGAGGTGAAGACATACTAGAAGTGGTAAACACTGATGTGCAACAGGTGCACTACAGCAGAGGTAAACCAGTCACTGTTTAGATCTGAGCATGAACTATTCACTGATGATTTCTACTCCCGACCATCTCTCCCACCCAAGGAACACACAGTGAATACCTTTCCTACAGCTACATTCACAGTACTAATGACAGAGGTGGGAGGGTTCACAGCCCCCACGCTCAGGGATGACACTGCTCAAGATACAGACAGAATTACAAATGCACTCTATAAGCACCTACAAAGATGTATGGGTCGTGCCATCAATGGTAAACCAGAACTAACTACTCCTACACAAGGACACCAGTCTGCTGAACCCCTGCATTATACAGGCTTTACAACAGAAGCAGTACAGTAGTCCAGAACAATAAATCCCAAGACATGCAGACGTCCGTGAACAGTATTAGCAAGATACTTATGTTACTCATGTAATAATCCAAGGCTGACATCCATAGGTAAATAGGCATGGATTCGAAATATGACCACAAAGGCTTCTTTGGCTATGTCAAGGATGTAAGCAGTAACACACAGATTTGCACTGTGCTGGTGCAATATTGCTCTGAATATACTGACCCTACTAATATCACCAACACACTTGATGATACATTTGGAGCAAGCTTCACCCCCTACTGGGCCCACAACAATACGCAAAACATACAGTATCCCAGACATCTGAGACATGCAGGTGAAAACGGCCCTTTCAAACGGCATGACAGAGCATCAATGGAGGCAGATGGTGTCCCAGACTGCATCCTGCAGACACTACAAGACAAAATGACCCCCTGCCTAATATAGCAATTCAACATCAGCCTCTACACAGGCTACATGGCCATTCACTGGCACATGGCAACAGCTATTACACTCCACCAAGGTGGTGACACAGCTGATCATGGTAACTACCATAGGCCTGAGTAGCTTGATCTGCACGGCTATGGAGTGCATCCTCATGGCACTCATTAACATAGACAATGGTAACCTCCAGACACTTGACCCAACCCAAGTCACCTTGATTGAGTGCAGATCATGCCTACTGAACCAGTTTGACATATTACAGCCACCTAGACTTTAGGTGTGGGGTGTGGTACTTCAAACATACTACCTGGACCTCACCAAGGGTTTTGACACCATTCCCCACTCAGGTATTATTTCTACACTCACCAGCCAGTACATACATCCATACATCACAGGTCGGTTTGTCAACAGGCTTACACACAGAACCCACATGGTAAACCTAGCAGCCTCCAGGTCCAACTCTTGACCAATCACAACTGGTGTCCCACAGGACTCAGTCCTGGGACCACTACTGTTTGCCATATACTTCCCAGAGGTATGGGCTAACATAAGTGGACTACAGCAGGCTGTGTTTGGTGATTACTGCAGACTGGGAGCCATAACTGACAGTCCAGCTGTCACAGACATATTTCAAGGGGCCTCACATAGACCAACACAGGGTGTCAGAGTGATGGCCTCCAGCTAAAGGCCACATACTGCTTGGTCATTCCATTTTGGGAAACTGCACACACACATATTAACACATGAGTGTCAGACAGTATAATTCAGACAACATAATGGGTATGTGGGGACTACATTACATAGTGATCTCTCCTTTGACAGTCATATGTGCAAAGTTGTTAGGACATCCATGTAGGCCATCTAATTACTTAAGGGTTCACATCTACACAGACTTAGGTTATTGTGCCCCTTTACTTATCAGTCATCGATCCCATCATGGAGTATGATAACCCATTTTGGATGTACCTCAGAAGACCCATCTGACAGCTGGAAGGGCCATGAACGTACCTCACATAGAGGGATAATGCCCTCAGACATGTGTCCTATGCTGCCAGACTGCATAAACTCATGCATTACTCAGTGGCATTTTGTTTACTCAGAGATGATATTTGCTGGCCAACAAAGCCATGTCCAAGTCAGGCTTAATGGATATGCTCCACCTATGGGCATCCATGTCACAGTGAGACACACACTGTAATGAGCTACACCTTGCCACAACCATAACTGGAAGATGCTGGAGTGACAGATTCCTACCACAGGTACTCACCATTATTTGGAACTACATCCATGATTAAATTATAAGGAACCCCTCATTAACACTCCAGGGAATCCTTTCAGAGTGGGTGGGGAACAGTGGATACACCCCAGGGATCCCACAATTGGCTGTGCTCCACAGAAGGACCGTTAGTTAATCAATGGGGTGGCAACAGCAGAGAAATTTTGGCTATGCTTATGACTGACCTCAGGCAGTTAGGCATGTACCTACCTATGTATCTATGAACCTATACATACAGTATGGACACATGCTGATAGCTTAATTTACTGTTCAGGTATTGACTTACCTTGTGTCAATGGCAGTTGTGTGTACAATAGTTGAGGGCTGCCTATGTAGGATGCACACAGTAGACCACCTATACATGGCAATTTACAGGTGGTCGTGTGTGTGTGCCATCCATGTTTGCTGTGTGTGCAGGTGGAGAAGGGTGTCAGTCCATAGGTGCCAACACTGTCAGCATGTGTGCTATACGTTCCCTCTTTGCCAAGGCATGGGCATACTGGGCTCACCTCCATCTGCCTACTGGGGCTGGCACAGGGTGTTCATGGTCTGAGTCCCTCTGTGCCTGTGGGAACCTTGGCAATGGTGGTGGGCTGTGAGGGCCTTCACCATTCTGTCCCTGCTGCAGCTGTTTCCATAGGATCATAATCTGTAGCATGGCACATGCTATGAAGATGTGGGCACATGTGCCTGGTGAGTACTGCAAGGCTCCACCAGATATGTCCAAGCAACGGAACCATGATTTCAGCATCCCAAACACATGCTCTATGATGATTCTGGTTTCTGTGTGTGCCTCATTATGGGGTTCTTGCGTGGCTGTGTGTGCATTTCTGATGGGAGTCATTATCCATGGTTCCAGTGCATAGCCAGCATTCCTCACCAGGTGGCCATATGGGATGTCCCCCCTGGCAATTACCTGATACAGCTGTGAGACATGCCAGATGTGGGAGTCGTGATAACTTTCAGGTCTGCCAGCACATAAATCCATGATAATGCCCTGGGCATTGCACATGACCTGCCAGTTGAAGGAGGGGTATCCCTTGCAGTTTATGTAGTGCCTACCCTGCTCACTAGGTAGTGTCTTGATGTGTATGTGTGTGCAGTCTATTGCACCCAGTACCTCCAGTTAGTCTGCCACACGGTGGAAGAAATGCATATTGCTGGCCAACTCCTTGTGCATTTGAGGGAAATATATGTGCTCAGTGGCATGTGGTAACATGGCATCCTGAAACTGGTGGAATGCCCTGAATGCTGATGCCTGTGAGATCCCCATGATATCCCCAGTTGGCCTTTGAAAGGTACCTGTGGCTAGTATTCTCAAGCTTACACATACCTTTGTGTCCACTGGGATGGGTTCCCCTTTGTTATTTCTGGCTCTGAGGTATGGCTGGCACAGCTTAACAAGTTGCTGTATGGTGCCCCTGTCCACCCTACAATGCTCTACTATCTCCAGATCATGTAGCCCCTGGCAGGTTACCCTGGGTCTGAACACTCTTCTCCTCCTCTGGTGCATGAGATGGTTGACAGCATCATCCTCCGCACCACTGTCAGTCTCCAATACATGCTAGTGAATCAAAGCTATGGCAGCCCCTAACATGTACATACTAAAAGTTCCCCGTCTGTATACACCAATGTTGCAGAGTGTCTGGGAATACACAAGTGTGTGTGTAGGGCTTTCACACTTTATACTATTGTGCAATGGATACTGCTGGTGTCATTGGGTGTGTATGTGTAATTCCAGCTGCAGGGTATCTTAATTATGGGTTTTACAGCAGGTACTGCTATTGTGGAGCCTTTGGTGTTGACTTATGCTTAGCTGACATGATTCATCTATCGCCCTTTACTTCACTTTTCAACCCAATTCCCCTCCTATTTTCAGGCATGCATCCAGCTGCCTGCTTTCTTGCTTTGTACTTTCCCAACCCAGGATTGTGTTGTGAAAAGTATTATGTAGCTGATCTAATGCAAGTTTGCTTTGTTCTGCTGTGACAGTTCTCTTTTCTTTGCAGTATGGCACCTCCTCTTTCCTGTTTTGCAGGTAGCTGCTAGCAGCCTTGTTAGCTGTTGTCAATGGCCCACTGTGAGTTCCTAGGTGTTACTTACTCATTTATACTCCAATTACCATGCTGCAGCATTTCCTTATTGTCTTCCCGTATCCTTCCTGTTTCAGCTATCGTGCGCACAGCCATTTACCGGGTTTTGAGCGTGTTTTCATACATGTTCATATGTACTTTCAGTTACCTTGTGTGCTCTCAGCTAAGCAAAGCTATGGCTACTTCCACACCCCTATCCTGCAGCTTTGCTTAGCAACAGGCAACCCAGATTAGCAATGCTCCAATGTGCTTACAGCTAAGGTGGCGCACCCCTCTCTTGATATGATGTTTATCTCCAGGCTACACCTCGTGTTGTACCGCTATGCTGTGTGGTACATCCTTACGCCAGCAGAGATTTTGCGATTCAGTATTACTTGACTCATTTTCATGGCATTGACTACTAATTCCTAGTTACCATGCAGAACACTGTCACAGACCCTTAGCAACCCTTGCACCATGGTTGTGGTGTAGAATGTGTGCCATTGACTATTATGGGGAATTCATGAATTGTGTTACATTGCAGATTTATGACATATAAATATATTTTCATTGTGATCCCGTTTGTGCACCGATGCACTGCGATTTTACTTTGTGTTAGTCTGGCCATGACATTAAATGTTATTTTTTATGTGTTGTGCATGTTTTTTTATGCCATTCGCTATATATTTAGCCATTGGCATATATTAACATTATAATACGTAAGTTTGGTCAGCTTTCATGGATCCAATTTTATGTTTGAAAAAATGTAAACCGTTTTTTTTGGTTTACATTTCTGCATGCTTACGCTATGCCTGCACCACTTCATGAATAGCTATATACCTTCATTTGCATGCTACACTGCTGCGCATGGGATAATTAGCATACATGCACCAGGAGCTACGCAGCTCTGGCATACGCTGGTAGTGCACATGGAAACAGCTCGTACCTGAATCGCTTGGAGGCCACATTTGGCATTAGATTGCCGACGCTACTCCTGCACCTGGCACAAGCTTCATGAATCCTGGGATGTGTGTTGAAACAATGGTTCAATGTTACATGAAGGTTCAACATTTTTAGTTTTAATCAAAGTTGTAAGTGCAGCTATCATAGGTTCATAGGTTCATAGGTAGGTACTAGGCTATCTGCCCGAGGGCATTTATAAGCCTAGCCAGAGTGTGTCAGCTTTCACCACCCCATTGATTAATTAACTGAGCCTCTGTCAAGAAGAGCCAATGAAGTGATCCCAGGGGTGTATTTCCTGTTACCCATCCACTCGCCAAGGTTTCTCTTGAAGAGTGTTAGTGAGGGGCTCTGCCTAATGTAGTTAGGACTTTTGTTCCAAAGCATGGGGAGTCTCTGTGACAGGAATCTATCCCTCCAACATGTTCTGTTTATTGTTGTGGTGAGGTTTAGCTCACTAGAGTGAGTGGCTCTCAGTGATTTGGATTTCTTTAGGTGGAGCATGTCCATCAATTCTGAGTTAGACATGGCTTTGTAAGTCATGCAGAGATCATCTCTGAGTAAGCAATATGCCACTGAGTACAGCTGGAGTTTTTCCAGTCGGGCTGCATAGGACATATGTTTGAGACCAATAATCCTCTTGTTGAGATACTTTTGTGGACTTTCCAGATGTTGGAAGTGTCTTGTGAGGTACATCCCAAATGAGGCATTGTACTCTATGATGGGTCTGATGAGTGACGAGTAGAGGGGCACTATAACCTCTTTATTTCTAGATGCGAACCCTTTAGTAATTAGATGGGCTACATAGAAGGATTTCCTAACTACTTTGGCAATATGATTGTCAAAGGAGAGATTACTATCTACCTGGGTCCCCAGATCTGTTATTACCTCTTCTGTATTAAGGGGGCTGCCACCTATGTGGTAATCCATGGGTGTTTTGTTTTTCTCAAACAGGATGACTATGCATTTTTTGGCATTTAGCTTGAGACCATGACTTTGACACCAGGTGTCCGTCTCAGTAAGACCCTTTTGGAGAATGTCCGTGTCAGCCAGAGAGTCAATTATGGCTCCCAGTTTGCAGTCATTGGCGAACTTGGTTAGCCATAGTCCTCCTGTGTTTGCCTCTACTTCTGAGAAGTATATGCAAAACAGTAGGCATCCCAGGACCAAGCCTTGTGGGACACCACTTCTGACTGGTTTAGAGTTGGACCTAGAGCCCACTATTCTTACCATGTGAGTTCTGTCTGTAAGCCAGTTGGCAACCCATCTTGTGACGTAGGGGGTTATGTTCAGGCTGGTAGGTTTTTCTATAATTCCTGAGTGGGGAATGGTGTCAAAAGCCTTGGTGAGGTCAAGGTAGGCTGTGTGAACTACCTTCCCCTCATCTATGGCCTTGGTGACTGTCTCAAAGAAGTCAACCAGGTTTAGTAGGCATGATCATATGATGATTTCTCTTACCTTACTGGTGAAGAATGGGTATTCCTGCATTCTAATCAATATACATATTAGTTTGAGAAATATAGGCCTGTAAACAGTGGAATATACATTTTATTTCATAAAACAGGAAAAATAATCAACATACCCCTCTCCCTCCACTGCTACTGAAGTCTGTGCATCTGCTTGGTTCGGTTCCTGCTTTGATCCTCCTCTCCTGAAATAAGGAAAGAGAATGTATGAATGATGTATTCCTCAAATAAGAGTGATATACATTTCTCAACACAGTTTCTAAAGGTTTACTTCTGAAAAGCATTAAATGATCGCAATACATATTTAACATACAGATGTTATATCTTTGAACACAGATTGGAGGACATGAGATTGAAATCTGCAAATGCAGTCTGCATTCATACTCTAACCTTGAGGTCTACTTGCCTAACTAACATATCTTGACCAAACAACTGTGTTTTAAATACATTGAAAAGACGTTATTTTATGACATCATCTGGATAGGGGTTGGTCTGTTAATAAGGATCTAAGCTTGATATCTCAAATTATGAACATGTGCTGGTCATGTAGCTAAACAGTTTGAAAATTACATTTATTGTCAGCACTGTGTTCAGAAACAGTAACAGAGGGCATCGGTTCCTCAAAAAGTGAAACTGTGTAATGCAGTGTAGAGCTTCTGTGAACAGAACAATACATGTTGCTCTACATAAGACACACAGTCAGGTATGTGTGAGAATAATGATATTTCTTGCCAAAGTGCACATCACTAGGAAAATATATACATCTTGCCTGTTTGGCATTTCAGCTATTACTCTGCCTATCCCACTCTCTCAAAACTTGGGGATGATGTTGTTCTTGAACTGATTATAATATTTCACGATACAACAGACCTTGATAGTACATTTACAAAGTATACAATATTAACCAGAGAATTTCTCAGACCTACAATGGTATTCAGCAAGCTTTACTGACCCTGTTGTTAAATAGCTGATGTTAAGTGAATCTTTTGGATTACAGATACGTTCATAGTAATTCAACAAATAACTGAGTTCTTTGCAACCTTGCTCAAAACATATGACTATATAAATAAGTAGAATATGCTTCTCTAAATAAATGATATGGGTAGATCAAAGGAAGATAACAGTTTCAGATATGTGCCCCCTCTCTGGATTTGAACACACATCATGCCAAAATGTAGGGATATTGGCACTGCAAACAGCCAGTATATTCAATTTATAAACAAACAGGTATCACTCTACAAACCCTGTTGAAGAAAGTTGATGTTATCAGAATGTTACAGATTATTGGCATATTCATAGTACTTTGTAAACATAGACAACAGAAAAATTAATTTCAAGTTTTGGAATATGCTTCTCCAAAGAAATGCTTTGTTTAAATTAAACCACGATAACAGTTACAGATATACATTCTAACTATGTGGACTGGAACCCACAGCATGGCAAAAGTGAAATATGTTGGGCAGTTGCCTTACAGGGTGAGCTAACTGTCAACAAGGGTTTTATTTCAGAATACAGGTACTGCAGGTGTTTATTAGAAGTCCTGTGGAGAACAGATGAATACAGAAACTGCAAACACTTATTGGACATTTTATCATAAAGATATAACAGCTATCAACACATAACTGAAAACATGTAAGTAGTAGGACAGGCATTCCTTTTTAGCTTAAATAAAAATGTCTGTGTACTTTCTTAAGAGGAATGACTTAATGAAGTTATGTATATGTTTTTATTCCAATATATTACAGTGCAGTAGGTGATACTGTAGTATTATAATAGAAATCTATGAAGTGCACAGTCTTCCATGGTCTATACACTATAGGCGCCAGTGATGTATGAGAAGAATGGATATGTTAAATGCTGTTTTTAGTTGTTGTAAAACATATATACATCTACAAAGGGCATAATTATGAATATCATGCACATTATTAAATAAATTAACAATATAGGAATCCAAATCACAATAAACAGGACAGTTTTTACCAAGTCCACTTAATTACCTCACTGAGGTAATTGTCACAGCAACAACTTAATGGTTATAAAACCATCTATCTGATGTATATGGGGCAGAGAAATATCTGAAAAATCTGTAGGAATGTTTAGGTATGCATAGAAAATTAACACTGCAGGATCTAAAGGCTGCCTCTATACCTCAGTGACCCTCATTCAAAGCTCCTTGGCAGCCCTTTGATGCAGGCTATCTAAGAGGTGGTGAACCTGCATTTGAATGTGGTAGATCCCTGTCCTCTTTCAGTGCTCCCTCACAATCCAGTTCCATACATATATCATGGTGAAGTTCTTGGATCTGGCTCTCATCCTCTCTTCCAATCTGGTGCACACAGGCAACATCTGGGTCATTTCCTCATTTGTCCAATTGGGCACATGGACACATCTCAGTCTCCTCAAAGTAGCTATCATGATCCTCATTCAAATGCTAGTCTTACATGGATAGGATTCTAACAATGAAATTACACAGATCACATCAGAATTCTATATGTGAAGTTCTAATCAATATGCTGTATATAAAACTCAACATATATAATTCTAAACACAGAGTTCTGCATATAGAAATTCAACAACATATACAGCTCAGCAGGTAAGTTGCTTAACATCACTTTCTACTGAAAAAAATCTATAGTTACAATTTTATAACTGTAGTACAGCTATACAACATTCTACAGACAATTCTACTGACAGTTCTTTTTTTTTCTTAAAATATTTTATTATTTTTTGAAAAGTAACAACTTAATAGAAAGAATTGTTAATATAATATATTACTATGATAAAACATGTAATATAGAAAAGAAAAGAAAAACTAGAATGAAACTATTTACAATATATACAATGGACCTGAGATCAACATTTTAGAAAATAATTCAAGACAATATTAAAATTCTAGATATTAATAAAATAATTTACCTAGAAGAGGAAAATGAGTTTATAATGGGCATAACCTTCAACAAAGGATTTTTCTTTAGTTTGTTGGGGTAGATTTTCTCTCCTTTATTGCAGTTTCTTTGATTGCTGTGTCTTTTAGTTGAAGAAGAAAGCCTTCAAACATTGTTTCAATTGGAGTCTTCCAGTCCTTTGTTATAGTTTTTTCTGGCAACTGCAAGTATTGTCCAAGTTCGGTATGAATAGTCTTTTTTTGTACTTGTAGTGTCTAAAATATTAATGAGAAACATTTCTTTCTGCAAAATGAAAGTATCATTCCACAAAGTCTTAAAACATTCTTGAACTTTTGACCAAAAATTTCATACCATGTTACAGTCATAAAGTAAATGTGACCAATTAGCCTTTAAATGTTTTTTACATTTCCAACATTCAATGTTAGTTTCCTTTTTTCATTTAGCAAGTCTTTCAGGAGTTATAAATAGTCTATACAAAAATTTCCAGGTAAAAATCCTTTAATAAAGTGACATAGAGGAGTTTATAACAGAGGAAAGAAGTTTTTGTTTTTTTTTTTTTTTTTTTTTGGGTCAGAGAAATCTACAAAATGCTCTTTTGAGAAAAAATTCCAAATTTGTCATTTAAATTGGAATCTTATTTGGCTATTATTAAGTGTAATTTAGAAATTAAATTATTAAATAATCTATAATTGTAGACAATTTCACATAAAACATGTATCCATTCTGGAATCGCTATACACTTTGAAATGACTGAAGAGGAGAGTCAGGTTTGGGCTGAAGTCAAAATTAATTGTAAATAAACTAGTTCTTTAATATTAAAACTAAATTCCCGACAAATGGTATCTATTGATTTGACTATATTTCCTTCAGTGCATTGTAAACCATAAAAGAAACTATGATTTTTTCCATTAATTAAAATTTTGCATAGGTATATTGTTTGAATATTTTTTACAAAAGGAAAAGGAATAAGGAACATGAACAATAATTTATATTTCACATTTGACAATATGATTTTCTTAAATATTTTAGTATAGAGTTTATACAGTTAGAATTAGATGGAGAGTATGAATGTGACTGAAATATGTACAAATATGAGACCAAAAAAGAGCATAAAAATTAAAATTTGTTGAATCCAATATCTTTGCTATTTTAGCATTGAATAAGTGTGAATGTAACATTTTCCAGTTAGATTTACAGTTATTATCTAACCAATTGAAGATCATCTTTATAACTGCTGCTTTACAATACATTTCTTTATTTGGAAAATGCATTCCCCTATTACACCAAAGTCTAAAGTGATGATGTATACTCAATCTAGATTTGTTAGGGTACCAAAGGAACTTTAATGGTAATTTATTATTGCTTTTATTTGTTTCATATTAGGTGGCAACATAAGAGATTGAGTTATATATATCTTTGGAAATTATGTAATTTTGATAATTTGTAGTCTGTCTTCAAATGAGATATAAATATTATTCCAGGAATTAAATAGATTATTTAAAGAGATTATTATATTTTCAAAATTAAAATATATAGTCCTAATTCTACTAGTAAAAATATAAATCCCTAAGTATATTAGATTAGATTTGCTGCCAGTAATGTGATTAACTTTATTTGTGGAATACTTTTTATTTATAATGAGATATTTCAATTTAGCATTATTAAAATGCAAGTTAGACATATTTTGGGGAGCTACATATTATTTTTTCAAGTTCTATTAATGTTTCATGAGAGATTTTTATTGTTAAAAGAATGTCATCAGCAAATAACATAATTTTGAAATTATAATTCTGATCAATCTCTATACCTTTAGTTTTTGTGTTTGAATCAATAAGAATTACAAGTAACTTAATGGCTAATTTAAATAGTAAAGGGGAAATAGGACAGCCTTGTTTAGTTGCTTTTGTTACATTTATAAAATGTGAGGTAAATGGGCCTAGTTTCACATATGAAATTATTATTACCATAAATGGCTACTAAAACATTTATGAATTGTGAGGAGAAATCAAATAAATATAATACTCCAAAAAATAATTCCAATCAATGAAACCAAAAGCTTTTCCAATGCCAAAAGTTATAAATCATTCTACTGACAGTTCTAGAGACAGAAGTTACAGACTTCTACTCAAAGAATTTAAAACACAGAGTTATACAGACTGAATTCTCCAGACAGAAGTCTGGTTTTAGAGTTTTATATGTATTGTGTTGCACATAACAGTCAACAGATACATGTCTGAACAAAGAACTCAGCAAGTAAAATTCTAAACCCAGAATTGCATACAAATTACTCAGCAGATAGTATTCTAAACATATAACTCCACTGATATAGTTTTAAACAAAGGATTATACAGAAAGAATTCTAAAGAGATAATTCTAAACAATAAATTCTAAATATATAATTCTACATAACAAATTTTACAGTATAAGTGTAAACGTAGACCTATTTGTAGATTTCTTAACAAATAATTTCATAGATAGAATTCTGCATATAGAATTCTAAACACCACATTCAATAGTTATAAAAATAAATCTACATTAAGAATTATGAACTCATAATTTTACAGATAGAACATTACAGATAGAATTATTAAGGTGGAACTCTATATGTAAAGAAATACACAGGCAGAGTTAACATACCAATCTGGTCATATAATTTTGCAGATGAAATTCTTTAAACAGAAGTCTGCAGAGAGAATAACAAACACGCAATTATGAAGCTATAATTGTGCATACTAAATTGTATACACCAGATTCCTCAGGTAGAATAACAAAAAAGTAAAAAAAAAAAAAAAAGAAAGAAGAAAAAGAATGTTGCATAAAAAAATTATAAACTCAGAAATCTAGAGATAGAAACTGCAAATAGACTTATACAGATAAAACTCTTATGGACAGAATTTTACTGGCAGAAAATTAAACATAGAAATATGATCAAGTAATTCAATAGACTGACTTTCAAACACAACTACAGATAAAAAGATAAATACAGAATTCCAGTCTTATTAAGATAGCACTCTAAATACAGAATTTTAACACAGCATTCTAATAACACAGTTCTACAAACTGTATTTTAAATGTGATAATTTATATAGAAAATTCAGGAAGGAACATTGTAGAATGCAAACCACAGAATATGAAATGTGGAGTTTTACAGTTAGCACTTAAATTGTGACTTTGGCAGACTGAATCTAATATGTGCAATTCCATAGATTAAATGAAAGATCTAGAATTCTATAGATGATTAAGAGACATTGTAATGAGTTACTAATATGGTGATTCTCTGTGCATCTTTACTATGTATCTGAAGCAGAGATTCTCTCTCCACCCTGCTTATTACTCAACCCGTGTTGGCAAATTAGAATGAGAAGACAGAATTGTTTTGAATCCTGTACAGAGCTCAGCAGATAGAATTACAAGCACACATTCTTTAGCTAGCTTTCTAAACACAAAATTGTAGAGCTAAAACTCTTAAAAAAAGCATTTTACAGGTACACTTCTAAATAACGGAATTCTACAGAAAGGAATATAAATCTACAATTCTACATCTAGAGTTCTAAAATGCAGAAATCTGCAGAAAGATTTACAACACAGACATGTCTTTACACACACACACACACACACACACACACACACACACACACACACACACACACACACACACACACACACACACACATATATATATATATATATATATATAAATTTAACCCATAAGTTACACAGATAGAATTATGCATGAAGAAGTATAAAGACAGACTATTACATATATAATTCTAGTCACAAATTCCTACACATAGAATTCTATAGACAGAATTCTAAAATGGTATTCTAAAAAAATTCTAAATGCAGAAAAGTTTCAGAGGTTGAAGTATTGCCCTCATTTTATTTAAAATTTGTTACAGGAATAAAGCACTGACCACAAGTGACACATTTCAGTCTCAGCCCAGGAATACAAACAATATGGAAATTACATTGGGCAAGAGTTTGCAAGAGTATAATATACGTATAGTTCTGCTACAAGACCTTGAGTTGCAAGCACTTGAAGGGAATTTAGGGTTAGGGAGTGATCAAGGAATTTAGTTTTAGTGAGTTGGTTGGAGTTTTAGGGTTAACAAATGAGGAATCAGTTTAAAAACTGGATGGGAGGTTTAGGGTTACAGTTAAGAATCTTTTATAGCTTTACAGTTTAATAGAGTCAGATATTTGGGGGGTTAAATAGTTAAGTAAGATTCTGCCACTGGGAGTTAGTGTATTTGCCTTTTGGAGCAAGTGGCAAAGAGCATACTGAGACCTAATAGCACATGAGGACTTGCTGTAAACCTTATAAATACACTCCTGCAATATAGTGCAGAATTCTATAGATATATTTAACAAATAGAAATCTTCTTATAAAATTCTAGGCCTAGAATTCTGCATAAAGAAATCTGCAGGTAGAACTAAAGTGATAGATACCTAAATACAGAATTGTGTGGATAGAGTTCTGAATATAGAATTTTCAGACTAATTTCTGAATACAGAATTCCATAGATTAAATTGAATTTTACATATGGTATCTTAAACACATACCTCTTGGATAGAATTCCTAACTTCAGAATTCTAAATATGCAACACAAAACTCTGAATGACAGACACAATTCTAAAATCATTCTGTAAACAGAAGCTTATGCATAGAATTCAATGGGTAGAACATTATAAAGAGAATTATATAGAACAAAATGCAAATCAAAGTTACACTTTCCAAAATTAATAACCCTGTCCACATTCAGTTCATCCTTTCATCTTGTGCATGGCTACCTGTGCAACCTCCAGTCCGCAACAGTGCATGTTCAGCTTATGCTTATCTACAAGAATCCTTCCTAACCAATTCAAACATGCAATATGTATCCTTTTTCCCCAAATTTTTCTTCTATCTACTCCATCAGAGATTAGACCTATCGCAAACCTTTGCCCACTTAAAGAAGTCTGTAGATAAATCTGTTCACATGCTGCCAGGATGGTAAGAAATTACCATGAGATTAACATCCATAGAGGTGACTAATTATGAGGAGACTTGTATATTTTCAACTAAGTTTACTAATACATGTTTTTCCTATACTTGTTTGACATGGCATGAAAACAAACAACTGAAGAGCACTTTGCAACTTTTCAATTTGTTTATACACATTAAAATGAATTTAGTTGTTGGCCACAATGCAGCAGACTGCAGTTTAGCTGTTCCTAGTTTGGCATGTCACCAAAGAACTTACAAAATGATCTTCTTAACAAAGTAATCTGGTAATTTACTTTTTGTGAATCAACAGCAATATGCCATTGTGAATGAAAATCCTGCTTTTTAAATGTATTGCATTGATAAAAAGCTTCTGCAACCATAGACCAAAGTTTATTAACTTATGTTGTATATTTTAACCATTCAACACCATTTCTCAAGAGTGGTGGCACTGAAGGTCTAGTGCAACTAGAAAACAATATTAAATATAATCTGCAGGTTGCCATTTAACATGACAATGATGTGTAAAACAATCAAGTACTAGGTAAAGTATCAATCTATTGATTTCCCAAGTGATTTGCTGAAGAGTTCAGGACCAGGACTAGGACTCTGTTCATAATATTTTTGCTGGCATAAAGTGAAACATCTATATGTAATTAAATACTCAGATACCTATACAAATATAATGCATTGTTACATCAAGGGCTAAGTCACTTGCATTCTCGGAATATGTAAAAGAATTATGCAGGTAACACTAAAGTAAAGTCTTTAATTTACATGTAAATAAACTGAAGCTGTTGACCTTCTACATGACACTAGCTAACAACACATACAAAACAGTATTAATGACAGCAGATACATTATAAATGCAGTTAGTATTACTGAAAAGGTACTTTTCTTTGACAACAAAATATCAGCTGTTGCGAGAAAATGTTTTTGGGTAGTACAACAGATACTGAAAGAGGGTAAGTATGCTGGGACATATCTTAATTATTTTATCAGGCTCTGCTGAAACTAATAAAACTTATTTGTTATAGCATTTGGTACAGTTAAGATTTGATATATTCTATTAAAATAGCAAAATAATAGGTATGATTACAGAAACACATTACAAGAATTTATTAAAATTCCCATTAATATTTTTCTTTTTACATAAATTATTTAGGGTAAATGTGTTTTGCATTCAGTACATTGTCATGTTCAGTTCTTTTTAAATCTCACCTAGAGAGCCTGTTGGGATAGCAGAAGACTCAGTAATCATCATTTAAGTACAAGAATTAAGAGGGATAAGTTTGTAAGTCAATATCTTCACTTTATACTACCCTGCCAGTATACACATGAAAAAGCTGTAATCTAAATTAAGTCATATAATTAGTTACACAGAAAACAGAAAACAAATAACAAACAAGCATGGATAAATACCATTAAAGCATCTTGATGTTATATAAACAGATTATAAAATACAACACTGTCAAGAAAATAATCACCATTTGCAAAGTTTTTTTTTTCTTCAGACTCACAAATATAAAGTTTCAAGACAGATGGGTTGAAAATAATCTACAATAACTGCAAATGTCTTTATAAGACAATCTCCATTTACAAGAAAGAAATTATCTATAAGGATCTCTTTTATGGGAGCCAGAAATGCATCTGTCCATGGAAAGACTCTAGGACCCCTGGAATTTTAAAATCAGAAAAAACTAATATCTCAAATGTTAGCCACCAACAATGATTAATTCCTTGTAAAACCTATGATTTATTTAATGATGTTATAACATTGCTAATTGTTTAACAAGTTATCTTCTACCTCGAATGTCTAGTCTGTTCTTTTAACATTATTTTACTGCTCATCTATAAAATATTTGTAGATATGTACACCAGGCACATCAAGTCACATAAATAGGAAGACCGTATTTAAATGCATGCAAAACTAAACAGGTAGCGTATGACAGTTCTTACCATCATGGTCTATATTGCATAGGGAATTGTACTACAACATTTAAAAGCACATGTACATATTTATCGTAGACAGATTGAAAATGCACATAACTCTGAGATAAACTTATTGAAGAAACTTACTTTAAAGATATTAGTGGACTGTGATGTAAAACATTTTTTGAACAGTTCAAATCCTTGGAATAGATACCAGAAGGAACTGTACACACTATTCATTTTATAACATTATACTGGCTCCAGTAAAGGAATGAGGGGTAATATGCAATTTTTCAACATTGGTGATATGACTTTAGTTGTTAATTATTCAGATAATATGTATGTGTGTGTGTGTGTGTGTGTGTATATATATATATATATATATATATATATATAAAAACACACACACATGCATAAACACACACTATGTGTGTGTGTGTGTGTGTGTGTGTGTGTGTGTGTGTGTGTGTGTGTGTGTGTGTGTATGTGTGTGTATATATATATATATATATATATATATATATATTTATATATGATGGCTAGTATGTACACATACGTCCTTTGAAATCTCTTCTGATGAGGTACTAGAATACTAAATAAAGTATTTGGTGTGTGTCATATTGGATTTTTTTGTCTATTTACAGGCCAATGTATACAACTCTAAAATAGAATACAAGGAGTGTTGCTGTCTCTGCATTAAAAAGGCAAACTGTCATCTAGTAATTGAAAATACATTTCTTGTTTGGTTTCCATATTCAGAGTGCTAACATTTTTCCTTTTTCCCTGTACTGGTCATGAAGTTGAGAACACCTGGCTTTCTTAGAAATCTTCCTACCAAAGTGTTAGCAGTATAACTAGACCTCCTTCAAGGGTTTATATTATTGAAAGAGCTTGTTTCCCCCAAAACTGCTAAAGTAGTTCTCAAACTCATTCCAGCTGAATCACAGAAACATCTTATAGTGGGATAGTTTTATAGCATGCAGATCTTTGTAACCATCTAATTGATTCTACTGACTGCAAATGCTTCAAAGATCATGGCGAAAGAGATTTCCAGCTTAAGTGTGGCTTTTCCCACTTGCAGGTTAAGTCTAATTTAATGAATTTTTGATAAGTGCTGACATTATTTTGATTACTTGTATGTTTGTTTTTTATGGTTATATTTTATTGCATGCAAGATCACAGCCTTTCTTTTGCCTATCTGCTGTATTTTTGATATCTTGCTAAAGTACTTTTTCTTTTTTTTTTCTTTTTCATTTTTGAGATGTGGATAACATGGTGATTTTTTTTTTTTTTTTTGCCTCCCCTCCCCAAAAAAACTTGCCCAGTGACTCCTCTACTTCTGCCCAATTGACTCATTCATTTTGGGGAAACAGAAGAATATTTCCTGGTTAGGCAAGAGTGCTATATCCCATTTATACCTGTCTGGGATCCCAATCAGCCCTCCACTCCCCAGCTTGTTTGTATTTGAGGTGGGCTCCTTACTACCCCCTGGGATTACTCTTCCCCTGCAGCAGCCTCTTTGTGCTCTCGGTTGCTTTAACCTAAGAAGAAGTGCACCTCTGCATTCCTGACTCCTCTCACGCACATAGTCTGAATGCACTATGGTAACACAAGATTGGCTGGCTAAGAACTCTTCTAGGTTAACACCTAGTGCTGCCACAAGGTGTCAGCTTTGTGGACAACCATATCCGCTTCCTCCCATAACGACTGAGACAGCAGTGACTGCTCACTGTCATCCATAGGGAAAGCTCCAACAGGCATCCCAAATGCTAGTTGAACTCAGGTCACCTATGGCATTATCACAACTTTATCCCTGTATCCCACACAGCTGAGTGATTTTAATGCAAATAAACTTCCATTTCTCATTCATACGTCTGCCATTTTTGGGGCAGCAGGCTTGCCTGCATCCCAGAGAACTGTGTTGTCAGTAGGGTTTTTCCTAATGAGCAAAAAGGAGTGTTTTTTGTACCTTTGGCTAAGACATTGATAATGCTATTCATCTTTATATGTTGAACATCCGCAGAGGGTAAGGCATGGCATGGTTACATTTGCTATAACAACTGCAGGTAGACAGTACTGGTTTCATAAATTATGAAGATGGGACCAGCCTGGATGCAGCTGATGTACTGTTTCTGAGCCGAGTATGATTCTATAAAGGAGACATTTTCAAGCATGTTCTTTGCATGGAGCACTGCAGGAAAACAATAGGGTAAGACAGAGTAAAGCATTTCAAATAATTATGTAGCATTCATTATGAATCATAGAGACCTTTAATATTCCGTTCAATTGTGTATCAGTAATGCCTCATGAGGCACAATGTTTATGAATCCTGTCTCAAAAATGTTATAAACTTTTTGACATAGGAATTGTAAGAAATGACACAGAAGCTATATACATGTTGTGCATTCCTTTTAAATAAGAAAACAGTTAATTCGGTGTTTTGCTTTGAAAGTAAATAATTGAGATGCATTCACAGCTGTATTATTCATGACCTACAAGAATATATAGTACACCTGTAAGGCTAGTTCCATTAATATACATTTTGTACAAGCAAAAAGCTCACTTGTGTGGATTTTAACGTTATGCTGTGTGATTGTTTAGAAAGATATAACTAGTGTGACTAGAAATATCTTAATCCATAAGTATGCACCACATGTATACCTTTTCTATTACTATTGCATCAATATGCATTTAGTGTTGATTTATTAATATGAAATCTGTGGAATGGGATATGAGTCTTACGACTGAACTCATTTTCTTGTGCTACTGAAAGTAATAGTTAATTAAAGAAACAGAAAATAATTTCAGGTTACAATAATGTAATCCTTTCAGCATGTCAAACATCTGCATGCTGCATACTGAAAGCATGATGCTAAACATCTTATTGAAATGTAATTCTTAAACATCATGGTGTGTAAAATCTACATATTTTAGGCTAGCAAGTCAGCATTATGTATGGCACTCTGCTCTAGATGTGGAACTAAAAGTTAAATCCCACGAAGCAGCTGACTTCAAATAGGATTGCTGTTTCTAAGAATTGAACCTTTTTTCTTGTTGTTTCTTCAATTCACTGAGCAGTATGTGGAATAGGAGCTGACTTCAGTTCATGATTTATTACTGGCCCAGTCAAGGGGTTGAGGTAAAAGCTGTTCCTACAGGAAGATGAATAAAGACTGCAATTCTAGGAGACAATCTGATTAAAGCACAGACAAGCCTTTCATCTTCATTCTGTCACTGCCTTCTCTTTGTGTAAGTGCACCTGAGTGCAGTAAGAAATGGTCTAGAATCAGGATTAGCCGTTTCAAGGCATTAGACAACTCACGCTGTACCCTGAGTAATTGAAAATTAGGTTCCTCCTTTAGAAGATGGAAAGCAAAGCTTCTCGTATAGCTTTTTTTCAGCTAACATCAGCTTTTACTTTAATGTATTTTTAACCTTCATATTCCAGATTTTTTTTTTTCAAAATGAGACTATGCTTAATGCATACAGCAATAATACTGATATGGTACTTTGATATGTTGCTCTGGGGCTACATTTCCTCTTGAGTTGATCATAAGTCATAATTTATTATGCATATTTCTTGAGCATGATGTGTTCTACTCCCTAGTAACCAGACTGCATACTCCGCTAGTAAAAGGTTCTTGTTAATATAGCCACTCATGTATGCTGAGTGACTAGATGGGCATTTGGTTTAATTCTGCACATAATCTGACAGCTGCAGGAGAAAAAAATAATGCTGTAATTCACATTACCTTTGCATCGATCACTCTTTAAATAAGCAGTTGCCATGATGGCTTTTACTGCCTCGTGTGGCACATTCATATATTCAATAAACATAGCTGCTTGCAAACTGTGTGCCCACCACTCCAAACAGAGGCCTGCACTTTCAGCATGAATCTCATAAATTCCTAACTATAGTTAAGAAAGAAAACAACAGCTGGCTGGTTGCAATTTCTTTAATATATGATCAGATAATAATTTTCTCTACATTCATATTTACTGTACGGTCCCTCCTTAACAGTAACCTGTGTATGACTGTCCAAAATGGGCATCTTCACGGGGTGATCCATATTGTGATCAGATAAGTTGTAAATGCAAAACTATGCCTTGGGTATTTGTCCAGACCCCCTTCAATAATACACATCACACCAAATGACATTTGACGACCTTTATTAAATTTCCATAACATAGCTTTGATCACCAACTTTATTAATTACTATTCATGATATAATTGATTCTAAATACAGCATAACATCCTTGTAATGTTAATCAGGGCAGCGTACCTACTCACCCTGCCCAACAAGCAGGGTCTATACCTCAGCTCCGTTACTTTACTTATGAAGCAGCATCCCAACTCACTTCATGCACCATCCATTGAATTACCTTCCACCAAATAAGCACCATCATTACCTCAGCTTGCTTATCTATTCAACAAGCTTCCTCCAACTACTCATTTCCTTTCCCCAGATCCTTGAAATGAACATCCAGACATCAGAGGGGGAACAGAAGAGAGCAAGCCTATCCCTCTTCTCTGCCTACCCCCACTTATAAATAAACCTACTCCCCACAAAGGAAAAGAGGGCGGGTGGGTGGGAAGTTCACGCCAAAATGTGATTGCTTAACGCAACTACACCAGACTAATCCTGTTAAGCCCCTCCCCATCATTATCTCATTTCCTCCCAACTATCCCTACCTCGACTTAACCCTTTCACCTCCCCAACCCACTTAACTCTCCCTAATATTAACCTAATCCTCCTATGAAGATGTCCCGGGACAACTTAGTTTGTTGCCAAACTTCATTAGTCCCGGACCCCTTCAATAATACACATCACACCAAATGACATTTGATGATCATTATTAAATTTCCATAACATAGCTTTGATCACCAACTTTATTAATTACTATTCATGATATAATAGATTCTAAATACAGCATAGCATCCTTGTAATGTTAATCAGAGCAGCGTACCTACTCACCCTGCCCCAGTAAGCAGCGTCCATACCTCTACTCACTTACTTTACTTATGAAGCAGCATCCCATCTCACTTCAATGTTAATCAGGGCAGCGTACCTACTCACCCTGCCCAACAAGCAGGGTCCATACCTCTGCTCCGTTACTTTACTTATGAAGCAGCATCCCAACTCACTTCATGCACCATCCACTGAATTACCTTCCACCAAATAGGCACCATCATTACCTCAGCTTGCTTATCTATTCAGCAAGCTTCCTCCAACTACTCATTTCCTTTCCCCAGATCCTTGAAATGAACATCCAGACATCAGAGGGGGAACAGAAGAGGGCAAGCCTATCCCTCTTCTCCGGCAACAACCCTGACCAGGCTGTTCCCCCTCCCTTCTACCCAAAATTGTTCAATCCACCTCCCATAAAGGGAAGGGTCAAGCCAAACATCATTTGGTGTACCCATCATCTGTAAAGCACCTTAGAATCCCATCATAAACTCCAATCCATACCATCAATGAAACACACCCCAATAAAACTAAATAAAGTAGGATTACCGTGATCATGTTGTAACACCAAAACATCCACACCAAGAGAACACATACCCTTTTAGCACTCTGCCTTCAAAGCTGAAATCATGGCTCAACCTGGATGTATTGACAGCCTATATCCACAACAAAACCACAAACTATAACCCCTTAAACTCAAGATGGCAACCAGTCAAACAACTAGTAGCAAGTCTCTCACCCAAAACCCTGTTAACCGTAGCATATCACCTTAACCCACCCACTACCCAGTTCTATATGTGCAACAACTCCATTACTGTCGGGAATAGTCTAATTCCAACTTTAATGCCCTACGTTAGCTAGCAAAAATAGCACCCCTTGACCTAGTTCCCAAAAAGCTGTCTATGCTCAACAATGAAATACTCCACATACCCAGCCATAAACACCCCCAATTCACTCATTACCAAACCATTCTTAACCTCTGTTTGGCCCTGGCCTTTCCCCTGGAGAGCTCTTTATTTATATTACCTATACCACTAGTAGGCATTTAAGACCTGTCCTACCACAGCCTTATCCTGCACCCAAGCTTCCTTTAAACCTTCTAACTCCCCTGGAATAATGCACCTAGTTTTAAAACTACCCCACCAACCGCCTACCTACCATTCTTCCTAAAACTCTACTCACAAAATTGACAAGAGCCATAGGGCTTTAACCTATAAGTCCTGTGCTCCTATGAATGTCGTAACTCTACTCATCCCCACACTCCACACAACCCATCCCCAACTGTTTCTCCTTTGGCCCCCCCACCTACCTCTTCCTTACTTGCCCCCTATACCAATGCAATAATCAGCTCTCACTAATTGAACACAGAGTTCTAATATACCTTTATAAGGTGATTACTCAGACCCACCTCGTGCCCCATTCCAGTGGCAAAACATCCATCCTATCAAAACGATACCTTTCAGATCCCCTTTCCAAGCCACTGCATGATGCCTTCTGTCCTTCAGCAATTTCAGTCAGTAACTGTTGCCACCTTGTGCTCCCCATGTGTAACCTCTTTGCTCACCACTGCTTCCATCATCTGTGAAGTCCTTGTGTATCACCCCCACTGGTACTCAGCACACCACCATCTACAAAGAAAAGGACAAACAAAAATCCTCTAATATGTAAAGAGAAGGCTCTAACTTATACCCACGTATTCCAAATTATAGCAGCAGCATTCCAAAAAACCCCATCTGTAAGAAAGAAGAGACATGTAAATCAGACATAACGCACTTTTCAAGACATCTGCAAAGACAAACTATCCTGCCAACTCAGGAATGACTGCAACACCACCACACATCTATGACAAACCAGCCATAATCAAATGCCTCCCTGCTGGACTGGCTTGCCTTATGCCTAACAGAGAACTGCTGAGGCTGTAGAATAGACAACAGATGACAAAACTACCCACAGCTATGACTCTCCATCCTGCACCATCCCCTTTCTATAGCCATAAGTCATCCCCTGATTAGAGCCACCGCAATGGCCCTACAGAAGAAAAGATCTTGCAATGATCTACACTACTTCATCATCTGTGACTTCACTGTGTATCGCCACACCATCTACAAAGAGAAGGACAGAATAAACCCTCTAATATGTAAAGAAATAACTCCACCTTATACCCACCTATTCCAAAGTACAGCCATCACCTAATATCCCTATGAAGATGTCCCGGGACAACTCAGTTTGTTGCCAAACTTCATTTGTTAGTAAAACATTATCACATAAGTTAAGTTAAAACTCTAAAATATAATCAAGTCCTGATTACACAAATATTCTGTCAATGATTTTCACATTCAAGCCATATGTCAACCTTATCTTAGTGTCTCATGGAAAAATATGGCTGGTAAGTTTTCTATGAAACAGAATGCTGAAAAGTTCATTTGTTTTTCGACTAAGTTAGTACTCCTGTAATAACAGGATTTAGTTCCTCTGATGCTAATTAATGTAAATTGATGGCTCACAGCTGACAGAAAACCAAACACATAAACACACAAAAACATATTCGGAGGCTCTAAATAAAAATCTGCCTAAGCAGCAGAGACCTCCAAAGCAGACACCCAAGCAACCGCTACCCCAAAACAAAACACGTGCAACACATAGCTCATAAAGCCAGTGTGCTGAACAATCACAGCCCTTAAAGCTAAACAACACACCTGATACACTTGTAATAGGTGACTCTATCGTCAGGCACATTGACGTCCCGCTCACCAGGCTGAACAAGGAGAAGGTCACGGTGAGCTGCCTGTCGGGCGCTAGGATCTGCCACATAACACAATCACTCAGGTCACTCCAAGGCAAGTACAAATATGACTCAGTCATTGTCCATGCTGGTGTGAATGACCTGAGACATACCTCCCTGGACTACATGAAAAGAGACATAGACGAGCTCTCTGAGCATGTAGCCCAGGCTGGTATGACCTTGACCTTGAGTAGCATCTTACCCTCACCAAGAATGATGCCACAATATGAAGACAAGATGATCAATTTCAACAAGTACTGGTGTCATTCAAAGGAGATCCAATGCCTGTCAGCCTGGGATGACATCCTCGACAAGCCACGATGCTTCGCAAGGGACGGCTTGCACCTGTCACCCCTGGGCTTTCGGATATTGGCAAAGGCTCTTGCTACCCCCATAGTGCTTTTTTTAGGCAAGGCTCAAAAGACAAACCCACATCCATAGGTATCACAAGGGATAAGAAACTAAGAGTAATGCTATTCAACGCCAGAGGTCTAAACCTCAAGATGCACGCACTCAAAACTCTCCTTAGCATGGAGAACATCGATATCTGTGCAGTAACAGAAACCTGGTTCAAGACTCCCGAGAGCACCCCAGCACTACTAGGTTATACCTCATACCATGCTTTTCGGCCCCAAAACTTGGACCGAACCACAAAAGGAGGGGGAGTATCAATATTTGTCAAAGATACCCACACCTCCAGGTTGGTGGCACAGCACGAAGCATCAGAGACTATCCATGTGCAACTAACAGTGGGTAAAACTGCCTTCCAGTTTATAGCCTGCTACAGACCACCCTCCCAAACCCAGGAACCCCACTCGGCCTTCCTGAGAACACTGGAAAATATGAAGGTCTCTCCAAACACCATTATATTGGGCGACTTCAACTACCCAAACATAGACTGGGAGCATTACTCTAGCTCCAACACCCTAGCCCAAAGGCTCCTAGAATTTATAAACTCAAATGCTACGGAACAACTTGTTACCACTCCCACAAGAGGCGAAAACATACTGGACCTGATCATCACCAACATGGGGACTCTATGTTCCAGACCAGAAGTGTATCCCTCACTGGTAAGATCGGACCATAAACTAATCTCACTAGATATTCACATCCCGACTCCACCCCCTGCCCTGAAAACCACAGTGAAAAACTTCTCTAGAGCAAATTTCACACTCCTCAAAACCGAGGTGGAATCCTTCAAAGCCCCCGGGCCTGTGGAAAATACGGCCCAGACTGCAGAATCCTTTACAAATGCATTCTATGAACACCTTCAGGAATGCATGGATCATGCAATCCCAAATAAAACCAAGACCCAATCCTCCAAAGGCAGACATCCTGTCTGGTGGACCCCAGCCATAAACAAACTATACAATAGAAGGAGGAAGCTACTACATGATATAGCAAAATCCCAAAAAGGGAAGGCATCTCTGATCAGTATTAGCAAAAAACTACGGGCACTCATAAAATCGTCTAAGGCCAACTTCGAGAGAAAAATTGCACAGGACACTAAGGATAATCACAAGGCTTTCTTTAGTTATGTTAGGAACATGGGTGGGAATTCCCAGATATGCTCAGAATTAGTCCAAAATGACAAAAAATACACTGAACCCACAGACATTGCCAACATCCTAGCTGACAGGTTCAGCACAAACCCCCCCCCTCTCTCCACCAAAAGGGCAAATATCTATCCCAGCACAGTGCTGCCCCCCTGGCATCTCAGATGCTCAGGTAACAGCTGCCCTCTCCAAAGCAAAAAACACAGCATCAATGGGACCAGACGGTGTTGTCCCGGGCTGCGTCCTACATGAACTCCAAGAAGAGCTAAACCCAAACATAAAACTACTGTTCAATCTTTATTTATTTATTTATTTTATTTTACTAGTCTAACTGGATATATTTCCATTTTCAGTAGAGGCCCGGGGAGAAAGGCTCCAACATAGTATAAACAGTATTATGCAATTATATAACAAAAACAAGTACAAGTACAAAAAAAAATAAAATAAAATAATCTCAGCCTTACTACAGGATATGTACCCAAAGAGTGGCGTACAGCAACAGTGGTCTCTCTCCACAAAGGTGGTGCCTCAACGGATCCTGGAAACTATCGCCTCATAAGCCTGACTAGCTTGGTCTGCAAAGCTATGGAAAGGGTCATCATGGACCTCATCAATAAAGATATTGGGGACCTACAGACACTGGATCCTACCCAGTTTGGCTTTGTTAAGGGCAGATCCTGCCTCTTAAACCTGGTTGATTTCTTTGAAACAGTCACCAAGGCCATTGACGAGGGGAAGGTGGTCCACACAGCCTACCTGGACCTCGCAAAAGCCTTCGATACAATACCCCACTTGGGCATTATAGATAAGCTCACCAGCTTAAATATAAACCCCTATGTCACTAGATGGGTTGCAAACTGGCTCAAGGACAGAACCCACATGGTTAGAATTGCTGGAGCCATGTCAGACTCCAAACCAGTTACAAGTGGCATCCCACAAGGCTCAGTCCTGGGACCTCTCTTGTTCGGTATATATTTCTCAGAGGTACAGGCCAACACGGAAGGACTGTGGCTGACCAAGTTCACAGATGACTGCAAACTGGGCACCATAATCGACTCTCCAGCCGACACAAGCATCCTCCAAAAGGGCCTCATAGAAACAGACAACTGGTCCCAGAGCCATGGCCTCAAGCTAAACGCCAAAAAGTGTATAGTCATCCCCTTTGGCAAAAACAAAGTGCCCACAAATTACCACATAGGTGGAAATCCATTAAGTACAGAAGAAGTAATTAGGGACCTGGGGACCCAAGTTGATAGCAATTTCTCATTTGACAACCACGTGGCCAAAGTGGTTAGAAAAACATTTTATATAGCCAACCTAATCATGAAGGGATTCACATCTAGATCAGGGGAGGTCACCGTGCCTCTTTACTCATCCCTCATCAGGCCCATAGTTGAGTACAATGCCCCTTTTGGGATGTACCTTACCAGACACCTGCAGCAACTGGAAAGACCCCAAAAGTTCCTCACCAAGAGGATCAAAGGGCTCAAACAGATGCCATACGCTGCCCGGTTAAAGAAACTCCAGCTCTACTCAGTGGCATACCACCTGCTCAGAGGCGATCTGTGCCTGACGTATAAAGCCATGTCCAACCCGGAATTAATGCACATGCTGCACCTCAGAAAATCCAAATCCCATCGAGCTACGCACTCGAGAGACTTAAACCTCAGCACTGAAATAAACAGGACATGCTGGAGGGACAGATTCATAACCCAGAGGCTCCCTTCACTCTGGAATAAAATCCCAGTCCAGGTTAGGCAGAGTCCCACATTGACTCTTTTCAAGAGGAATCTTGATGAGTGGATAGGAGATCGTAGGTTTACCCCGGGTATCACTTCTGTGTCACTGTTAGACAGAGGCACAGTATACTAACCTCGAAAAAGGGCATAGCAAAATTAATTTAAAATGGGTGGCGAAAGACAAACACACTCTGGCTAGGCTTATAAATGCCCTAGGGCAGATAGCCTAGTATGAACCAATGAACAGCTCAGGGGTGTTCATTGTAATATCATTTTAAGATATGATTTTAATTGCACATTTTGAGTGACTGCATGCACTTTTAAAATCAAGCTGTCAGAACGACTGCCTTTTTTACAAAGTCATGGTCTAGTGCTCTTCTTGCATTCCACAACAGTCCAGTCAATCCCTATAAATCTTTCTGTATTTCTGCATACTGGTCCACTCTGTTGGATTTATTCCCTTCCATTTCCTTCTCTCCCTGTAGGCTTCTCATTGAAAATAATTTGGGGTTCCAATAATGGTTAAGGTGTTCACCTCACTGACACAATATACAGGGTTTGATTCTCCCTTTTCAAAGGGAAATTGATTAGGTTTAAAATTGCCCACAGAGATAGCTAGCTGACTACTTAGAGTTGGAAGTCTGGTATAAAGGTTAATATGTTTATCTCATAGACACAATGTACAGGGTTTGATTGTCACCTTTCAGGGGAATTAGCTAGGCTTAAATTTGACTATGAAAAGATACACAAATGCCTTAGCTTGCTATCATTATCTGAGTTATAGGATCTGATAGGTTAGAAATGGATAGTTCAAAATGGATGGTCTCACACACACACACACACACACACACACACACACACACACACACACACACACACACATACAACCTCAGAAGACTCAACATTGCATTTATTCCATATAAGCCAGTTCCTTTCCCTTTTTTTCTTTATTTATTGCATTCTTTTTCTCTTGACCTGGTTAAAAGATCCACAAATACCTTTACTTACTATCAGTATCTGAGTACTTGAATCTAGAGTTAGAAGCCTAGGGTTCAGAGAAGTGGCCAACAGGACTTGTGTATCAGCATCCTACTCATATGTGTATGCTCTTTGGTTTACCAAAGAGATAGAAATAGAAGTATTATGACTAGTGTAACCAACCTTTCCTGACCTCAAAGAATTCAGCCTTGTACTTACTGTCTAGAACTAGTACAAAATCCATTAAACCTCCTAAGTAGTTATTCAGAGTTCTAAAGGGGCCACATAGCAACACAGACAAACTCTCAGAAAAAGAATAGCAAAAAATGTGTGTGTGTGTGTGTGTGTGTGTGTGTGTGTGTGTGTGTGTGTGTGTGTGTGTGTGTGTGTGTGTGTGTGTGTGTGAGTCTAAGCATGTGCCTCTTCACTTAATATATTTATTTCAACATGCACTTTATACTAGATCAAAGTCTTCAACGAGTAGAACAGTGTTTTGCAGATATTCAGTTAAGTTAATTTTCCTGCCTTTTGCACTTACTTGACTAAGTAGTAAGACACATTTCTAGGAAGCTATTATTTGAAAAGAAAAAAAAAAATACACAATGGAAGTCTGAATATTTACATGCATAAAACAGCGTTGATATTCTGTAAAGTATCTCAGCATACATTTTGCTTTATAAATATTCCCTTTTTGCACTCAAAACACCTAATATATGCAACATACTCTAAAGGCACCCATACAATCCTACTTTAATATACTTTTCATTATTAATATTATGGTGGAAGTATCCATTACTATGTTGTTATTTGAAAACATAACATCAGAAAGTTTTTTACCAGTGCCTAATGCCTGTACTTTACATTTCTACTTTAGCATACAGCATATACTAATACAATAATTATCCCCCGAAGTGCATTGTGAATATTCAAAGAAAAGTACCATCTTCATTTGGTCTCCATTGTATGATAAAGTGCTAATGTGAGTGCTTATTTAAATACCCGTTGTGCACCACTTCAAAGGATGAACTATTCCTTCCATTATGAATTAAATTCTAAAGTAGAAATGCAAAGTTAAAGCACTAGACTCTGTTAAACAGTATCCTTCTAGTGTTATTGTTTTCAGATAACAAAGTGATAATGACATGTTTCTAACTTCCAAAGCATTACACATGCTACCCCAAGTAGTTACCCTATTCCTGATCCCAAAGCAAGACTGCAGGAACCTTCAGGACACATCCGCAAATGAGCACTCGCAGAGCTCTACTTCTGATTCAAAAAGTGGAATTGTGTGCTTTACACTGTGATAATTTAAAATTTTACATTGGCATTGAATGTTAATGTAAAATTTCAAAGAATTGGAGTAATCCATTAAAGTCCAAAGGGCTGCTGCAGCAGAGGTTACAGCACCATCTCTAAATTAGCACTGGTAGTGTGAGCATTACATGTTAATTATCTCAAATGTCTGCAGTACCATTTCAAGCATTTAGGTTGTGTTGGTCTCAGACTGATGGAGGGGGCAGCCAAGGTCCATGACCATGTCAGGGGGGATTAGTCTTGTGTATGTCACTCTTTTGTATCCAGAAGATGGCTCCAGACCTTTGATTAACACAGCTTTTTGTCTGTGGCTATGCAGTGCAGTATCAAAGCATGCCGCTTACACATTTAGAACTGTAAAACTGCATGAAAGACAGAGAAAGACAGAGATTTCCCTGTAGTGCTATGGCGAAAAAATAGGCAATGCTTGGTGTCAGCTTGAATCAGAGATTGTTAGCACCTTCTTTAGGCCAGGATTACTACTATAGTTAAGCTAAATTCATGCAATATCAGTTCTGAAATACAGGTGGCTTTGTGAGATTAGACACATTTGTGTATCAGCAGAGTATGCAGCACGTTTGGGCTGACTTTAGACTATGCCATATAAAGGTAGTGTGTTTATTAATATACTATGTTTTGGAGTCCCATTATCTGCCCCGAACACAATGTCATACTTGGGGGTGACCAGAAATCTAAGATCAGGACAGTGTTGTAGGATGGATGAAGCTCTCCATGCTCTCTAACACTTTTGAAATCCTGCCTACTATGACAACAATATTAATAAAGAAAAATACTGAATAAGGATTACCATTTGGAAGGTTTTAAAGAACTACTCAGTATTAAATGTACTGTGTTTATCAGTTTCAGATATCTTAGAAAAAGTTATACTTAAATTTACATTGTGTTCACAGATGATGGTAGGGCACCATTGTTTCAGATCAGGTAAATTTGGGGTCTGCCTTATACTTTTAGTTTATTACAAAAAAGGTTGCCTTAACATGAAAATATTTATTTTATTGGTTCATCTAGACTTATCAGTCCCAAGTAATAAGTCCTGCTTTATCTTTCCAGGTGATGAGGATAACTGATATCAAGTGACTCATCAGTGGAAGTCCTGAAATAACGAGACTAATTGACTGAATATGTGGACTTAAAAATACTAAGTCCAAGGCAGACATTTCTCAGAATATTCCCTTTTCTCTGAGGTAAGGCAATCTCACAGTTGGCATTTGTAAATTTAGGCAGTATGGTGTCTTGCCACCTCCCCCATTGGATGGTGCAAGAGAGCTTTCCCCTACAAAAATAACTTTAAAGGGGAACAGCAATGTTTTACATTCACTAAACTTCTATATTTTCATAATCCCAGGGTTTGCACTTACAAATCTAGTATTTACAATAAGGAGCCATTGGTGAGTTATGTTGGTGTAATCCCAAGATGGATGACAAAATTGTCTGCCTGATTTTGTATACACCAGTATTAACAACTCTTGTAGATGTCTATAGAAAACTTTAATAAAGCTTTAGTGTTCTGAGCCTATGCTTGTCTGACTTGATGCTTTTACTAAGATGCCACTGAGCACTTTCAAACTTATGTATTGCATCTATACCTCAATAACACCCCTCTCAGATATATCACTTATTTAACAAGGTACTTGAAGATTCTTTGATGTGATGCTTAATTTATCATCTACATGGAATTTGGTCAACACCTCTTCAAGTATGACAGAAATTGTGCAGTTGCTGCCAGTTTGCTTATGGATATAACAAAAATCCAAAATAGTGCACGTTAATCCAGAGCTGACACTGATGTGTCTTCTTTAAACTAATTTCTAATGTCTATGGTCTCATTTAGCTGAGTGCATCACCCAAACTATTATCATAAAATAAACGCTCATGTACCATAACACTGAAATGATTATATGACTATGATTTGCCTAAAAGCAGAAATTGTTGCTTTCATGTGGCAGGAACTTTTTTAAAATGTATATTGCAAATGTCTCTGAACCCTTACATTTATTTTGCAGTTACTTGTTAAGTAACTATGGTAGATAATGAACATTCATAGTAATAGCATATTTTATGGGCATGTCCTCTTTCCTTCTGCTCTCTGCAGAGAGCTGATCTAAGTAATCACCTGTCAATCACCTATGAATAGTACAAATGTTCATTGTGCCTTTGAGTCTGTTGTCTAGACAGGTTGTTTCTTTTGAGAAATTTAAATGTAAAATAAATCTCACTTTCTAATAAAGGTGCAACAACATATTACACCATATATCAAGAGCCAACTTCCACAACAAATGATGTGTAACAATGGAGAGGACCTCTGCTGTCTGAAAATGCCACTCCAATTGTAAACAACCGCTCCACTTCTGGCATGACTTGTTAACACTATGTGAACAATACAAGTTTCTAGAGTACATTTTATACCAAAACAGGTAAAAAGATTCAATAACATTCTATTTAAATGAATTTTATAAGCTATTGTTTCCACAGTCCAACAACAACTGAGTCTACTACATAAATGATGATGCCAAGCAAAGTGGGATAACCCCATAGTGCCACCTGTATGACAGACACAACACTGCATACATGATAGAAAAACTTTGTCATAGAAGCAGTATTACTCCCCGAAATGCAAGGGCAGCATGCTGCAGCAATGTGTTGCTAAAGCACATTGTAAACTTTTTAAACAAAATGTTTGAAACAGTCCTTTGTGTGCAAAGGAGAAGACTCAACAAGGGATGGCTTTTATATAACACTGCTGCTTATACTCACAACTGTTTGGTGGCATCTCTTTACTCTTTTGTTTTGTTTACTGAGACAGGTTCTTCCTGTATGTTGAAATAGGCACTGCATCTGTTTGGATGTTACATTACTTGATATTTACAGTACCAGTACCTGTCTCTAGATGATGCAGTTCATATGGCAGTATAGCAAATAAACATTAAAGGACTCTGCTGATACTTTGAAGTTTTACACTGGTGCTCAAACCATAGCTCTCATCCTAAATTGCCTGGGAGCACCCATTTTTCTTAATTACTGGATTGCCCAATTTGGGTGCTTGCTCACCTGAGATTTGCAGTAAAGTGACCTCTGTTCTGGATATAAATGTCTCAGCCAATCAGAGCATCACTTTATTGCATCTATTTTGTATGCTGTCTGGTTTCTTCTGCTTTACTTGTGGAAGTGTATCTGATATGTTTTCATTCTTCAATTAGGTCTGGGCAGTTGGATAATTTGGTTGTTTTTTTTTTTAACTAGCAGCACAGGAAGAAGGAAGACTACTATGAAAGAAAGAAGGAAACTTTGAAGAAGACTGTTGATGCTGCCTGTGCATGCCTGGTGAAAATCTAGGAGAGATTATGTTGTTGGAGGAAACCTTGCTTTGTTGTTTTTAGATTTAATTTGAGCTGAGAGAGAACCTTTACAAACCATTCATTTGCGGAAGCATGCGGTGTGGAGAAGGAGTTCTGAAGAATTCTTCACAGGAGGTCTGAGGGTGTTTTAAAGTCTTTATGGACTCATGGATTCGATTTTATTTTTAATTTCCAGCTATGTGGTATAAGGTAAGTGGTTGCTAGCAAGCTAGCCACATGGCACAGGCAGTGCAGGCAAATTCAAGAACTAACAAATGTATAAATTTTGTTCTCACCAGACACATGGCCAAAGTGATAGTTTTCTGCGCTACTTGATGGTTGTAATTTTTTGTATTTTGCTTTAATTGAAAAGGAGTGCGTATGATGGTATTTTGTGTAAAAATTATAAGCAGTGCATGTTTGTTAATTCTGACAGACAACATTTTGAGTAGTGTGGACATGATAAACTTATGCCATGGTACAAAATACAAATATCTGGCCACAGCACATTAGCGTAAGATGGGCTACCATAGTACCTTGTTAATAAGTTGTGTTTGTCTGCTAGAGACACATTTAATGGTATTCAGTTTTGTACTAGACTGTCTTATCAGTGGTACAGTGAGACGTTTTGTATTTGTTTATGGCTTTGGACTTGTCTCCTTGTTGCACTGCTGAAACAGTAGGTTATTTATTGCTGTAGGCAGTCAAACCTGGCCATTGTTCCCTGTACTTTCATAGTTTTCAGTAAAGATACTGCTCACTTTTTCTTTAGCAATGCTGCTGGACTGATTAGAAGTTCTGTAAAGAACTGCTGGGATGTTTGAATATTTCATGTCTTCTGCTTTTATTTTTTATATTCTAAATTAATTGTTGTACTCTGAGTACAGCTGCTTGAAGTATTGTAAATAATTTGCAATATTCCATTTTATATATTCATTTATTATATTTGGTGATTTGCAAAAAAAAAATAAATAAAATATGCTCCAAAATAATGCCTTGCCTTTGTATAATTGGGTGGATGTGGATGTGTCCATTAATGTGCTTATTTAAATATGCATGTCTTATGTTAATTAAGTGTCCCTGATTGTTCCTGATTTGAAGGTCCTTTGTCCCTGATTCTCTCATCTGGAGCTTGAGAGGTATGGTTCAAGCTTACATAAAATTTCTAACTGGTGTGGAGTAGGGAACCAAAATCACATTTTGAAATCAGAAATATAGCTCTGAGATTCCTCATTTGCCTATTACCTTGAGCTCGGAGCCCTTTCTTGATACTGGGCATGGAATTACAGTCTGAGGTAGTGCCACTCTAGGGTTAGCATTCTGAAAAGTCATTCTCTACTACTCCAGACCTTTCATCTACAATATTCATGTGTGAAATGTAAGGGAATAGTAATATCAACAAGGTAGATGTATACATCATATTCAGTGACTGGTCTAATGAGATACAAGTGCAGTGGAATGATTACATCTCTGGACCTGGATGCCATACCTTTAGATATAAGCTGTGCAATGAAAAAGGAATTCCTTAGAAAGTGCATAAGCGGTGATCAAGCGGTGACCTGGAGAATTTCTCCCTAGACTTTCCCTGTCAACAAATGATAAATAAAAAAATAAATAAATAAATCAAAGGACTCTTCATTGTTCACACAGGCTCTCATATCCCTGACTATGATTTCAACTTTCAGGGGTGTGTTGCTGAAGCAGTAGTTGCAATGGAAGACATACTACTGAAGGATATGATTTCTTGGCATTTCATTTCAGTCCATTGTTTTCATACCAGCTGTTAGTTTGGAAAATACCCTCTTCATGTCTTCTGAAGGGTTTATGATGGCACCAAGTTTACATTCATCTGCAAACTTGGTTATCCATAAATCCTTAGCATTTGCTTTGATCTCCAAATAGTAAATGCCAAAAAAATACCAAAGTAGAGCAGTCCAAGGGCTGAACCTTGGGTTACACAGCTAATAACCGCTCTATGGAGGAGCTATAGCAGCTGAACCTAATGTCATGGGTTCTGTTTGTGAGCAAAATTGCAATCCAGTAAGTTACATAAGTTACATAGGGATTTGCATTTATATGGGTGAGTTTATCTTCTATACCTGAGTGATGGTTACATGATGAACACCATATTGATTTGCCTTATTCCATTGTTTAGTAACCTTCTTGAAGTCAACCAGGTTAGGTGGACAGACTCTGCATCAGTTATCTTCTCAAAGTCAATCTGGTTAAATAGGCAGGATCTGTCTTTGAAAAATCTGAACTGGCTAGGGTAGAGAGTCTGTGGGTTACCTATGTCTTTATTTATTTATTAATTCTATAATGATCCTTTCCATAGCCTTAGAGATAAGGATGGCCTGGTGTAGAGGTCTGCACTCTCTTTGGCCTACTGATAACCCATCTTTGGCAAAGAGGATGGCTGTTGCTGTCCTCCTTTCTTCTGTTATGGAGCCTGTTTGGAGGCTGATATTGAATAGCATCTTATAGAGGTCTGACAATTCTTGTTTCATGTTTGCTGGATGATATTGAATAGCATCTACAAGAGGTCTGGTAACTCATGTTTCGGACTAAGCAGTAGGCAGCCAGGTATGTTACCTATTCCCAGTAAAGTAGTGTCTTTGTCCTTGGATAGCACCTAAAGGACTTGTTCTTAGGATATTTGAAGAGGATATAGATGTGGGTAAGTGATATGGGAATATGAGGGAGGGGAGAAGTTTGCCTGCTAATACATTAGCTATGTCTTCCTGATTTTTGCAAGTGATACCATTTACAATTAGCTCAACACAGTGCTTGGCATTATTTCTGATGTTTCTAACACAGGTAAAGAAAATGTCTATTTTTACATCATATCTGGCTTTGGTTGATTTGATCAGGGCCTGGAGTTCCTTGTTATGTTTTTCTAGTGTGTTATTGACATTTTGAGAATTTAATTTATTTTTGTGTGCAATAAGTTTTTTTCCTTTGATTATAGATCTTGTTTATATTAGGATTCTACCATATTTTTTTAATTTAGCATTGTATTTAATTCTGAAGATAACAGATGTCTCCATGGGGCTATTTACATGTACATTGAATTTATCAGTAAAGGATTCTACATAAGCAATGAGGTCATCAAGCTATGGACAGCACACTTGTCTGGAAAAATATTCATCAGTACCCATAAGAGGTGCCCAACGCCAAGTCTCCCAATGGAAAATTTGCCATCTACATTAAATAGCTTCAATACAAAGTCTCACAAATATAAGCAGCATCACAAAAATACAGGTTGTTTCTTCCTTGTAAAGGTGTTCCTCAACATTAACACATGCAGGAGTACTATAACCATGTGCATATACAATAAAGACCCAAAATGCAATCCAGCCTAGTGTATGTAATATAAAAAAGGTAGACATACCTTGCTATCCAGCAATTGGACTATATCCCTCTGCACAAGTAATGATCCTATATATGTGCATGTCTCGCAATACGTCATATTTCTATAAAATATGGTCACCATATCTAGTTTTTCAGTGACATGCATCTATGATAGGCCTCATTAACATGAAATCTTTCAGAATTTTATCATCTGCAAAACACATAGTTTGCTAGGGACTACTAGCACACAGTGCCAATAATCACAAATATTTCCTGATCCAATACTAGGGGCCAAAGTCTGCAATTCCTGTACAGCAGTCCAGCTACACTGATGCAGAAGGATGAAACTGTGATAATGACTCAGACCTGGGTTCACGTGTGGAGTCAAGGAACACATAGGATCTGGTGGGGGAAAGAAATTCTGTGGGTATGCTTTCTCACCCGTCTGATAAAGGGATAATGGCAATAATGAAGGAGTGAGGCATGTGGTCCTTGTGACTTTGGACCTTAATCAAGACAGGAACAATCAATGGCAACTAGATTAGGTGAATAGACCAGGTCTTGAGGGCACATGATCACTTTAAGAGGCTGTGGACACACCTAAACAAAGGCCATGTCTAGTAGCTCACAATCACCTTCTGAATAATGCCAGCACGTAGAAGTTGGGCCTTCTAGCACTATTTCAAGCCATCCTGTATGAACATCAGTGATAGCTCCCAGCTTCATTCACTTCTTAAAACTAGCTGGTGGCCTCAACATTGAAGAGTTAGTCACCTGAGTTGCACTGATTAACTTGCTGTCAAGGAGAGGAGGGCATAAAGAAGACATAGCCCACAAAAGTCAGCCCAAGGCATGAAACCTACATGGATATGCAAAGAACAAAACAGTCTTGCAGAGGAAAATGCATATAATACACTTCTTACACCACAATGAGTTAAATTACAGAAACCTATATCTAGAATGTCACAGATAGTTAGACTACCATGGAGTATGGTTATGTTTGGATACACATAAAGCTGTTACCTCTTTGCATGCCATAGTTTGTACAATAAGTGTGAGTTTAGAGTACTGAATAGTGCACTGTGTAAAGCAATGGGCAACAGCAAATCAGTAGTGGCCCATGCATTCTAGTACTGTGATAGAGTGTGAAACTGTGACGTCCTGCCAATACCTCACCAGACTGCCAACAATTAAATGACATCCCTTACTATCCTGGGTCAGTAACTAAGAAGCTTCAGTCCTCACTACTGACTTTAATATGAGACTGTCACTTCAACAGAAGTAATATTTCACAATTTTCCCCCAAGAGCACAACAGGAACACACCCTAGTTTCCTAGGAATGGACTATATACTTCTGTCTACCCAAATGCATTTTCTTATTACACACTTCACAGCGAAGTGTCCCAGTCTAAGACCTCTGATACACTCACACTCAAAGTAAATTTAAATCTCACACATCAAAAAACTTTTGGGAAAGCCTGACATATTTCCAGCTGTGTCTCTTTCCCAAAAGAATACAGTAATGCTGCCACCAATCAGAGAGTCTGCATGCCCTTCTAAAGAAGTGTCCAATTATGAAAATTAATTATCAAAATAAATGATAGCTATGACCAGAACATCCAGGCCTTCGAGGTGAAATGGCGAGTATCAAGCAGGTAGAAGCACTCTCTAATCTCTAAAGAAAAACACCGGTTTCCACAATATGAAGTAAAGAAAAACATTTAATAATAAGTAAAATGATTACAAGATTGTAAATCAATAGCTCTCAATAAACACCAGAATTCAATCACAGAAATGTAAAATCTAACTGCAGGGCAGGAGTCCATTATTTTAGAAAAAACTATCTTAATAACTAAGCTTTCCTGATCTAACTAAAGAATACTGTCCCTGATCTATATAATAGCAAGGTCAAGGCAAGCTTACAGTTTTTTTCTTGGTGTCCACTGACTGCCCAGCACTTGCCAAACTACTCAGTACTTGACAAACTGCAGTCTCATCTGTCTAATTTCAAAATATAACAGTCAGCTGTTTAAAAAAAAAAAAATTCTGTCAATCAGCTGTTTAAATAATCTCTTAGCAACCAGGAACATTAATTTATTAATTAAAAATCAATTTAAAGTTCAGTTTTTGATAAAATATTTCAAGTCAATTAAAGTATGAGCAATATTAGCATTTTTTGAGGGGATGAAAATTAAGTGACTTTCTATGTTAAGTGCTGGAAACCATGTTTTTTAAGAAGGGATTACCCTACCCATTTAATTACAAATATTAAAGAGGAAATAATTAGAAGCCACGGTGGTACAGTTGCAGCATTGTTGCCTCACAGCAAGAAGTTCTCCTGTTTGATTCTCGACTGGAGTGCCTTCTGTGTGGAGTCTGCATGACCTACCTGTGGTCAAGTGGCCTCCGAAAGACATGCGTGAATGGGAGTGCCTTTGCTGAAGGTTGGGCATCGAGCTGGCAACTCAGCCCCATAAAAATCAACTGCCAATCATTAGCAAACAAGAGTTCTGCTGTGGTGACCTCTAACCAGGAAAAGACAAACAAAGGAAATAATTGCAAAAAGGAAAAGGTATTTTTATGTCCCTGTCTTGGTTTTGACCCATTTCGAGAATAACCTGGTTCCAGAAAGGAATGAATAACCAAAAATATATGAATACTAATTGAATAGACTTCAAACAGATAAACTAGAAGTCCAACACCCAAAGTGGTAGCCGAAAGCTTTATTTGTTATAACATAAAATGAGCGCTTTCGTCTTGAAAGACAAGACTTCATCAGATGAACACAATTCACATTACTTGGTCCTTTTATATCTTATGCAGTTGGAACCAATCAGTGTTTTAAAGACATACTGTCACTAAAAAATCTTCCATAAAGACACACAATCATTTTTATATTTTATATTTTATATCAAAATCATATAAAATATATACTGAAATCACAAGATTACAGTATATATTTTATATGATTTTGATTGGTTCCAACTGCATAAGATATAAAAGGACCAAGTAATGTGAATTGTGTTCATCTGATGAAGTCTTGTCTATCAAGACGAAAGCGCTAATTTTATGTTATAACAAATAAAACTTTCAGCTACCACTTTGGGTGTTGGACTTCCAGAAAGGAATGAGCCTATAGTTATGAATCCCTATTCCTGCTCATTTATTGCTAACTTTAATCTTGACAACAAGGTTATTAAATAGATCTTGAACAAGAACTGGTTTATTTTGAGAGAAGGGAATGAACTTCATCAACAAATTTGCTGAAAAGCTACACATAGTATATAGAAAAGAAAAAAGTCTGAAAAATATTTTGGAGGCTGTCCCGAATGTCTACCAAGGAAGAACTATAATCAGACATATAAATAAATGCGGTCACTGATCTTTTTATAAATGGATCCACACAAGGCAGGGATTTCTTATCAGGGCTAGATCTTTCCACACTTTAAAGGCAAATTTGACTGCTGTAGTAAAGGGGTTGTTTATGCTGCAATCTGTCAGGGCTGCAGTTGCTTCTATGTTGGTAAAACTGAACAGATGATAAGGGAGACAATATATGAACACCTTTATGACATCTGGAGAAATTAAATCTACCAATGCCTTGGCTAAGTACCTTATGGAATTTCCAGAACATTTTTTTTAATTTGTTATTGTGGAACAGGTGCCTCGTAATACAAATAGCGGACCATGGCACCTTCATCTTGAAAGTCGAGAACTCTATTGGCAATTTATTTTCAAACCTGACAGCTGGCCAGGACTTAATGAGAATATTTCCATTTACTGTATCTTAAAAACTAAAATTGTTATTAAGAAAAGGACTGGATTTAGAGAACAACCTTCATGTTGCATTTAAGAAGTGTTTTTATAATACTGGCATTGTTTGACTATTGGCTGGTATTGTCACTTTAAGAGCTTACCTTCTGACTACTGGTCATATGATGTTTATTGTGGGCTATTCAAACTTTACAAACAGAAGAATTAGTTATCTGAAAAAGTTATGAAATTATTTGAGACAAAAGCACTTATCCTTTTTACCTTTGATTGTGATTCATGATTTTAACAGTCATTTTTGCATTTTATTAAGTCACGTATTAAACCATCTTCTAGGTAATATGTTGCAGCATCTCTCTGTGGTCTTGCCAGAGTCTGTGCCTTTTAAGAACTCTTCCTAGCACTGTTTGAAAGTTGATGCTGAATATCCTTTGTGTATCAGTATGCAGCCTGGTATGTTATCTAACCCCATAGAAATAGTGTTTTTGGCCTTAGATAGTGCTTTGAGGACTTGTTCTTGTGAGATTTGAGGGGGTAATGGTGTGGTTATGTGGTTTAGGGATATAGTAAGGGACAGGGAGGGGGTGAAATTGGACTAAATTAGCCTGCTATTAGCTTGACTATGTCCTCTGGGTCTAAGTATGTGATTTGTTTTTTACTGTAAGCTCTGTGCAGTGCTGTACATTCTTTCTGACACAGTTAAAGAAGTGTTTATCATTTGCCTGGGTGGCTATTTTCACTTCATATCTGGTTTTGGTTGATTAAATCAAGGTCAGGAGTTCCCTGTTAAGTTTAGCAACAGTGTTTTTGTCATCTTGAGACTTAAATTTATTTTTGTGTGCAATAAGTTTTTATCTTTTATTATAGAACCTGTTTATATTTTTGGTTCCACAACAGAGATTTATTCTTAAAATTGGCACTGTATTTACTTTAGAGGGGGAAGATGCATCTATGCAGGTGATAGGATACCGTTGAATGATTTTTTTTATAATTTATCCATGCTGTACATTAGATTCTTCCCTATTTTTTATATCTTACTAAACATTGTTCTCATTTTTGTTCATGCTTTACTGCCAGCTCCTCATGTGCAATTATTTAAACTCTCTCCTAGTTCAAGTTTATTTTTATCTCATCTCTGTCCCGTGTTGATATTTTGTTGGTGCTACAGCTTTCCTGTTATAAATATTGCTTTTTCACATTTATCAAGACCAAGTATCATTTTATATCATCTGGGATAGTTTAACTACTTGTAATATTGCTTTCAGATCCTTATCTAATGAGCTATACATTTTTTAAATAATTCAGATTGCTAGATAAAATGTGTTTGAATAAGGTTGATTTAGGGAAATGTAAATGTAATTATAGCCTAGCCACCCACCAGTGTGAACTTTAGCTCTAGATGATTGTCACTATTAAAGTGGCACCCTGACCTCATGTGTAAAAATGGGAAAAGGAGTCATGGATGGATGGATGAGATGATAGCCTATCTTAATGTATTAAGGGCAAGACAAAACAGCAGTGGTGAGAAAGAATCATCTTGGAAATCTCCCTTTGAATGTTTCTCCTTAGAATAATAATTTGCCCTTTATCATGGCTCAGCTGAAAAGTAGCTTGCTACTATTGTCATAGTCACTGCAGTCTAATTGATCAATGTAGGTTGTATCTTACATACCTGTAATCATTCCATAATCCATGAATGAGGGATGCTGTTTAATGTTTTTTTGTAATCTATCCATGCCATACTTAGATTCTTTCCCCTTTTATAGCTCTCTGTTTTTCTTAACAGCATGTGATCATTTGTCCCATATGACTTTCTTTCACTTTTGTTTTTAATTTTTCTAAATGGTTTGGGTTTCAAATACTATGGAGAGAATGGACACCATTCCTAAGTCAGAGAATGATTTAGAGTTCATGAAATTATTACTGTTTCACTTTTGATGTTAGCTAAGATTACTTTTCTATGCTCCTAAACTGTAACCAGAATTACCTCCTTCTGCAGTTTGTGAGGGATTACATGTATTGGTAGCATATTTAAGTACAATTGTAAATTCATTTTTATTATACTTGTCGTTCCTAGTACTGTTGGAACCATCTAGTATCTTTTTCTGCATTGTTCTAATTTCTACTTATAAATCCTGATATAATTGCTGGGTGTAGCAATCTCAATGATTAATGTTACTTTTAGCCTTTATTTTTTGGATGACAACATCTGTTTTTCTTTCATCTATTTTCAGTTGTTGGTATTGCGTGATCCAATGTAATCTGCATTTCATTTTTGTCAATAATGCTTTGTGGTTTATGTTTTTTCAATAGACTTTGTAAACCAATCAGCATGTAGCCCACTATCATTGGGATGCTATTATTAACCTTTTATCTTTGGTTTAACTCATCTATGTTTAACCATTCCTGCAGTGAATGTTGGTCAACATGTGGTCATTCTAGCTGTTTTCTATATTTGCAGCTATAATTGTGGGCTTTACAATTTTTGTTCCTTTTCTTTGAGTCCTTTCCTTTATATTCATTTATTTTAGGCACTTTCAGTTGCTTTCAGATTCTCATCTACATTTGGTTTGATTTCCATTCCTACTCATTTTTAAAATATTTCTGTTAAACTAAGCAAAATATCATTTGAGACTTTTTTCTTCATGCTTTAGAATTTTCACGGAGTCCGGATTTGATGAGGTCAGCAAATAAATACACAGTCCCCAAAATGCAAACCTATACATACAGTATAGTCAGTTTCAATGTAGTTGATACCTCCTTCAGACTGACGGGTGTATATAATCGTGGTATGCATTGCTTTCATATATCATATGATAAGCATGAAGCATTTTTCTTGTATTCTTGTACTACTGATTCAGTGCTGTTTAGGACCATTCATTCACACCAAATCTGTAAGTTAGCACAGGAAGAGTAAATTGATTTATATCTTGAACTTTATGTCTAGATGTCAAGGCAATTTTTAATATTAGCTTTAGCTTTCTTAAGAATTCCTTAATAAACTTTTTCCTTATTTGTTCATGCTTTATTGCTGACTCTTCATCTGTTCCAAAATCCGTACACACTCCTTCCTGTTTAAGATCCTTTATATCACATTACTTTTCTGGCTTGATATTTTCTTGGTGCTGCAGTTTCCTTTTATAAATACTGGTTTTGCTCATTTATCATGACCAAATGTCCTTTTATAATCCGAGAAAGTTTTATCCATTTGTAGTTGTGCTTTCAGATCCCAGTAAGATGAACTACACAGTTTTAAATCATCCACAAAACATAGATGTCTTTAAACAAGGTTATTTCTGGAAGTTAAGCTGCAACCATATCCAATCTATTAAGTAAACTGTTCAACATGGAATATCCCACTTTGAATTTTTACCCCTGGGATAATGTACTCCTTATCATGGTTTAATTGCAAAGTGGTTTGCCATTGTTTCATAATCCCTGCAATGTAACTGATCAATGTAGGTTGTATTTTATCCCTCTGTAAGCATTCCATCATCCATGAATGTGGGATGTTGTTGAATGTTTTCTTGTAATCTATCCATGCCATACTTATATTTTACCCTTTTTTACAGTTCTCTATTATAGCTTTATTTTACAACAGATGATCCCTTGTTCCATATAACTTTCTTATTACCTTTTTTTATTGCCATGATTATATTTTTTTTCTTGCTAGTTATAAACTCTGCCTACACCAATTGCAGTATATCATTTATACATTGCTGTAATTCCTGCATTGATTGCAGTATATCATTTATACATTGCTGTACGGTACGTTATTGCTGTATAGGTTTTATGATGGATTGCATGTCTACTCTTAAAGATGAGTATAATATTTTCCAGTTGTTAAGCAAGTAGTGTCTGTCTTCAAATAATTAATTTTTACTCAGGGCTAAATCTTTGTGAAAAAATGTATTTTTGAGCACTTTTTGCTTCCCTGCATCACCTATGGCCTTTCTACCCAGGGGTCCCATGTCTATTGCAGGTCAACCAGCTTTTTGTATATCCCCATACATATTCTGACATAGCTGGAGGAGTGTGAATCCTAAGGGTATCCTAAGGCTGTAGCCGACACCATTCGCCTAGGGGGTATTTACTTTAATACCTTGTGATCTTGCCTGTGTTTATTTGTAGAAGGTCCAACACTTCAATTTCTATTTGTTTAATTTCTACCTCACTAAACTTCTTTTATACATTCCACCTTTGTGATCTTATATTTTGTATTGTGAAATTTAGCATGTCCATGAGTCTTTGTATTTTCTCTTCAAATATCTTTAGAGCTCATTTTTTTGTATATATCAGTTTGTCTTGCTTCTCTGTATAAATATCATGCAATATCAGATCTCCTTTTCTTTTGCATGTCCATGTTTCTTTTTTATACCTTTCAATAACCTCTGTTTTTTGTTCTTTATATTTTCTCACTTTCTATGTTGCTTCATTTTCCAAGCAACCTAGTCCCCAGGATTCAGCAAGCTCTGCATGGCATGCAGGAATAGTGCAAGGGCTGCTGCAGGCAATATGGCTGACGTGCAATCCAGGAATGAGCTCCCAGGACATGCATGAGTGCTCCTGCACTATTCCTGCATGGACACAGCCCCTGTATACTAATTACCTCATTTACTGGTGAAAACCATGCAAATGAGTTGAATAAGTGATCCAAGAAACAGGCAGACGTCTATGCAGGAATAGTGTAGACTGCAGAAATGTATTCAGCCAGTAGCTGAATACATTTCCAGAAACTACAAAATGGAGCTATGGCAGCTCATAAAAACACATGTATTAGAAGGGTTAGGCATGCCAAATGCCAAATATATGGCCATAGGCATGAAAATTTGTTGCAAAATTATACAAATGAACTTTTTTTTTGCCCAGTTTCGGCCGTTTAAGCACAGGGCAGCAGTGCACAAATGGGATTGGTCCGAAAATAATAAAAAAAGCTGGAAATAAGCTTTTAAACCAAAATCATAATTTTGCCATAATAGGCAATGGCATGCATAACAAACCAAGACCATGGAATAGTGGTTGCTAAGGGGGACCGCTGAGTGTCAGTTTTGTAACCAAGCAGTCAGTCCTATGCAAATGAGGGCAATGATACTGAATCACAAATTTCCCCTCAGTGCCAGCTTGCACCCAATTGTGTAGGTGCAGTAATACCATGGTGTAATCTTAAGAGCTAGATGACTTCATAAGGGGGTGTGTCATGCATGCCGTAAGCTTATTGGATGGAGCTCTGTGGCCCGTGTTTGCCCTTAGCTAAGCAAAGCTAAGGAAAGGGGTGTGCCTGAAGCTGCCTAGCAGTATTTACATTGCCTAAATGGGTGTGTGTGCCGTGCACTGGGTTTTAAACAAAAAAATAAATAATAAACCAGGAAATAGCAGCTCTGCTCACATCTGAGCACTAGGTTTGTGTGGCATGCCTTGGGGCTTAAACAGGAAGGCAATAGGAAGGGAAAACAGCAGTAGGAAGGTAATCAAGAAGAACTAGCATAGCTGGCAGGTGAAATGTATCAGAACCAACCAATTACACAGGCAGCAGCCCAGCCCAACCTAGCACACAACTATAAACTATGTAAACACCTTTCCCTCTGTTTTTTTCCACAAACTCTACACCACCGGTGTACACAAATGGGGAAATTTTACCTAACAAAACCAACAAAATGATAGAGGCTGCTTTTGCTCTCATAAATCAATATGTGGAAGAGGCTGAGGGTGGTGAGGATGAGAATGCTGATGACCAACCCACAGTGAGGAGAAGAAAAAGAGTGTACAGACCCAGGGTAACCTATGAGGGTCTACATAAGCTGGAGATAGTGGAGCACTATAGGGTGGACAGGGACCTCCTACAGCAAATTGTTGAGCTGTGCTGGCCATGCCTCACACACAGAACCAACAGAAGGGAACCCATCCCAGTAGATACCAAGGTATGTGTAGGCTTAAGAATACTAGCCACAGGTACCTTCCAAAGGCCAGCTGGGGATATCATGGGGATCTCACAGGCATCAGCATCCAGGGTACTTCACCAGTTCCTGGATGCCATGTCAGCACATGCCGGTGAGCACATATATTTCCACAACACCCATGAGACATTGACTAGCAATATGCATCTCTTCCACCAAATAGCAGAATACCCTGAGGTAGTGGATGCTATAGCCTGCATGCATATACCCATCAAAGCACCACCCGGTAAGTGGGGTAGGGTCTATATAAACCACAAGGGCTTCCCCTCCATCAACTGCCAGGTCATGTGCGATGCTCAGGGCATTATAATGATTGTGTGTGCTAGCAGCCCTGGAAGCTGTCACAACTCCCACATGTGGCATATGACACAGCTGTACCAGAGATTTGCCAACGGGGACATCCCATATGGCCACCTAGTGGGGGGGTACTGGTTATGCACTGGAGCCGTGGCTGATGACACCCATCAGAAATGTACACACACCCGAACAAAAACTCCATAATCAGGCACATGCACAAACGAGAATCATAACAGAGCATGTGTTTGGGATGCTCAAGTCACGGTTCTGGTGCCTGGACATATCCAGTGGAGCCTTGCAGTACTCTCCAGCTACATGTACCCAAATTGTCATTGCATGGGCCATGCTACACAATATGATCTTGTGGAAACAGCTGCAGCAGGAACAGCATGAGGCAGGGCCACACACCCCCCCACAATTGCCAAGGCCAGCAGAGGCACAGAGTGACTCAGAAGAGGAACAACCTGAGCTTGCCCCTGTAGGCAGAAGGAGGCATGCCCAGTATGCCCAGGCTTTGGCAAAGAGGCAACGCATAACACATATACTGGCACGGTAGGAACCCAGGGAATGACACTTCTCTCTGACTTGCACATACAGTAAAAGGGATGCCAAACATGACACTACCTGTACTTAACCATGTACAGGGAGTGTACTATGTGCATTTGACATAGTCACCCCTCCAGCAGCATCCTCAATACTGGCACAGCCACAAGGTAAGTCACTCTCCCTATCAATTGCTGAATGGAGTAGTATGTTCTGCTACTTGTATCTGTGGTGCGGATGTAAGCATGCAAGGGAATTGGATGGCTGAATGGGATGGCAGCAGATAGTAGACACCTATATGGGCAGCATGAAATCCATAACAAATACTGGTGTCAACATAGTAGGTAGTACTAGACAAGGTGACAAATCCCACTGTAGGACACATGGTGGGCCAAATGTGTGTCCATAGGACACACACATGCATGTCAGTGAGGCTCACATACCCAACAACAGTCTCAACCAGCAGGACAGGTGTAGATGACCACAAAGAAAGACTGTGTTAAGGCCTCCAATTGTTGGCAATGGAGAACAGCCCCCCTCCAGACCTACACAGACAGACTACAACAGGTCAGGCAGTTGGATGTTAGTCCTGAAGGGTAAGAAGTCTGAAACTGAAATGTAGGTCAATAAAACCTAAGATCTCTAGTACACTGATATGCCTGTAGTCTGCATGATAGGTCAGAATACAGAATGAAATGGAAGCCAGCAGAGTACCTGAAATACCAGTACAGTCATAGCAAATGTTTACAGTTGTCAGGTGTGCCCCTCCCCCACCCAATCATGTGTAGAAATGTAGTAACATGTACATGTGGGTATAATAATAGTGGAGCACAGATTATCTGAGCTGGCCAAATAGCAGGATAGAGTGTTGCACGTGTACAATATGCAGGGCTCTGTGTGTTAGGTTGCTGTGTGTATTATATTGTGTGAAAGTGGTCAGCATGTAGGCATGGAGGGTTGTGTCCTGGTGGCCTATGGCCAGTACTGTTGATGACAGGGCCAAGTTCTAACAACTGCAGTGCCAAACACAATGCATCCCAGCAAGATCCAATCCAGCAGTAATCCATACTAATTGTTCGGATGTAATATCTGTCACCATCTGAAAGAAGGACATGGCATGAATGTGGGCCCAGACATACACACAGTACACAGGTGGAAGTACCCTAGACAGAGTACATAAAATGTAACTGTCAGCTGCACACACCTTTGGAATTGTACATACAGGTTAGCAGCACATTCGTTGTCTGTGTAGTATGGAATACTGATGTAGTCTGGCCAAACACTGGCAGACCACAAAAGGCAAAGTTATGAAGTACTGAGACACTGCTGATGTCGCCGCACAAGCTAGCATAAGGGGAATGCCCCATGTATATCTGGGAGTCAGCTGCAAGAAGCTTCCATAGCACACATGCACTCAGCTCACCCCACCATTAGCCACAAGTTCATCACAGGTCATATCCCTGCTGTTGGGAATTAGTACAATATGACCCCCACTTCTGTATGGGAATACCCACAGAAAGCAGCATGCTGAAGAGGTGTACCATGCAGGTGTGTCACTAGCTGTAAGCAGCACCCTGCCAGCATCCACACCAATGGATTTATAAGGACAGAAATTATTGCCATTAACACCTTGCACACCTACCCTGTCACCCCAGGGGAATCCAGTGGCTAGAAGCCTGGACTGCAGGGGTGACAGAATGCACTGGCTTGCTACAGATGGCCTGCATCACTATCAAATGCCCTACAGCCCTCTGTCAAAGGAATGTATCTCACCCATACTGTCAGTGTCTGTTATTTCATGGAGTCCCAAAAAATTACATAACACATAACAGAGTCCACAGAAAACAAATGCAAGGGCATGCCGACAGATACCAGTAGCATGTCCACCATGTCCTACTGCATGAAATGTGGACCAACCCCTAAATACTGCTGAGATGAAGTGATAACTATAGGGATACTTATCAGATATTGCTTGCATAATGTTAGGAAGAGGATAGAGTAACAGAGGGAGTGGTAGAAGCATGGACGCCATGGAGTGTGTGAAGTCTGAAACTCTGATGTGTGCCCATACTATCCTTCCCTGCATACCCAGGAATTGGTGGCTACAAAACCTGTTTGTAAACCACAATGTGAAGGGGAAATGGCCAGATATAAGAGCCCTGCCTCTGGGTAACCTGTGTGAATCTATACAGCTGAGAGGTATGGCCACAGCAGGATATGGCCATTCTTTCACGTCAATAGACGTACAAGCATGGGATCCTCAGCCACCACAGTACCAAGGTGCTGGACCATTTACACAGACATCAGCAAGTGTCTGCAGCTCCCCCTCCAGAATGGCATGATTGTGCAAGAATATGTAGGCTACAGACCACGAGACTCGACACAGCTTAATTCATCTTGCATTCTCCAGGAAATTACTGTGAGCAAATACATATATCTGTCAATAGTCTCAGCCAGCAGGACAGGTGTAGATGACCACAAAGAAAGACTGTGCTAAGGCCTCCAATTTATGGCAATGAAGAACAGCCCCCTCCAGACCTATAAAGACAGACTACAACAGGTCAGGCGGTTGGATGTTAGTTCTGAAGGGTAAGAAGTCTGAAACTGAAATGTATCTCAATAAAACCTAAGATCTCTACTACACTGATATGCCTGTAGTCTGCATGATAGGTCAGAATACAGAATGAAATGGAAATCCGACAGAGTACCTGAAATACCAGTACAGTCATAGCAAATGTTTACAGTTGTCAGGTGTGCCCCCCCCCCAACAATCCTATGTAGAAATGTAGTAACATGTACGTGTGGGTACAATAACAGTGGAGCACAGATTATCTGAGCTGGCCAAATAGCAGGATAGATTGTTGCATGTGTACAATATGCAGGGCTCTGTGTGTTAGGTTGCTGTGTGTATTATATTGTGTGAAAGTGGTCAGCATGTAGGCAGGGAGGATTGTGTTCTGGTGGCCTATGGCCAGTACTGTTGATGACACTGCAGAGCCAAACACAATGCATCCCAGCAAGACCAAATCCAGCAGTAATCCATACTAATTGTTCGGATGTAATATCTGTCACCATTTGAAAGAAGGACATGGCATGAATGTGGGCCCAGACATACACACAGTACACGGGTGGAAGTACCCTAGACAGAGTACATAAAATGTAACTGTCAACTGCACACACCTTTGGAATTGTACATACAGGTTAGCAGCACATTAGTTGTCTGTGTAGTATGGAATACTGATGTAGTCTGGCCAAACACTGGCAGACCACAAAAGGCACAGTTATAAAGTACTGTGACACTGCTGATGTCCGTGCACAAGCTAGCATAAGGGAAATGCCCCATGTATATCTGTGAGTCAGCTGCAAGAAGTTTCCATAGCACACATGCACTCAGCTCACCACACCACCAGCCACAAGTTCATCACAGGTCACATCCCTGCTGTTGGGAATGAGTACAATATGACCCCCACTTCTTTATGGGAATACCCACAGAAAGCAACATGCTGAAGAGATGTTCCATGCAGGTGTGTCCCTAGCTGTAAGCAGCACACTGCCAGCATCCACACCAATGAATTAATAAGGACAGAAACTATTGCCATTAACATGTCAACACCTACCCTGTCACCCCAGGGGAATCCAATGGTGTGCAGCCTGGGACTGTAGGAGTGACAGAATGCATTGTCTTGCTACAGATGGCCTGCATCACTATCAAATGCCCTACAGCCCTCTGCCAAAGGCCTGTGTCTCACCCGTACTGTCAGTGTATGTTATCTCATGGAGTCACAAATAACGACATAACACATAACAGAGTCCACAGAAGACAAATGCAAGGGCATGTCGACAGATCCCAGTAGCATGTCCACCATGTCCTACTGCATGAACTGTGACCAACCCCTAAATACTGCTGGGATGGAGTGATAACTATAGGGATACTTATCAGATATCGCTTGCATAATGTTAGGAAGAGGATAGAATAATAGAGGGAGTGGTAGAAGCATGGACGCCATGGAGTGTGTGAAGTCTGAAACTCTGATGTGTGCCCATACTATCCTTGCCTGCATACCCAGGAATTGGTGGCTAGAAACCTGATCGTAAACCACAATGTGAAGGGGAAATGACCAGATATATGAGCCCTGCCTCTGGGTAACCTGTGTGAATCTGTACAGCTGAGAGGTATGGCCACAGCAGGATATGGCCATTCTTTCACGTCAATAGATGTACAAGCATGGGATCCTCAGCCACCACAGTACCAAGGTGCTGGACCATTTACACAGACATCAGCAAGTGTCTGCAGCTCCCCCTCCAGAATGGCATGATTGTGCAAGAATATGTAGGCTGCAGACCACGATACTGGACATAGCTTCATTCATCTTACATTCTCCAGGAAATTACTGTGAGCACATACATATATCTGTCAATAGTTGATGACATAATACATCACAGTGTAAAACAGTACATAAGTCTGAATATCTCTGCTAACACCAAAACCATGTAGCAGAAGCAGCACGGACACAATTATTTACAGAATCCCACTATCCTTTGCCCATTGTGACTCCATATTGTCAACCTATCTACAGATATCCTGCAAAAAACAGGTTGCTAGCTGTAGGTGTAGAACACAAATGCCTGCACTGGAGTACAACCTACCTGGAATGGATTCACACATTCAATACAGAAGGTCATACTGGGCATGCTCCCACACTTAACAGAAATGAAGCCCATGTCTGGCAACAACAGTGTACTATACATATCTGTCAGTCGCAGATGTCTGTGCATGCAAACCACATTGCACACCAGTCATGCTTTGCACACACATCGGATAGGAATACACACATATATCCAAGGACAAAACTCTATAATAGGCCAAACATACACAAACAGAGATGTGATGAAGAAAGAGACAGACAGTGACAAACATCTTCCCATCATGAGCCATATCCCACCCACCACACATCCAGTTGGCTAATATCACATGATGTGCCGATGTCTATCACTGTAGACATTTGCTTCTGGTAGCCCTTAGCACTATAGTGTCTGTGGTGCTTGTGATAACTGTGTAACATGACAGTACAAGTCATTATTTATCTAGCAGTCATATACACAGTACTGTCAAATGTAAAGTTGTGTGTGAGAGTGTTGTGTGTGTTTCCAGATGAATAGTTTATGGCCCATTCATGCACACTGCACTCCCCATTGCCCTGCTTTCGCATGCCTGCTGATGTCAGTCACCTTGAAATACCTCCTTGAACATGATTCAGTCCTGTAAGCTCTGTGGCGTGTGCCATAACTGTGTAATTCTATAGTGTGATGTACTAGTTAGGTAGGAGTTCTAATCCCAGACACGGCAACTGTGACTTTAGCAGTCCTGCAGATATCATCCACCTTACAAGTATCTGTTGCAAAGCCTATACCATGTTAGGTCAGTGGTGCATGTGGTAAATGTGTAACCATAATGGTCCATAAAGGTTGTTAGATAGAGGTTTGAACCTTACTCCTGGCAAATGTAAATGTGTGATATTTTTGGGATCTCTCACCCACTACATCACCCAGTGCCAGTACTTACAAGGGCTGGTGATGTTCCTCACCTTAGAAGTACCTTAGGACAACATCCATCGAATAAGATCCGTGACACATGCGATAAATGCTGTACACTGTAGTAGCAATACATAGCTAGGTAGGGGTTTGAATCTCAGTACTGGCAAGTGTGTGTGTGTGTGTGTGTGTGTGTGTGTGTGTAAGTATCCTGTGTAGAGGTTGCTGTGATTGCATAATGACAGGATGCATTGTGTGGTGGGTTTTGCTAAATTATTATATTAAGGACCTACTATATGTCACAATGTCCACCTTATAAGGACAACAGATGCCAAACAGTAGAGAGGCTGGTGTAGACAACCCATAGCCCTACATGTGACATTATGGATCGGTGAACAATATAGTCAACCCTTGTATTACCCAGAGAACACTCTCTACCCATGTCTCATACACAAACACACTTGGCTAGGCAACAACCACTATATTGGTAGTTCTCTGCATATTGCCCACAGATAGTAACCACGGTGTGATTGCAGTGGACTACATACCTGTTGACCACAACACTGCTACTGACATCAGAATGTATTGTGATGTGTAACATCTCCTGAATGAGCGTGTGTTATCTAGCAAGTAAAAGGACATGGCACCCTGTTCCATCCCTACAATAGGCAAATAATTGCTTACAGTGGTCCTTTGCTATGCTCCCCACTGGATGCCTACAACAACTGTACAGTCTGCAAATGTAACCCACAAAGGAAATACCATGCCTTATACACATGCCCTGTATGGATAGATGCCACTAACTCCACTGAATACCTGTATCATACTGTCAATGTAGGTGCAGGCATGAGCTCAGCTCCATAACCAGGTCTCACCACATGAAGTCAGGAATGCCACACCAGATGATAACAATCTGTCCACACAAAATGCACCAGAGACCCAAAGTACACTTCCACATGCCACAGAACATGCATGCGGGACATGTGCACAACCAGACACTGTCCATGTTATGGAAT
>NC_056745.1:1028098285-1028105785 GCF_019279795.1 Protopterus annectens | reverse complement strand
AGTCCCAGTGTTGCCAAGTAAGAATGTGTGTGTATGTAAAGGGATCTACTTCAGTTTGCAGATGTCCCAGGAGGTTATCTGTCTGAGAGCTGACTGGCAAATGCTAACATTTCACAGGTATCATCTTGTGGAAATTCATTCCATCAAAACTAGTAGTAGATGTGTAAATGCCTTCTTCCCCACAGTATATCTATACAGTGATACTGGGGTTGGTGTATATAGCTGGGTGGGGATCTTGTGGACACAGCCACCATCATTGTGGTTATTGTTGAGTGTATCCCCTCACTTAGTTGGCTATAATACTGTACAGTTTATGTTAACAGGTTAAGTAGTTGTCAATCACACTATCTGTAGTTCTACACCACCTCACACCCTCCAAAGGGTAGGGCTATGCCACCACACCAACACACCTATGTGCACCAAGTTGAGGATTGCACTACATTGAGGAAGGGGAAATATACCCTGCCAGTACCATTGTCAATGACATTAAACTAGCATACTGATTATTTCCCAATGTGATGTTGTGCCTATTCTGTCTTGGTGGAATTACATAGGCTACAATGGGTTCCTTGCAAAGGTACATACCTCCATGTTTACAGTATTTTCTGTGTATTGCATCAACACCAAAGCCTCTATGTGTGTGTGTGTTATACACAAACATGTGGTGTGTACTAACCAGTAAACTTACCATTGTTCACTGTAGAAGGGCTGCTGACATCAGCCATCATGCACTCACTTGTATACGCCCCTCAGACCTATCAGGCATATGGCACATGCAGTAACTGTTATACAGACCTGTGACTTGTGTACAGCTGTACCCAGGATATGACACAGTCAAGGTGTCACCACAGTGCCTGTCAGGGGTTCCCCAGGCACTACCAGGTAAATGCCACAATATGGTACTCTCCCCTGATGTTGACATGTGTCTGCTGGATCCAGGCCCCCCTTGGGACTGGCCAGGGCCACGTGCATGTGCCCTACTATGTTGTGGTGTGGACAGCACCCCCCTTGCAGTGCTGGGGCTGGTACTGCCACTATGGAAGCGGCTCTGACTTCTTGCACGTCCATGTCAACCTCCGCCTGTTGGTGTTGCTGGCCTACATCTACATGACTGTCACACATCTCCCACCATATGCTCAAGCACAGACATTCCACTGTCGAAGATTCCCCACCATCTCGCCCAAAAATCTATCCAGGACCTCTACAAACTAATGGTGGGCACCTGCAAGATCACGGATGTTGTCAATAACAGCAGAATGAATAGCCCTCTGCAGCCTTAGACCCTGTCTGGTATACCATTCCATATGTGCCTGTGTTTCCATGATGGCCTGAAACATGCGTCTGGTGATACTAGCTGTGGCACTTCTGCCAGGGGCATGATGACCAGTAGCCCTCCTATGAGCACCCCTGTACATCTGCCTGTGTGTTACCTCGCTGGGCATCTGGCTATGGCTGCTGTGTCTAGACACACATGCCATAGTCACCACACTGTCCTGTCCTATGCCACCACATACCAACTGTCCCTCATCTATGGCCACTGGTGATGTGGTATGTATAAGCAATGTAACTGTTTGCGGGGATGGAGTAGATAACAGTGGGATGTCAAACGATGGCACAGCTTCAGCCCCTGATAACCCTGCCTGTGCCCCAACACACCTATTATCATTGTCAGAGTTTGTACGGATACTAACATCAGTTTGCCTGCAGGAGGGACAATGACCCACCTCGCCACCTGTGATGGGAAAACAAGAAATGCACTGCTTAACTGTACACACACACACACACACACACACACACACACACACACACGCACACACACTTACAGATGAGGTTGCACAAACATATTACACACAGACCTTGCATTAACCATCTGTCAACATGCATGGCATATGGCACTCAACAGCATGTACTTCAGCTATAGTCAATCCCTGTTACCAACATTATACATCTCTTTGATGCATGGGTTGTGTTAGTAGGTAATGCCACTTCCCCTGGAACACACTGCACCCATGAACACAGTATCACTGTGCACCTGTTCAGCACCCTGGCATGGACTGTGCACCATACCTCACAGGTGTACACGCCATTGCTGAATGTGTATATGTGTGTCAGTTATGTTTGCTCTGCTGCTTACAGCTCCTATGTGTTTGTCTGACACATACCTGGGATGATATGTGGACAGATGTCAATAGTGAATGCATGATGTCTGATTTGCAGATCACATCATCAGCGGTGCATATATGACCAATAAAATACAATTACACTGACAACCATCAAACCTTACTATGGCTATGAGGAGTGTACATTGACATGGCACCCTTTTCCCTCATTTGCCATGGGGTCATAATGCTGCATATATTAACATTACACAAACCTGATATGTGACATATGACCTGTGTAATCAAATGCAGTATCAAACAAATGTGTTAGTTGTGCAGATGCTGATTGAGATGCAAATAATCTGTGGGTGCATAAGTGTGCACACCCTTAACATGATGGCTTGTTGCACCAACTGTTAAGTGTACTACAGCAGTCATTATTCCTGGAAGGGGTATACTAGCATGGCCCATCTGCACTTGCCAGTATTTGTTCACTTTTCCTTACAAATGTCCCCCAACTCTGCAAGATTGCAAGGTCAACTCATGTGCACAGCCCTTGGAGGTCACACAGTACGTTCACAATTCCTATGGTCTCAGGGTTATGTCTGCCACAATTCATGACCTTGACTGTGTGCAGATACAACCATTCATAGTGAGCTTTGGATGTCTGCTTCAGTTCACTCTTGTGTTTCAGGATGACACCATTCCCCATCCTCAGCCTTTTTGCAGATGCTTGAAAACTATGGGCTACACATGAGTGTCATTTTGTAGTGTCCCAAATTCAAAACACCATGTGTACTGGCCTAGTCCCTGATAATGAATGGCAACCATACAGGTGTACACTGGCACTAGCAAGGTAGAAATGGGGATGGTGGGCCTGAGGTGGAATGAGGTGTCGCTTGTGCAGCACATGTATCTTAATTGATACTGTCTGTAGGTTTTGAACTTGGTCTTGGTACACCATTACACATTGCAACACATGCCTTTGGGGGAATTTTGGTGTCATGCATATGCTACCTGTAGAGAGCCCTGGCTGATGTTTCTTGTGGAGCAACTGTCCCATCCGATTACCCTAACCCACGGGCCACACTTATGCAGAGTCCAGGCAATTCTTGACACAGGTACTGCACAGCCAGTACTTGCTAGACATTCCTGCAACTCCCTCAGTGTTGTGGCATGTTACTAGGCAGCCTCCATGACCACTTTTCAACATGTGTCGTCATCCGTCTTGGATGACCATCTGTTTATTTTCTACATTAATGTTGTCCCATACATCCTCGCCACATCCATGACTGTCTGCACTGTTTGCCATGGTATATGCAATGGTGAGGTAAGGCTACATGTCCCACTCCTGAGTGCTACCTTTTGAATATGGGATCCATTCCATGGCTTGTAAGATGTATGTAAGCCATGGCTGCCTCTGTTGCAGGTGAGTGGGCAAATGTGACGGACATACATCTTGGACAGCAGACCATTTCTTGGTGTAACATTGAGGACCTGTACTTGATGGAAGGTGTATACTCATGAAGAGAGAATGCTGTCAGAACCTCAAAAGCTGCTTCCACAATATGTTATTTGGAGTGTGTGCACATATATGCTTCCAGTGTTTGTTAAAGTATGTATTCCCCATATTTATTTGCTGTCTTAACATAGGATTCCATATGACACATTCATTACTCATGTTAGGACCACATTACAGGTTGTAAGGGTTGTGGAATGTGATATTGTGATATGCCGTTGTGTAGATCTCTAACAGTTGCCATTGTAAAAGTGGTATATACACTGTTGTAGCACTATATAAGGGTGATGTTTCAGACATGTTCCTACTGTAGGCCATTTGTCCCACCATTATGTTCATCTCTGTGCACACATCTTACAATGACAGGTTGTTAGTTATACTGCAGGACTCTTACATACCCTTCAGATATTCCACCATGGTGACCACTGTGATGCAGTGCAGTTAACAGCAACAATAAGTGAACATGTACAGCATGCATTATGGGTAGGTCTGTTAAATGTGTGCATAGCAAATACCATGGCCATAACATGGCTGGTGTATTGGCAAACCTGAACAAACACCATGCTCACCAGCTACAGGCTGCTGCCCCAGAGGTATACCAGAGGGACCTACATAGTTGTGTGAGAGATGTGATGTCAGTAGCCACACCTGTGGCACTGGTACAGGGTGAGAGCAGCATTTCAGTACATCAACAGTACAAACCTACAATACTAGAGATTATGCACATCTGTTCATTACTACAATGCAGCAACAGACTATATATATTTTATTTCACATATGCATGATTAAACTCTACAGATGCAGATCAATAAGCAACAGTGGTCTACTGATATGTCCAGGGGCCTTACCTGCATGTTCTTCATCCATTGTGTGGGTAGCACCCACCTCCACAATGCTATCCAGTGGGTCTTGTATTTGCTGGTGTGCAGGTGCCCAAGGCTGGTGAGGAGCTCCTCCACATGTGTCAGAGGGCTGGATGGCATGACCCCCCAATGGCTAGCTGGTCCCTCCTAACTACAGCAGCATGCTGACAGGCATGGCAGATGAGGTCAGTGCAATGATGTCGGACCTGTTCATAACTGCAGGGCAGTCCTCTCCTGCAGATCATGGGCTGTACCATCAAACAGGGTGTGGTAGTGCTGCACCAGGTAGTTTATTATGACTTCATTTTCCTGGGGGGAGTAAACTGGCAAACACTCCCTACACATGGTGCCTGAAAGACATAGAGGAAGAAAGGTCTGAGGACCTCATACTGCAAGGATATAATAGTTGTTAATTGACATCTCTGTCTCCCCACCATGTCTGCAACAATAAGCTGAACACACAACTCAACGGGTATGTCTACAGCAAACCTACTGTTGGGACATATATCGTGTTGTACGACAAATTGTGCAATGTGTTTCTAGTCATGTTCCATGTTGAAACACTATCACCGGTGGCCTGTTGCTAACAATGTCACCTGCATGCCATTGTAAGAGCCACTATGGTTCCATATATGCATGTGTTCTGTTTGCTATGTGACTGCTCCAAACCTGGTGTTTTGTGTTAATGGGGATATCTATGCATGCTGTTAGACGTAATCCTGGATTGTGTGGACTATTACTACCCACATATGTTCTATAACTGTGACACAATAGCATGTTTGGGAAACCTGTTCCAAGCAGAACCACCTCTCCTACCTCATCCGGCCATGTTACCAGGCCACAGCACATCTGGCAACCACCCTAGGACCTCATCATCTGCTGGTCCTGCACTACCTTCAGGTGGAACCACCTCAGTGGATGGTGTTCTTTCTGCCCCCCAGGAGCACACACATAGACAGAATCCTGTCACCTGAAGTCAGTTCAATGGTCTGGTGCATAGGAAGCTCAACAGAGACTTGGAGGATGTGCTACACCACCTTGAGGTCCTCAGTACACAAATACAGGGTTCGCATGCTCCTCTGTTCAGCCCCCATCCCAGGCATGTTCAGGGTCGTGAAGGTGCAGTTGTGACTGCCCATAGGGTGAGAGACCTTGGTCCCACTGTTTCTATTTGGGGTTTCATGGGCTTCCACTTTCCAAACACCACTCTCCATCCAAGGTGTTCACCCACCACATGTGTCATATCCCGTCACTGTATGCTGTCTTGTCTGTCTTCCAACCCAACCTACCTCACCAAATATACCTAATATCCTTCCCCAACATACCAATCTCACCTTCACAAACAAGGGCATATTATTCTTAACATGGATTTCACACCAGACATAATTGTCCATTTTGCACCCGCTTACTACTCTATATATATATATATATATATATATATATATATATATATATATATATATAGATGTCTGGTGGACCACAGCCATAAACAAACTATACAATAGAAGGAGGAAGCTACTACATGACAGAGCAAAATCCCAAAAAGGGAAGGCATCTCTGATCAGTATTAGCAAAAAACTACGGGCACTCATAAAATCGTCTAAGGCCAGCTTCAAGAGAAAAATTGCACAGGACACTAAGGATAATCACAAGGCTTTCTTTAGTTATGTTAGGAACCTGGGTGGGAATTCCCAGCTATGCTCAGAATTAGTCCAAAATGACAAAAAATACACCGAACCCACAGACATTGCCAACATCCTAGCTGACAGGTTCAGTGCAAACTTCTTCCCCCCTCCCCACCAAAAGGGCTAATATCTATCCCAGCAGAGTGCTGCCCCCCTGACATCTCAGACTCTCAGGTAAGAGCTGCCCTCTCCAAAGCAAAAAACACAGCATCAATGGGACCAGACGGTGTCCCGGGCTGCGTCCTACATGAACTCCAAGAAGAGCTAAACCCAAACCTAAAACTACTGTTCAATCTCAGCCTTACTACAGGATATGTACCCAAAGAGTGGCGTACAGCAACAGTGGTCGCTCTCCACAAAGGTGGTGCCTCAATGGATGCTGGAAACTATCGCCCCATAAGTCTCACTAGCTTGGTCTGCAAAGTTATGGAAAGGATCATCATGGACCTTATAAATAAAGATATTGGGGATCTATAGACACTGGATCCTCCCCAGTTCAGCTTTGTTAAGGGCAGATCCTGCCTCTTAAACCTGGTCGATTTCTTTGAAACAGTCACCAAGGCCATTGACAAGGGGAAGGTGGTCCACACAGCCTACCTGGACCTCGCAAAAGCCTTCGAAACAATACCCCACTCGGGCATTATAGATAAGCTCACCAGCTTAAATATAAACCCCTATGTCACTAGATGGGTTGCAAACTGGCTCAAGGATAGAACCCACATGGTTAGAATAGCTGGAGCCATGTCAGACCCCAGACCAGTTACAAGTGGCATCCCACAAGGCTCAGTCTTGGGACCTCTCTTGTTTGGTATATATTTCTCGGAGGTACAGGCCAACATGGAAGGACTGTGGCTGACCAAGTTCGCAGATGACTGCAAACTGGGCGCCATAATAGACTCTCCAGCCGACACAAGCATCCTCCAAAAGGGCCTCATAGAAACAGACAACTGGTGCCAGAGCCATGGCCTCAAGCTAAACGCCAAAAAGTGTATAGTCATCCCCTTTGAGAAAAACAAAGTGCCCACAAATTACCACATAGGTGGTAATCCATTAAGTACAGAAGTAGTAATTAGGGACCTGGGGACCCAAGTTGATAGCAATCTCTCATTTGACAACTACGTGGCCAAAGTGGTTAGAAAAACATTTTATATAGCCCACCTAATCATGAAGGGATTCACATCTAGATCAGGGGAGGTCATCGTGCCTCTTTACTCATCCCTCATCAGGCCCATAAATGAGTACAATTCCCATTTTGGGATGTACCTTACCAGACACCTGCAGCAACTGGAAAGACCCCAAAAGTACCTCACCAAGAGGATCAAGGGGCTCAAACA
>NC_056745.1:1028093285-1028095785 GCF_019279795.1 Protopterus annectens | reverse complement strand
ACTATGATGGCTTACATCTTGTCATTCAATGCTGATCTGCACAGTTGACAGGTATGGCCCATTGCCCAAAGGGCCAGATGCTATGTCCATAGCAGTTGTTCAGCAGGTCATCATTACAAGTCTTGATGGCACATATAAATCTTTCCACATCATCTATCCCATTATTACAGACCAAGTACTACATTCAATTACATGCATATATGTTTCACATACCTGTTGTAATATTGTCCTCTCTTCTACGTACACTTTTTTATGTGTCCCTTGTTTTATATATTTATGTTTTTGTTTGTAGTTTTAGTTTGCTCTCTCTTGATTTGTAGTTTTAGTTCTCTCTCTCTCTCTCTCTCTCTCTCTCTCTCTCGTTGCTGCATGGATTTTGAAGGAGATGCTCATGATCAAGTGATGGCCTCTGCACCAATCAGTGTTCACCACTTGCTAATTGCATGCAGTCAGCTGTGTAGTTATTATGTATTTCAAACACCTAACCGCCAAGGGAGCCCACAGGATTTTTTGCAGGGGGGGTGCAAACCCAGAACCTCACCCATGCAGCCCCACCCCCTACGATCACGCAGTCCCCCCAACCCCCGCAGCCATTCCAGTGTCCCATTACTTGGATATTTCTCCCCATTTGACACTGTTCAATTCTCTCAGTGTGCATACTGTTTTATGCTTTACCTCTACAGTGATTACAGATATCTGGATTTCATTTACAACTTTTATTTCAAATTTTATAGCACAAATACTGATAGACATTTACTAAACCTAAACAAAGCAATAGTCTTACAATGAAAACAGACTTAGCATTAAAACTTCTCTACCTTTGAAACCCACATTCACTGAAACAGCATTGAAACCCACATTCAAAGAAAATGCATCTGGCCATTGGCAGGGTAAGTTTACCTTTGGGCGGTTTTCAAATCATAAGCTCCTTGCACACATTTTTAGAACCATGCAAAAGTTCTTTGATTCACCTTCCTGACTGCATTAATTTTACTATATAATAATTGAATTATAGCCCTTGTATAATACAGCACCACTTGTTAGAGTGTGTCTTAAATTTATAGTTATGAATAGTTTTCCTTTAAGCAATGAAACAAATCATATGAACCAATAATGACAACCTGCCCAATTCAGAACATTTCAACCATAAAGGGCCACTCAAACTTCTGTCATACAATCCAACAATATCAATCAATATGCAGAATCTCTGCAGAAGTAAAAGTCATCTGAATAATTCCACATTAAAGAGATCTGAAACCAATGAAGAGGTTGTTGCTAGAAAACAACTTTATATTTCTGTGTTCCATTTACAAATTCAGTGCCTGTTGCCCTTGAAGAATAAATTGCCTATGTTACATTAAAAGAAAGCTGGTATACTGTAATAGGAAATGTGTGGCAAGCTGAAAAACAGGTTCATAGTTATTAGGCGCCTCATCCAAAGGAGGACATACTAAGGACTGCAGTACCATACCCCCTTAAAATACAAATGTACATGCTGTAGGAATAGAACATACAGCCCTTTGCATCAACAAGTATGCTACCTGCTGTGCTAACACTGCTTTAAAATTCTATACCACAATAATACCATTTGCTAAACAAAACAGTTGCACATTTTAAGCAGACTTAGCATGAGCAGCAGTAACCTTTGCTTCCCTTGAAGCACACAATTCCTTGAAAATGCACTTGAAAATAAATTCCACCTGCTATATCTAACTAGGGCATTTTCTCTCTCTCTCTCTCTGACTGGCTGTATCTCTCTCACACACAGACACACACACACATCTCAACTTCTTAGTGCAAGAAATCTGGACAAAGCCTAAAATAAACAGGGACAGATTATAAATATTGCTTTCATGAACTTATAAAATTGCTAGAATAACAGGATTTGTGTTGGTATGCATTTTTCTAATGGATATGATGTCTACAACTATTTAGCAACTTCAATCCTTTTTAGGAGGAATATGGGGCAAAAATCTGGACATTCTGCAAAAACCTGGACAGCTGAGGGATATGCTACCTCCCTTTTATATACACACACACACACACACACACACACACACACACACACACACACACACACACACACACACACACACACACACACACACACACAAAGACCCCAAACTAGGGACACATTTAGAAAGTTGCTAGAATAACAGGATTTGTGTAAGAATATATTTTCTGAAGGATATCAAGTCTGAAACTCAAATGCATGTCATTTATTTAGTAACTTTAATCCTTAGCTCATCCCAGTGATTTGACAAAAACAGAATTTTTATGAGGAACAGACCAAAAATATAATGCAAAAATCTGGACATTTTATGAAAATCTGTACAGTTGAGAGGTATGAGTCATACACATTCATCCCCCAACCTCCTTAGACGGTGGATAGAACAACATGTTTTGCATTAGTATGCATTTTCCTGAAAGATATGAAGTCTAAAGGTCAAATCTCTGCCATTATTTTCTGAGTTCAGTCCTCAATGATTTGCCAGAAAAA
>NC_056745.1:1028073285-1028083285 GCF_019279795.1 Protopterus annectens | reverse complement strand
AAGTTGCATTATTTGTTTCCCATTTTCAGTACAAATTATGCATACACAACAGACATTGGTGTCACTGTTTGTGAAACGTGCACATTAGCTGGATTGCACATTTTACAACTACATACTGCAATTTAGATTCCTGAGTACACAGTGTAGGTTTTAAGTCTGTACCTGTTAGCCTTATACATTTTTCAGTACATTGACAGCTACATACAGCTGAAATTGAAAAATTAACACAGGACAATGCTGGCCGACAAACAAGTAAAACACATTCTGATGGGAATATGTACTGTTGTTTTTTTCAGTTATTTGACATGCCCATTCTAAAGTATGCAGACAAGCAGTGCTAAATCAGTTCACCTCAGTTAATGCATTCTGCAGGACATACACATTTCTATTATCAGGTACAAGTAAGATGACACACACCAGTGGTTGGGAATCACCTTTATTAGTTTTGACATACCTATTTGTGTGCGACTCAGAAATTCACAATTACTATTCCTGCATGATCTGCACAGGGGAATGCTTTTCATTTCTAACTGTTACAGTAGGCCTGACATGGTACTTTCTTGGCAGGTTCACTCTGACACACTCATATTTATTCTAATAGTCTTCTCCTGCATATTGTACTTTGTTTCATACTGATATCTGTATTACACAGCAGTTGGAAATACTCCATTGTAACAATGGCAGCCTGACACAGGCATTTATTCCTGACTTTTGCAGCACAATTATATACACAGGCAGTACCACCATTACTATAAATTTGATTTCTTACTGCTAATAGTAGGGGGTATTCTGTACTCACCATACTGCTGATGTAGCCAGGCCAGTCACTGGGCATGAGCCTCAACATTCTGGGACCTCTCCGCAGCAGCTAAATGGGGAGACATCACACATTAATTACACCTGCACAATCACAAGTTGAACATTTTCCATACTTAGAGATACATAACACTGCATACTTACAGACAGGTGGGACATCCTGCATGCAGGCTTCTTGGATCCACTGGTCCAAGAGTCCACCCCTCCTCCACTTTAGGTTGTTATGGTGATGACTTATCTGCTCACCAGTCCAGGGTATGACAGTGGCACTGGTGAGATCATGTGCAAGCTGGTCCTAGGCCTCTGCTTTGTACTGTGAGCCCTGGTACTGGTCCTGCAGTAGCCTGCCATCATGGTTTTTAACTAGGAGCCCAACCATGACCCTGGACTCCTGGATGGCACAACATTGCACTTGGAAGTGCACACCTTCACCATTGCCAGACATTTTGGTCCTGCTGTGTGCAATCCCAAATGGTTATGGCCGTATTCCCACCTGTGCGGTTTAAATAGGGCAGTTTTCCCTGCAAGTTTTCTTGATTGGCCAGTTTTAATATGCTGCACTATGCATAGCTCCATGCAAATCTGCATAGCAATGCTTACACCAGCTAAGTAGAGCTGAAAGCAGGTAAGCAGTGCTTACACTAGCAAAGCATTGCTTAAATCAATTTTTTTCATTAAATTTATAAATTATTTTTTACATTTATATTTTACATATTCCCACCCCTAATGTGCTATATGTGAGCCATATGATTGACATCTATCATTCAAATTCCTTAAAAGTTTTTTAAATAATATGGTAGAGGGGAGATTCAAATCAAGCATGTTCGACATGCTATACTATGGCAGTACCTCTACGCTACAGCAGCTTAATGACATTTTCTATCACAGTAGCACTTGTTTATCATTTTCAGGATTTTAGCCCAGCTAAACATAGCAGCGCGCCACTCAAACAAGCTGCACACCGCTTAAACTTCGGATTTAGTTGCTGAAAAAAAAATTACATTTTGTTAATTTCTATTCCTTTCCTCTTGCCCTACTGCTTCCGTGCATGTAAGGCAAGACTGCATACATTTGGGGGTGTGAACGTGAAGGCTGCTGCCTTCTAGGTGTTTATGTTTTTTTTTTCTTTTTCAGTGTCCTCGGACACTGAAATGTTGCTATTTACATTTCAGTGTCTGCGGACACTCATTTACTATATAATATTAGAGCCAGGCTCTAATATTATATAGATTGACACATCAACTGAGCAAAGGGGGTGTATTACATGTGCAGGCTCTGCTAACACACACCCCTTATTCTCGCTCCTGGTTCATGTCCATTTAGATTATATAGCAGTGTGTCTTCATGCATATGCAAGACATGTTGCTATCCTAAATGGACACAAACCACTCCATGTAAGAATAGCCTTATTCTTGCACAGAGCTTCGTGAATACATGAAGTGTCTTTTCATCTCTATAATGTTCTTCCCTGATCTATTGCATTAAGGATCTAAAATATTTATCTGTAGCTTTTAAAAGCTTTTTTTGTGCAGGTATTTTCTTTCCTGTAATTTCTGTCTTACTCTTGCTACATATCCTGTCTAGAAATTATATATATATATATTTTTTTTTTGAACATAATAGTAACAACATATATTTTTTTCCTTATCCTCAACAGTCCACTTTATTTTCTTTGTCTCTTGCTTGGCCTGTCAGTTTTTCTGGACTACTTCTTCCTTCTACTATGAGGACGGACACTTTCCTCCTGAGTACTCTAACTCTGTGGCAGGAATGTTTCCATGGTCTGAGGATTCTTCACTGCCTTTTTTCCAGTCTTGGCACCAGTGCATACACCATGATTGGGAACACTTTTATCTTGAGACCTGTGCACCCAGCTATCTTTTTTAATTTTTTGACATATGTTTCTCTACGATGTATAAAATACAGACTGATTATCAGGATTGTCTTTCTGAAAGATTTTAACAAAGCATGAGAAGGTCACACAAAAAAAAAAAATCAGTAAAAACTAAATGAAAACTCCAGCCAAGCTGAACTTCCACTGAGTGACCTCTCAAACCAGAGGCACATGGGATATATATATAAACATCCCTTATAAACATCAGGTGTATCAGCTGTAATGCAACTAAAAATGCCCATGAATTATTTCTTTTTAATTGATTTCAAATGACCATTTTAGGCCAACAAAACCAAACACCACTAACTGTGGATTAGCATATTTCAGCTCTATTCTGATAACATCAACACAACACAAGCAGAATACTTGACTAAGCAAAGAAACACAGGGGTGTTATACCCAGCTGATGCCCATTACCATTAGGGTGACTGCAAAATATCCCAACTAACAAACTAAATCAAAGAGCGAGAAGCTCACACAGAAAAAAAACAATCAGTAAAATCTAAATGAAAACTCCAGCCAACTCCAGCCAAGCTAGAACTTCCACTGAGTGACCTCTTGAATCAGAGGGACATGGGATATATGCAAATGATCCTTATGAACATCAGGTGTTTCAGCTGTATGGCAATTCTGAATGCCCATGACTTATTTCTTTTTAAGTCATTTCAATGGACAATTTCAGGCCAATTAAGCCAAACCCCAATAGCTGTGGATATGCATATTTTGACCTTGTAATGACCTCATCAGCACAGCACAAGCAGTGTTTGACTAAGCATAAGAAACACAGGGCTGTTATACCCAGCTGATATCCATGATCAACAGAGGAAAACCATTTCCTCTCCTGATCTCATCAATAAACCCCATAACAATAGCCTAAAATTAATCTGAATAGTGGCAGTGTTACGGGAAGATTTTTATTAAGGTGTTAACACCCATTGCTAAGGTGGGCAGGGGGATCCCCATCCTCTCATATCACCCCTGCATTTGTTGACCAAAGAGACATTCAACAAAATGCAGGATACTCATATACACACACATAGCCGTATATTGAATCATTTATGTAAAGTACATCAAGATACAATAAAATACATCACACAACCAATGAAAGTCCCAGGACCCATCAGACTCATCCAGCAGCAAAGAAAATTAGTAAAACTCTTACCCTGCTGCCTCCTGATCTTGCCAAAACACAGCATGCAAAATTACTTTGCAGTTTATCTGAATGGCATACAACTGTTCTTTATTATTCACTTACATAACTACATAGCAGAAATAAGTGCAAATCAATTTAATGTACTTCAAAAATAAATTAGTAGGACGATGTGATGAAGAGCATATTGACAGGATACATGCATATATATATATATATATATATATATATATATATATAGATAGATAGATATGCACATAGGTATATATTTATACACACACATACACACACACACACACACACACACATATATATATATATATATATATATATATATATATATACACACACACACACACACACACACACACACACACACACACACACACACACACACACACATATATATATATATATATATATGTGTGTGTGTGTGTATATATATGGAACTACTTTGTTCCATTGAAATTACAGTTACGTGAAACTCACTTACCCATTCCCAGATTTTTGAAATGTCAGTTATGCGAAAGCACAGACTGCTAAATTCCTTTCCCTGTGAAAGGAACCACTTGGACACCATGAGAAAAAAAACCCACATGGACCAAAACTAAACCCACTAAAATGGGGGCTTCACCCACCAAAGCCCCCCCCACTTAAATATTCCAACAACGAGATTGCACTTCATTGCAGAAAGGGCAAAGTTCACCATGGTGGCCAAGTGGTTCCTTTCACAGGGAAAGGATTTCAGCAATCTGTGCTTTCACATAACGGATGTTTCGAAGAATATATTTACCATTAAAATGTCAAAATGTTGAATGTTAGAAAAAAATCTATTCAATTAGTCAAATTTACTAGTTGAATTTGGTAATGTCAATTGTACAGAATGTCCGAAATCATCACCTTGATGTCTGCATTCAAAATTATTCAAAATATCAGGAGGTGATATCAGACCCTCTGGTTGTTGTTGTGAAGCTGCCATAGGAATTATAAGTCTAAAGCACATATTTTTACAGTTTTGCGGGAGTGCAAGCCATCCTGCACCCCTCACACCCCCTGCATATTATATATACCAATTCCAAATCACACTACAGTGAAGAAAAGGGTACATTTCCCGATCCACACTGTATTGTGATCTTCAGTCAGAATGTCTATTTCATATTAGCGAATGAACACTAATATTCACTAATGTAGATTTGAATATTTTCTGAATGGCATTACGGAAACTGGGAAACACACATTCAACCATCCCAGTTTTGCATTAGTGCTGTTCCACATTTTGATAGTAAACTAGTCAGGAAAGTTTTGTATTAATCATTCAGTATAGCACTGATTGCCAGTATATGCTGTTAAAAAAAGAGGTAGCCTATAACAGCGAAACAGGAAGTTCTTTCCTCATGTGGAGGCTGAGAAAGGTGGGTAGGAGTTTATCTAACAGAGCCTGGAGGTGCAGCAGGATATAGTTTTAAAAGAGCATAGCCTCATAATATAAGTAATGATATATTGCAAAGGGATCTCAATAACTCAGATAACCTGGTAACTTTAGAGAAATGCTTATTAGTTAATGATATAATATTTAAAACTGAAATATCTTCTTCTAAGTCTAAAATTGCAGGAAGAAATATGGTGCCTTCTGTGAAATAAAAAGCAGCAAGTACTGTATTAATTTGTTTCAAGTGCGGAGAAAGGGTCACCTTGCTAAGTTCTGTGCTACTCCTACAGAAGAGAATGTAATAGTAGAAATGGGACAATTGAAATGCATACCACAGATTAAATTGATCATATGACATGTGACAAGACTATGGCTGGAATAATTGAGTCATAATTATGTCATTGTTTAACAACTAAACTTGTAAAGTATATTATATTACATTATAGTATATTATATATATATATATATATATATATATATATATATATATATATATATATATCTATATATAGTTCCCCTTCACAAGATTGAATGGATGGAAGCTTGAAATTCATAATCTCGAGACCAGAATCTCGAACTTCCATTCACTTGAAATTCTGAATGGGAGCCTTAGGTTTAAAAAAAAATAAAAAGTTAACTTACCTTATTGCAGGGGGCCAGGTCCCCCTGTACCCTAGCAGTTTAAATGTGAATGTTCTGTGGCCGCACTATAGCAGAGGAATGGAAAATCTTCCGTTTTGCATTTACGCGTATAGCGCAGAATGGAAGATTTCCCTTTCCTTCACTATAGTGCGATCTCGGAGTAAGTATATATAAGTAGGGGGTTTGGGTGGCACAGCCCCCCACGTGGGGGGTGTAGTGGTGTGAAGCCCCCCTGCGAAAACATTTGAAAGGTGTTAATTTTTTTTTTTGTCCCTTTCATATGTTCGAGTTTCTCTAAATTCGAGATTCTGGTTTCGAGTTTATGACTTTCGAGTTTAGAGAAATTTGATCATATGAAGGGGAACCATATATATACTTATATATATATATATATATATATATATATATATATATATATATATATATATATATATATATATATTTATATATATTATATTGTAAAGTATATGGCTTTTATGACCTGTTACTTATTCTGTTATATATTTTGCATGCATCATTACGTAACATGCACATTAGAAACTCTCTTCTACCTTGTATATAATGCATGGTCAGCTTTATTGCTTGCCTTTATATTTTGTTTATTTTTTCTTTTATTGTATTTCACGTATTGTACTACTTTGTTATTGTCTTAATATTTGTAACCATTGTTCAATTTTTTAATTCTGTTAATGTGTACTGTGGAGCTTTTCTTCCCGGACCTCCTCTAAAAATGGGCCCATATCCATTTGGACTTTCCCAGTAAACAAATGTCAAATAAATAAATAAATAAATAAATAAATAAATAAATGCATATTATATTTCTTGAGATAAGGGAAGTTCCAGTCTTGATTGAATTTGGAAGCAAATGTAGAGGTAATATACCAGTGATAGCGAACCCTTTGGGTTTGGCATGTCAGAAATTTAGAAAATACCTGTCTTGACTCTGCTGGCATGTCACCCCCCCCCCAAAACAAAAGAGAAACAATCCTTTACACATTCATTTATTTTAAAAAATACAGTCCAATTGTGTGCTGCTATGTTTTATAAAAGTAAAAGAAAAATAACTGAATTACAATAGCGAAAACGATATGCGCACTGATAATTGGGCTAACATCAGTGCACCAAAATATTACCCTACTTTTAATAGTAATTTTGAATTGAACTGAGAAAATATGGAACACACTGCATTTGATTTGATTAACTTCAATTAATGACTTCTTTGTTGCTGAGTTTTAATAGATAAGTGCATTTTCACATATTTCTTGTATTTTTGTTCATTAAGTTTCTTTGGTAACTCAGGTGTTGGTGAATGCTGGTGTGTCTCCTAAAACATTGTGGCGTGTCACCATTGACATGCATGTCATAGGTTCCCCATCACTGTAATATACATTCATGGTAATGGAAACCCCCCCACACACACACACACATACACACACATGCAGAAAGTCAAACAGTTCTAGAAAAAAAAGTTATATAGTGTGACTGTAACCCCTGATTTGAATCATGATGTAATATCAGGGACATATTTTCTTCATTTTTAAGCACTATTGAAAATGTGAGATGAAGTAAAATCCATACTTTATTAGAATAAGGTAAACAGCAGTTTGATACACCCATGTAGTGTAAGATGTAGGAGAGCAAGACATTGACATTCATATAGAGATCCAGGATCAAAATCAGGACAGAGGAGTTAGTGTTACAAAAGTAGCAATAATTTGTTTGTTGTTAGACAGTAAAAAAGTGTGTTACTAGAATCCTGCTTCAATGATATAGCAATAGAAACCAAAAAAACATATCAGTATAGGAACTTAAGGTGAACTGTTAGGAACTTTTGAAGCAAAATAATGTACAATACAGGTCTTTACAGGAAATCATAGCACTAAAACAGAGGCATAAGTCTGGCAGTTTAGCAAAGATCTTCAGAGTAAAGAAATTTTATCAAATACTAAATGAGACATAAATAATGGCATTCAAAGCTCTGAACCCTCTTCTGCTAGCACAAAGCAGCATAGTTATATGAAAGAAAGCTAAGCAGTAGCCATCTTTAAGGAAGAAAAGAAGAAAAAATTAGGATGAATTTTGTTCTTGTTTGTCTTTAGGCTTTTCCCGGTTAGGGGTCTCCACAGCGAAACTCCGGTCCACTAATGATTGGCAGTAGATTTTCATGAACGCTGAGGTGCCGGCTTGATGTCCAGCATTCCACGAAGGCACACCCTTACGTATGTCTTTCAAATGCCACCCAACCGCGGAGAGGACATGCAGACTCCACACAGAAGGCCATCCCCGCACTCCAGCTGAGAATCGAACGGGAGAACCTCTTGCTGTGAAGCAACAATGCTACTGCTGTACCACCGCGGAATATATAAGATGAATTTTGTTCTACAATACTATTTTGCAGAAGGACAACAAAGAGAGAGAAGGAAGAGAAGGTTAGAGACTAGTGCCTTCTCACACTATAATAGAGTTTAAGCAACCTAAAACAACAGAACACTTAATAGGTGTGTATACAAAGTACTTATTACTTTTTATTCCTAGTTTGAGTGAAAAGATGATCTTTTCCATAGAATAAGTAAGGAAATAGAAGAAATTTACATCCACGGCTAGTGTCAAAATATTACAGGACAGGAGTAATGAAGTTAATCTATAGTCACATGTTGGAAAGTCACCTGGGAATGGGCAAAGCTAACGCAAGAGTAGTCAGATTTCAGTAACCAGCGATAATGAGCCAGTTTGAAAACTTTTGTACTTCTTTACAATGCCAGAGCACAGCTTCTTATCCTGGGTATAAAAATCACTTGATCCCAGTGCCTGTCACAGTAATGAAACTGTAATCATGGGGACACTAGCAAAATATTTCAATAGATATTGGTACATACTAGTCATAATGGACTATGTTACCAAATTTCCAGAAACAGTGTTGTTAAGTAAAGTCGATACTAAGGCTGTGTCAGGAGAACTGGTATTGTTATTCTCCACAGTGAGTATCTGTAAAGAAATGCTTACTGATCAAGACACTCCTCTTATGCCAAGGATATTTCATCAGTTATGTCAGTGTTTTAAAATCAAACATTTGAGGGCCAATCTACTTTCCTCAGACTGAAAGATTACTGGAAGGGATTAATAACACACAGAAGGCCATGTGAAGAAAGTTGACACATATGGAATGAACTGGAATCAGTTATTGCACTATTATTTACTATGAGAGATGTCTTTAGCCTTAACTGGGTCACCATTTATACTCATACAGTTGTCATTCAAGAAGATTGATTTCCATTATTAAAGAAAGGTGGGAAGAGGGAAAAGCAAGGGAGCTTGCTCCTGGGAAAAAAAATGTTTTTTGGTGTCAAAAGTATGACAGAACACTATGTGATTTTACATGATACATTAATGTTGGCTATGCCATAGTAAAGGAGCACATGTGAACAGACCAGGAGAAACATCAAAGCGTTTGTAATAAAAAGGCCTAGTATATTAGTGTTAGTTTCTTCCATGGAAATCAAGTTTTTGGCTAAGTGGCAAGGGTGATTTGAGGTGACTGAAAAAACAACAGCAGTGAACAACAAAGTTAGATAACTTAGGATAGCTTATTAGAGGAGAGGTGGTAAGAGAGGCTATTAGAAATTGGACTGTACCCTCAATTAAAAGAAAGGTGAATGCTTTTCCTGGATCAGATGGGTACTATATAATGTATGTATCTAGTTTTCCTACTATTTCTTCTACTTTGACTACTCATAAAAGAGGGAAAGATACTGTCAGGATGTAATAGTCTCTTGTGGAAGACAGAGTATTTATTGAACTGATGAGGATCAGACGCTGTAAACCTGTGATAGTAACTCTTGCTTTAAACCAATAATTTACCCTATAAACTGTGTCATCAGAGGTAGATTTGGGGTACTGCTATCCTAAGACCTTTACAATGAGCAGCAGATTGTGTATTATATCAACAGAAAATTATGTAATGTGAAAAGAAGATAATCCACCACAGAAAGAGAGTGTTTAACTATAAAGGTGGCTTTAGACTTTCTGAAGTATGATTTGTTAGATTAGCACTTTCATTTGGTAGCTGATC
>NC_056745.1:1027993285-1028068285 GCF_019279795.1 Protopterus annectens | reverse complement strand
GTGTAAGTGTGTGTTGTGACTGTGATGTGTGTGTGCAAGTGGAATGTAGGTGTGTGGTGGTGTTTTGTGTATTTGTGTATGTAGTGCGACCATGGTGTTAGAATATTTAAGTGGGGGGGTGCAGAGGGGCTTGCCCCCCTGCTTGTCTGTAGTTTAGGTTTGTGTGTTCGTGTTCTGGTGGAAGGTATGTGTATGTGTGTGGTGTATGTTGAGTGTAGTTTTCGGTAGTTTGAATTTTGCGGTTTTAATGTTTCAGTATTTTAGTGTTTCGGGTATTTGGTCTCGGGACTTTGGGTGTCGGTAGTTTGGGTTTTGGGGATTTAGTAGTGGTTCCATACACACATATATACATATGTGTGTGTGTGTGTGTGTGTGTGTGTGTGTGTGTGTGTGTGTGTGTGTGTGTGTGTGTGCATGCGCATGTGTGTGCTTGTGTGTGTGTGTGTATATTCATCCATCCTCGACCTGTTCTTCCATTTTTGCACATGGGGTCAGGGTGTCACTTCAGCAGTGACAATCATCTAGCTTCAAGGTTTTACACCTCCAGGTGGCTAGCCCTGCAGTGGACAAAATATATATATATATATATAGATGATAGAGACACCAGTCTTAGGACAATGTGGTTTACTGCACAAAAATGTGAAACATTACAGGTTCTTCCCAATATAAAAAGTCTTATGGCTTAAAAGTTCACTACCTTCATTTCAGTCCTGTATACCTATGTTACATTTTATTTCTATGCTTTTGTTTCTCTCTGTCCCTCTTTTAAATCCCTTTAACTGGAATTATCTGAAACTTTCTTCTCATGTCATCTTATAGGTCTTAATTCATATCTGCTGTTTCTTTCTAGAGATGCTGCTCCAGACAGCATTTCTCCTACAGGAAGGCAAATAGCACACTGCAGGATTCTGCTGTTCCGTTCTTTTAAATGGCTTTAATTGATTAAATACACAAATCTTCTCTGGTTATTCAGCAACTTTTCCCCCTGTTGTTTAAGAGATATGCTCACAATGCAAAAGAAACATTTTTGTTTAAAAGAGTGTTTTATTTACATCAAATTCACCAAAATATTTCTGTGTCCATTATTTGCATAATCAGTTGACACATGTTTTCCCTGATCTTCTCAATGAGATGGCTAACTTTACGAAACCCATGCAATTGGAGAACAGCTGCATGACCACTGAATCCTTCATTAATGCCCTGTACGAACATGTACAAAAATGCATGGATCTCGCCATACCTAATAGAACCAAGATGCTCTCCTCCAAAAAAAGGAAGCCAATCTGGTGGTCCCCTGCCATAAACTAACTCTACAACAGAAGGAGGAAACTGATGAGAAATAAGGTGAAGTTCCAAGACTGGAAAAACTCCCTTATCAGCCTGAACAAAAAGTTGAGCTCCCTCGCCAAATCCTCTAAAGCTAGCTATGAAAACAGAATTGCAGCAGATAGTAAAGACAACCACAGTGCCTTCTATAGTTATGTAAAAAATCTCCCCGGCAATACCCAGATTTGCTCGGAGCTGTCACACAATGGCACCTCCTATACCGAGTCAACATATATTGCCAATATACTGGCCGACAGATTCAGTGCCAACTTTACCCCTCTCTCCCCCACCAAAAGACCAATGACAATGCCAGTAGATTGCCAGGCACCCAGTATTACTGCTGCACTGGTTAAAACAGCACTGTCCATGGCCAAGAATACAGCTTCTATGGGACCTGACAATATACCTGGCTGTGTTCTACATGAACTACAGAGTGAACTGGCACCTCACCTGTGTGCCCCGTTCAGTCACAGCCTCACCTCAGGCTTTGTCCCTACTGAATGGCACACAGTTACAGTCATCCCTCTCCACAAAGGAGGAGCAACTACAGACCCTGGGAACTATTGCCCGATTAGCCTGACAAGTGTGATATGCAAAGCTATGGAACGCATCATCATGGACCTAATAAACAAAGATATAGGGAACCTCCAAACTCTGGATCCCACACAGTTTGGTTTTGTGAAGGATGGATCATGTCTGCTCAACCTGGTCGACTTCTTTGAGTCAGTCACCACAGATGTGGATGAAGGCAAGGCAGTTCATACAGCCTGCCTTGATCTGGCCAAGGCCTTTGATACCATTCCCCACTCAGGAATCATAGAACAACTCACTAAGCTAGGCATCAACCCCTATATCACTAGGTGGGTTGCAAACTGGCTCACAGATAGAACCCACAGTGTAAAAGTGGCTGAAGTACAGGCTAACACAGAAGGCCTCTGGCTAACCAAGTTCTCAGATGACTGCAAACTAGGAGTCATAGTCAAGTCCCCAAATGATATGGACATCCTACATAAGGGCCTCACTGAGACAGATGCCTGATGTCAGAGCCATGGCCTCAAGCTCAATGTCAAAAAGTGCATTGTCATCCCCTTTGGTAAAAACTTTGTACCCATGAACTACCACATAGGCAGCAATCTACTTAACACCGAATGCGTGATGAGACCTTGGGACCCAGGTGGACAGTAGTCTCTCCTTTGATAGTCACATCGCCACAGTAGTCAGGAAGTCCTTCTACTTGGCACACCTCATCATAAAAGGGTTCTCATCCAGAAAAAAAAGAGTTTATTGTTCCCCTCTACTTATCACTCATAAGACCCATTAAAGAGTACAATGCCCCTTTTGGAATGTACCACACAAGACATCTGCAGCAGCTGGAAAGGCCACAGAAGTACCTCACAAAGAGGATTACTGGCCTCAAACAAATGCCATACACTGACCGCCTCAAATAACTGCAGCTTTACTCCGTAGCATATCACCTACATGAGGTGATCTCTGCCTAACATATAAAGCTATGTCAAACCCAGAGCTGTTGGACATGCTACACCTAAAGAAATCCAACCCCTCAAAGCTACACGCTCTAGGGACCTAAAGCTTGTCACCACAATAAACAGGACACACTGGGGGGATAGATTCCTGTCCCAGAGACTTCCTATACTCTGGAACAAGCTACCCATCTATGTCAAGCAAAGTTCTTCATTAGCACTCTTCAAGAAGAATCTTGATGAGTGGATAGGGAATAGGAAATAAACCCCGGGGATCACTTCTGTGTCTCTGCTAGACAGTAGCACAGGAAAATAACTTTCTTTGGTGGCATAAGCTATGGAACCTTGCTGGCTAGGCTTACATAGGCCCTTGGGCTGATAGCCTAGTACCTACCTATGAACCAAGTCAGACTGTCAACCATTCACGAGTGGAATCCCACAGGGTTCAGTCCTGGGCCCTCTCCTGTTTGAAATCTACTTCTCTGAAGTCCAGGCCAACAGGAAGGGACTCTGGCTGACAAAATTTGCAGACGATTGCAAGTTGGGAGCCATAATTAACTCCCCAAGTGATGTTGCCATCCTACAGAAAGGACTCACTGAGACCAATGACTGGTGTCAGAACCATGGCCTTAAGCTCAATCCCAAAAGATGTGTCATCATCCCCTTTGAGAAAAACCCGGTTCCCATGAATTACTTAGTAATTAATAATAATTAATTAGTCTTTTACTGACATTTTTATTTATTACTGTAATATCTTAATAGGTAACAGCAGTATTTTCTCTCTGTCATGAACAGATGGATGTCTGACTACATGAAATCGTATTTATTTATTTTGTCTTAATGCATTTCAGAATGTCACCTCAAGAACATATTTGAAGGGTAAGATATTTGGCTGTTGAATTACAGATACTTTTCCATTTTTTTTCTACTTCCCTGTTGTATTTTATATAGATTTAGCTATATATGGATTGAACATTATACTTTGTGTAGAACTCTGGTCTTCTTGCCTGAACCTTATCAACCCACTTAGCCAGCTCGTCAGCACTACACTTTTGCAAGTCATCATACCTGTAAAGGCACTATGGACAAGAGTGAGTCACCCAAATCCTGGTACATGCACATGTCTGGATCTTCTCCCGGTTCATGCAGCAGGTAGAGCACGATTAAGGTCTCTTTCTTAGATCAACCAGGAGCACGGTCTCATGCCTTTACAGGTGCTGCCATTGCTCAAACAGCCAGAACCAGAATAAAGAAAGTATGTTGAGGGCTATATTAACCACTCCCTGTTAGGTGTGTGACCATCTTGACCATACCCAGTTTTACTAGCATGATCATTAGACCAAGTATTGATAACACTGACAGCTTTGGTGTAACCACAAATGCTTTGTCACACCTTTGTTTTTCATTAAAGGAAAACACTTACTGGAGTATGCAATGACTAATAGATTATTTCTAAGTTTATCTAAATCAGTTAGGTGTTGCTAGTACTAGTTCTTTATAACATTTTTACACTTTTTCTTATGGCTGCATTTGGTGTCATGTATTTAAGTGTGACCTATTGTTTGTTTTTATCCTCATTTTTTCCTTTATTAATTGGGAGTGGAGAAAGAAATGTCAATACTAATGTGAGGAAGTATTTCTAGAACTTTCATGTATGTATTACTTGTTAGGATGTGACATACAGACTTGGATGGCCAGGGATTAACATTCACATTCAAAGTCAAAGTGAACTTTATTGTCATTCAGACTACACAACAGTGTGACTGAATGAAACTGTGTTACTTCAAACTCAATGTGCAGATTTAGTACAGATAACATTAATACGATAATAACACATATACTAACACTAATCCAACAATAGCAACAGTAAGACATTTATGCAGTGCAGTAACAAGTACAATGGCATGCACCAAGACTATTCCACTTACATATCTTCATCACTACATTCATTGCAACCTGAAATTCAGATGACTTCAAATTTGAATTTTACCAGTATATCTGTATATTAGCTGGGTTTGGTCAAGCAATGCATGTCCGTGAACAGCTTGGCATTACTCCAGACTGCTTTGGAGTTTGCAAATGTCCACAATGTGTCTACAGCTTCTCAGACTCTTTCATGTAGCATGTCGTGTGCCTTTGCAATTGGCAAAAATCTGTAATACACCAATATACTTTGTAACAGATTTGAGTTACACTACAATTCATAGACATACATATAAATTAGCTTAATTTGCATACCAAGTGCGTAAATTGGCCTACATTTATGCTGGGATGCTGAGTTGTGCCCTATTGATTTGTGAGTAGCCAAGATAGGTGGCAAATCATGGAGGATATCTCAGATAACCTCAAACATTCAACAGTAAGAAAAAGTTTATAAAATAAGTAGCATTCATTTACAGGCAATTAACAGTTCCTGTTATATTGTTTTAAAGGTGAAGTGCAATGCATTTTGAACTATATTGTGTTTTTACATTGCCTGATAGTTTAATTATGGGGAACTGTTTGCAAGTTGTTCGACATGTGCTTCTGTTCATTGAAAATGTAGTAACTGACCACTACATCGTTGTCATTGTCCATGCAATTTAAAACTTTTAATTGAACTTGACAATGTTTCCTGTGCCTAAAACAGAAATTCAGATGTGTATTGAAAGTGTTGTTTTACTAATGTCAGTCTGGGAAGAGCACCTGGCAATGGCAGACAGTACTGCATTTTTGTGTGAAAAGTCTGAAGTTGTGCTCTTTGAAATCACATTTGTATTAGATTGTTTCTGTAGTTTTGTTGGTTGCAGAAATAGCAGGCCAGTGGTTTACACTTTAACTACTAAGTCATGTAGACAGTACTGTGGCAAGTATCTGACAGCAGTCCTATTATTTATTTTTTCCTGTGTAGTACAGATGGAGAATAAGGGATCCAGGCATGGACATGATAACTCTTCATATGAGAAAAACTGTGTACTGATAGCAGCACTTAGGACATCTGGGAAACTGCTGTTTGGTAAAGAGGCAGACGAGCCAAGAAGAGCAAAGCACGGAATCAAGTAGTTGTTGAAATCAATGCAGTTAGAGGCAGAAACCGATCTCTGGCAGTGAAAAAAGGGCATATGATGTGGTAGGATGTGGTAGAAGCAAGGACAGGCAGAATGCAATTCCCAGGACCACTATGGGGGGGAGGGGGCTCCGAATCTTACTAAGTTAACACTAGATGATTAATTCCTTCTCTAAATCCATGGGGATGACTATGATACAGAAGATGGTGCACAGGAATAATTAGAGGTTGCGAGGACACTGTTCCATGAAGCCAAAGTTTGTAGCAGCAGCATTTGCATTCATCAGCTTCTGAAGGTTAGTTTAAAGTATACACCTGTTAAATGTTTAACTTTGAATGGTGACAAACAGTGCTGTAATTAAATATTTCACAACTCACCATTATTAGGTCAGTCTTGTACAAGTGCCCCCACCCCTTCGTGCAAGCATGATATTGAGTATGCTTTTGCAGTAGTATTAATATGTTGTAATGATTTCTTTTACAAAGTCAGCATCAGAAACAAACAGTTCAACTGTACCAATAATTATGGATGAAGTCAGGAGTACAATGGGTGTTGTTACTGCTGCTGCGTATGATAATGTAGTTGCATTTATGAGGCACCCTGAAGGAAGTGGCAGACAGTCTCCCAGTGTAATGACAGGCTCTCACACCTCACAACATGCTAATAACTATACAGAAATTGACATTGCATCAAAAAAATCAAACACAGGCTGACATTCCACTCACACTTGCACACCAGGAGCAAACCTGCACTTCTACACCAGTGTTTCCACAGGCAAAAGAACAGTGACAGGATGAAGGCAGGTAGTCTGAGGCCACTTTGCCTACACTGACAACATTACAAAGAGGTGCTAGCCACAGAAATTATTTTAAACTACCTGAGGAAACACATAAAGCATTGTCAGCACAATAAGAAATGTGCCATGGCATAGTTAAGGTTCAAACCAGTAGAGCAAAGAGTAAGCTAGAAATGGTTGAGTCCTACAGGGTATGTGTGAGGATTTCAAACAGTACTTTGAATTGGCATAGAGAAGGGATAATGTCATCCTTTTACTGATGCCTAGCATGGTGGCACCCCAGGCATCAGTTGCAGCCTCCATTTATTGACTGGTTCGGACATACCAGAGTTAAGCCAGAAAAGAACGGGGGACAGTCTGGACATGTGAGGAAGATCACAAGAAAGTAACACTGTTTTTCAAGACAGTAATGACAACACTCACAGTGAGAAATCACAGCACATTTCTGACAGGTCATGTCAAAGGTCATCTACAACAAGGAGAACTTCACATTCCAGGTCAAGGTCACAGACACAAAGCACCATGAGGTCACTGGCAGAAGGATAGGATCACCTTCCTCCTCTAGATCACACCATCTGGCTAACTCACCTTATATTTCTCAAGGTAGCCCATCTTCCAGATCTGTTGCACCATCACCAGGCCTATCAATAGGAGATGTGTATGACTCCTTTGATTTGGAGCTACTGTGACATAACATTTCTTTCTAAGTATGTCTATGTAATGAAACAGAGAATTAGTTGTTGGTGGTGGGGGTGGGTTGGATGGAAATATATGCAAAGTTTTTCCCTTTACAACTATTACTTTTACCATATTCTGAATCTGCAATGTTGTACATTTGTAATTACATGCAGTTCTGTTGTGGGGAGGATAGAAGACTTTGGACATATATTAACTACATTCATACCTCATCACTGCCCAAATGAAGAGAGATTCTGACCTGATTAATATTTTACATGACAGTAAGAAAGATAAGTCATGTGCAGTAAAACATAATTCTTTACAGATAAATTGAAAATGAGTTACATTTTTCATTGCCAACAGTACATATTTCTATTGAATAATAAATAAATTATAAAAAAGTTAGCATGTGCAATTGTTGACTTGTTTATTGACTTGCTGCCTTTCAGCATCACTGCAGGGGAATCAATGAGCATGCAGGCAAAATACCATGTTATATAGTCAGACATCTATCTGTCCATGACAGAAAGAAAATACTGCTGTTACCTATTAAGATATTAAAGTAAAAAATCATTTCTAGATTTGAATATAGCCTCCTATTTTTTCCATTTAAAAAAGAAGACAGAGTAAAAAAATATTTTTAGATGAGGGAGAACGTCAGATGAACAGTGTCAGTAGACCAAGCACCACACAGCATAACACACATGTATCACTGCATGCATCAATTATAGTCTACGTGTTTTTATTGTTTTTTTTTTTTTTAAGAAACACTAACCTGAATGTAATCCACAAAATGAAGCAGCTTTTCAGGCAAAACAATAAAGCCCTGGGCAGGGCAAGCTTAGAAAATTGTGAAAAAACCCACGGACAGCTCAACACACTTCAGTTGACTTTATTCCACAGAAACACAGCACATTAACGCTCCACCATACGTTTTAGTTTTAAAAATCACTTCCTCAGATGTGGGCTGTTCAAACTACTAGTGCTTTTATACCATTCACTTAACTACATTGATTAGGTTAATGAATTAATTGAAAGGTTAATTTAGTTTAAAACCAAAAACTTTTCTTGTTGCATCTCTCTGTGTTGCCACAATTAAAACACATTTAATGTTACAATGTTTGATGAATAAATATGTAGAAATAAAAATATGTTTTAAATAAAAATCCTTAAAACACTTGACTACAAAGAATAAATTATAAAGTTAAAATACTATTAGAAACACATTTAGTAGGACTCAATAGTTAAAATTACCAACTTGAATATTTGCTTTAAATGAACTTGATCCTCCATCTAGTGGATGAATCATGAAATTACAGGTATTATAAAAATTGCATTGTAAACCAAAGGCAAATTGTATAGCCTCACTCAGTTAAAAGAATGTTAAAAACAGGAAAATATAAGGGAAAAATAAGTTCAATACCTTTGATAAATGAGTGTAACACTTGTGTTCATAACATATTACAAACCCAACGTTTTAATAAAAATACAAATACAAAAAAGCTTAAAGACCTACTGTAACTATTGGAAAACATGGGTAAAAACGTGATAAAATCCACATAAAGTGCAAATGCATATCACAGTTTTGCTGCTCTCAATTTTAATAATGGGGCTATGGAGATATGTTCATTGAGACCCGGTGGCTTATTGGCCTCCAAACTTATCTGCCACCATAATTCTCTGTACTCCAAACATTCCTCCCATAAACTCCCTCTGCCACTCTTTTCCACACTTTCTATCACAAAAAATGTATAGTATGCATTTTCACAGCTTTGTTTGTGTTTGTACAATGTATTAGCCTGTTTGTTTGTTTCTAGGTCATACATATATTTATATACCCTTCTTCTGAGCTTGCGTTCTGTCTTCCCTATATAGAATGCTTCAGAGGTTTGACATTTCGCTAAATATACAAGCCCAAAGGAGTCACAATTATTAAAATCCTTACCTTCCAGTGTGATTCCCCTGCTTTCCAAATACACACTTTCTGCATTGCTCATGTATGCACACTGTTGACAATGTCCACATTTAAACGTTCCCTTCCTTGTTCTCCATCTCTGAACTTCTTGGTTTGTACCATTTTCCAATAAAAGTTTTAAGTTACTTGAATTCTTATAAACTACTCTTAGCTTTTCATTCTTTAGTTTCTGTAAGTCAGTAAATGCTAAAAATGTATTCCATTCCTTATCTATAGTTTGTCTTACCCTTTTTGCACAAGTATTATACTCCAAGATGAGTGCACTGCCTAAATTGTCATTTGCCTTTTTTACTGGGCCTACCGTATCAAATACTGGTAATCTTAATATTGGCTTAAAGTCATTTCATCTCCTTTCTGTCACTTCTGTCTCAATTTTGTCTATCATATCATCTGGGTATTTCCTCGTTCTAAACATTTTCCTTAGTAACCTTTTTTCCATTTCAAAGTCTTCATCTATGGACGTCATCCTGCAGGCCCTAATATATTGTCCTTTAACTATATGTTTCTTGGAGAATAAAGGGTGAGCATTTTCAAAGTGCAAATAAGAGTTAGAATAGGTACTCTTTCTATACACCCTGGAATTAAAACGTGAGTTTTCCTTGTATATTTCTATATCCAAGTACTTCAACTTCTCATAATTTATTCTGTAAGAAAATTCAAGAAAATTAGTACTGTTGTTAATATATTCAATAATTTTTCTATCTCTTCTTTTGGCCATTCCCATAGGATACATATGTCATCCAGGAATCTTCTGTAAAGTGACCAGTTGTTACTGTATATTGATTCGGTTACCATCTTCTCTCCCCATTTGGCCAAGACCAAATTGGCGTAGGTGGGTGCACAAGCGGCACCCATCACTGCTCCTTTCTTCTGGTGAAAAAATTCACCTTTGAAGTAAATGAAGTTGAACTTTAGAACCAAATCTATAAGCTCCATCATCACAATACACTCATCGTGGATGTCCTGATCCATAGTTCTGGACTAGACACTGCCTCCTAACCTTTGCAGCCACATACTGTGCATGAGTCTGCCGCATGAGATCCCTTACTACTTCTGCCAGCTGATCATCATTACCATAGTGGGACTGGAACTGGAAACTGCAGTGACAGCATGGGTCACTTCACAAACAGACTAGTGCATACCCATATTATGCAGAATGCAACAGGCAGTAAGCACCCTGCACACAGTAGCTGTGTCATACTGACGGGCACCCTCAAACTCATCCAGGCACCTGAAGTGAAGAATCACAATACGGGTTTGGGACAGGGATGTGTTATAGTGCTCATCCAGAGCTCCAGATGGATTTCTGACTGGAATCTTGAGCTATGATTCCAGAGGATATCCTGAATCCCCTTACAAAAAAATAATAAAAAAAAGGAGAGAGAGAGAAAGAGGAAAGAAGACAAAAAGAAAAGGCAGATCAATATGCAGCAATAGCAATTACCTTCACCCTTAATAATTACCTACTTAAAAAAACTCCACTAACAAACAATATGACCACTGGGCACCCAACCATGCAGGAGTAGGTGGTATAATAAGCTTGTGTCCTTGATTTGTGAATCATGAGTACTGCCAGGATGCTGGGCAGACAAAGTAATGTACTCTCGTACATCACACACTGCCTGGCAATTGATGAAATTGATGTCCCTTCCTTCTGTGGTACTGCTCACCCTGTGGACCAAAAGAGGCACTAACTGTGACATGGGTGCAATTTATTGCACTGAGTACCTCACAGAAATGTGCAAACTCACAAAAGGCATACAAATTTTGAGCTTGGGCCTAAGGTGACACCAGGAAATAGATGTACTGATCCACATGTGCCAGAACTACATCCAGAAACTCCTTCAGTATCTTCAAAGCAGAAGCCTGTGAGATGCCAAAGGTGTCCCCAGACTGTGTCTGGAAGGTCCCCATATTTAACTGTGGTTTCCACAGGAATAGGAAGTGCATGCATTCCTCCAGTGCCCCTATGAGAGTCAAACATTCCCGCTAAGACCCTTATAATGTCCATGTTCGGTCTAAACCTATTAAAGTTTTCCTGATTATCAAAGTAAGAGTGGGTAGTCTTTTGCCTATATTTCCACCCACTGGGCGCAAGTGGTTTTGGCTTGGCCAAGACAAGCAACTCTGGCCTACAAATAGCAAAGCTCACCTCAAAAGATAGCATTTTCGCTAATTATAACTCTGATTATTTTTGTGAGTCTTCCCTTTTTAAACTGCATCTGCGAAAATTGCAGGAAAGTGGGAAAAACTGTCTATGAATTGCAAATGGCATAAAATAGTCTTAATTAGCATAAGAACATTTACACAACTTCTCATTACCTTCTCATTATCTGCTCATCTGCATGCCTACATTTGAGGACACAGCGAATTGGTGTAACTGGCCTCCACAATTGTCTGCGCTCACCCTCGAATTCCCTAAAACATTTGCTCTACTGACTATGAATATTGCCCCTGATCCTCTTCAGTTTTCTCTGTTTATTATCTTCCCACAGATCTACCTCAGTGTAATACTTTACATAGATGATACTATACTGACCTTCCTCCCATAAAGAAAGATCTGTTTTGGAAATGACTCCAACTTCTACTTACTTTTGACCTGGCTTTCAGACAGTAAATGAGAAATCAATACCATAAAATGTAATGCAATTTTTTTTTTGCTACATCAAAAATGTTCAACTACTTATTGAAGACAAATATGGTACCCCACTACCCATTGTTAATGAGAAATGTTATCTACATATTTGACCAAGCTCTATCCTTCCTTGCCCATATAGAGCAACAATCACAAAAAGTACTCATAAAACTCATATACAACTGTTCTAATCGTTTTACTAGAATAGCTATTGCTCCAAATGCTTTCATTTCTAGACTGGGATATGGCATCCCATTTTTTGCATTTAGTTAAGCCCATAATTCCTCTACAATACAGAGGGCTGAAAGCAAAATCCTTAGGATATCTATTTAGCACAACGGAACAGATATTGCTGCATCTCTATACGTAAAGTCAATTGTCTCATTGTCAGAGATCAGTTTTCTTGTTTAACATTTTAATCTGCATGCTATTGCTCAAGTCCTACCACCCCCTCTAACAAACATAAATCACTCTTCTGTAATAAAATCCTTATAAACTGCAATTTTATACTCCAATATAGATCTCTTTTTGAACTGACCATTGGGGAAATTTCATTTCCAAACTTGATGAAACCATTTAAGAATATTACCAGAAAGAATAAGAAAAAATAATACTTTTGTCTGTTTTTCACAAATAGCTTATTAAACAATTTGAATTGTTTTATGTATTTGTTTATTTTATATATTTGTTAACCAGGTGGCTGAGTTGGTACAAGACTATTTGTAGCACTGACCCAGGCCATGTAAGCATTAACATAAAATGGTAATGTAGTTATAACATTTATATGCAATGTTAGTACACAGAAGGTTACATTGATATAGTTTCTTGTTCATACTGAATATGTTTATTTTAATATAATACTGAATTAGTGGAACAGAACCATGCTTGATATCAATTATAAAAAAAACCTCACTCAACAACTTCAAAGATAATCAGCATTCAGTGTAAGATAGTAGTGAAAGGAGGCACATACAATTTTAACTTGGTTGGGTTCCTAGTCATTATCAAAACATCTGCATTTGTTTTCCTTATCAAAAAAATGTGGTTAGTTTTTTCTCAAAATGTTAAGTTTTTTAAGCTTTTGAATATTTTGTGACTGAGGGTGACCCTCTAATTAACTCTAGACACCCACTATCTCAGCATGCACTAATTTACACATTTACATGCTCTTCAACAAATAACTTTATTGCAACTGCCCTGTTTTGTAAGCTTTATTAGGAATACATTATCATCTATAAGATAAGCAAACCTCAATAAGTTAATATTAACGTCATTTCTTATTTGTGTTTATACTATGCTACTTTTTTTTACTTTCTGGTTTTGCTGAAAGAAAAGCATCTAAATTACAGTTTGTAAAAATCATAGTATTGTTTGTATTAGCCAGTTGGTCAGGGAAATTATTGAAAATTTTCCTTGGACCACTTCATCACCATGTTTTACATACTTAAATAAATAAATTAATAAATAAATAAACTAATTAATTAATTAATTAATTAATAAAGAAAAGGATATAGATATAAGGCCTAAACACCATCTCCTATGTGGACCAACTCAAAGCCCTTTCAATATATTCAGTATCCTCCAGACTGCAGGAGATGACCTGTGTCTGGCATACTAGACATCCCCTAACCCACTGCTCATGGATTAATTGCACATCTTCAAGTCAAATAGCATTAGAAATAGTCAATTTAGGGATCTAAACCTCTTCTGCAACATCAAAGGAATGGGTTTGATTTGGAGGTACAATTATATCTTGCAGAGGACCATCCACATAAAATAAAGTTCATCACTATCCATATTCAAATAAAATTTGTATCTATGGATGATAAACAGAAAACTTATGCCAGGACTGTCCCTTGTACTACTAATAGACAGCGGCAGCTCCTAAATGCTTTATCAAGTGCATGCGTCCCCTCACTGTATCTATGGCACGATCCCAGTTATTCTCATTAGAGGTAATATATAATTATCGACCATAGGATGGCTATGACACATCTATAACCAAATGGGATGGGTTATTTTGAGCACAAAAAGGGAAACTGGCCAAGCCTAAAATGGTCTGCAAGGACAGCTACCCATGAACACATTAACTTATAATAAATAAATAAATACATATTTATAAACTTTTCAATCACTTGTACTTCATCATTTGGTGAGATCTGCAATGCAATGCTACAGTTTCAACCCACTGGATTACAGCCATAAGTTTAATGCCAATTAGAGGGGCTTTTTGCCTTTAATAGGCTATCCCCATTGCTCTGATTCAGGCCAAACCAGTACAACATTTTAAAGAACATTGAACATGTTTTTCAGCATTTTAAGTAACAAACCTTTAGAAATGGATAGAGACTCGCTTGCCAAATTATATGGTTTTGGGAGTAAAACTTGCTTTGCTTTTGCATTTTATTTTGTGGATAAGGGTACCCCCCTGCATTTTTTTCTCAGAGCTGAAAATCCCTTCTGTATCATCACAAAATACTGTTCTCATAATGCCTAGTTACCTAAATTAATGCACAGCCACTGCATTTTCATGCTAAATGCATCACTAGTACATTTTTACTTCTTAGAAAGACAGGTTGGCAATTAGTTCTTGCAGGTGGAACATTTCATATTGAAAATTAATACATTTAATGATGCAGTAGTGAAACCACAATACAAGTGAGATGCTGATTCTCTAAAGAGGTAAGTTGATGTTATATACCCATAATGCTTTGTTTGTCCTGTACCTACCATGTCATCATTTTCTATGTGTGTTTATAGAGAAAAAATTAGTAAAAGATGAAAGTAAAAATTCAGACAGCATGTTATAATCTTCAGTTTTTTGCTAAATCATTTGTGACTTTGACATGAGCAGTATAATAGAAATGAGAGTAACTGTAAAACAGATATGCCACCAAAAGTGACCATTACACTTTAAACAACTATAACCCATTAACTGCAGCTCTTGCCTACCCCACGCTTTGTAGCATTTACTTAGTCCTAGGTATTAAGTGTAAAATGTCATTCTGTCAATGAAACTGACAACAAACCATTGAATGGGGTTTGGGCTAATTCTGCGGGAATGTAGCACTAATTTTAACTCCCCATGTTATTCCTATATTAAGCCATTTTCAGTACTTCTTATAAATCCTTTTCACCGCAACACTTCTTCGCAAAGGCTACAGTACATAACTTCCTGAACAACAAGGTATGGTCCACACTGTCAAAGATCACTATTAGGTTGAAGAAGAAAGCTTCAGAAATAAGACCTTCCTAAATATTTCTGTACCTCTGGTAAATAATAAATAACAGTGCTGTTGTTATACTAAAAAAACAGTCCTAAATATATGCCATTGTGGTGAAAAGTTGTAATACTAATCTACATATTTAAACAGTTGTGTATAAAGCATCTTTTCAGATATGTTCCCTAGAAATCATGCCTTAGTTTTGTCCTAAAATCAGTAACCCTGATCGAGTGTGTTTTTTTTCTAAAGATGATAACAAGTCTTTGAATGTTTAAAACTGTATGGGACAGTGATGGTTTTAAGACATGGGAGGAAAAATGTGAGCAACTGGCTTGGCATACCAACTCCCGTCCAATGAGAACCCATGAAAAATAAAATGGAAACATTCCCTATCTCAGCACAGTGGAAGGAGATGTGAAATATGGAAAGCCTATCAATGCATATCTGCAGAAGAAGGTTCTTAAAGTTTAATAGCACATTTGGAATCCTGTCTGTATGTTTTCCTTAGTGGACAGTAAGTTCACAGGAAAATCAATGAGAGATCTCTATGATATCTTTGGGTAACCAAAGAGCACCCTTTCTTTGGACCCAAGATAGTTGACATACCCACAATTGTGGCTATACTACTGTTCATTCTTTTGCTTATGAATTTTTGACACTTATACCCTACCTTTGTGCATCTTCAAGTATGTTAGTATAGTCTTGGCACATATCCAGAGTTTTGTAGTCGTAGTAATAACTTATAATTTGTAATTAACTTTCAATTTCTTAGTGCGCAATTGCTTTAACACTTTAACAAAGGTAAGAAAAAGTACAGTTAAAACAAACAATAAAAACAAGGAAATGCAATCAAAGCACTTAACACTCATCATCATCAGCCTCCTTTTTCCCATTTTTTTCTACATGGGGTCAGGGTATCATGTTAACTGTCACCAACTCTCTTGATTTAGTGCCACACTCCTGCCTTCTTCAACACTCATGCCTGACTGTCACAGATCTTTTTTCACACAATGCATCCAATTCTTTGTTGGATATCCTCACTTCCACTTACCTTCTTCCTGTCTGTCCCAAAACTTCCTCACCAGATTGTTTTCTGCTTTTCTGCATGTGACCAAACCACCTTAATCTGTTCTCTTTGATCTTTTCTACAATTGAAGCTACCTTGGCTTCTGCTCTTATGTCCTCATTTCTTCATCTGTCCCACAGTGTACCTCCTACCACCCTTCTCAGGCACTTCATTTTTATCATCTCTAGCTTCTTTAACTGTTCTGTCTTTAGTGCCCAGGTTTCTGCAGGGTCTACTTTATATCAGCGAATGATCAAAAGATCGAATGCTGTTATATCGACCCCTGAAAGTCGAAAACTAAAAAGAGTGAACAACCAGAACAGCAATTTCTTTCCCAGGGAAAGAAATTGCTTAGCCAGCTGTCCGGGTTGTGCCGTTTCCTCCACTGTAGTGCAGTCTCGGAGTTGGTATATTTAAGTAGGTGGGGTGTGGGGGGCACAGCCCCCACATGGGGGATGTGGGGGTGAAGCCTCCTACTTAAAATAGTGTTTAGTGTGTTTTATTTTTATTTTTTTTTTTTTGGGAACAACAATTTCTTTCCCTGGGAAAGAAATCGCTGTTCTGGTTGTTCGCTCATTTTAGTTTTGGACTTTAGGGGGTCGATATAACAGCGTTCGATCTTTTGATCATTCGCTGTTATAATATAGACCCTTTCTGTAGCATACAGTAGTACTGATCGCACCACTGTCTTGTACACCTTACTTTTCAGCTTCTTTGGCACTCTTCTGTCATATACTACATCTGATAATCTGTGCCAGTTGGCTGCAGCTCCTCTGATTCTAGCTTTGACCTCTTCTTCAGGCATCCATTCTCCTCAACCACCCCTCCCAGATATTTGAAGCTGTTTACCTGTTCCACTATCTTCCCTTCTGTCTCTATTCTCAGCTTCTTCTGCTTTCCCACAATTTGCTGCCATTACCACCATCTTATCTGTGATTAATTTCATCCCATGTGCCTTCAGTTTTGCATTCCATTCTCTTATCCTTTACTGAGGTTCTAGCTCAGAGTCTGCCTGTAATGCCACATCGTCTGCATACAGCAACTTTGTTGATCTGCCTCCTCTGACATGTTTGCTAATGTAGTCCATCACCAGTATGAACAGCAGTGGGTTCAGAGCTGAACCCTGATGTATACCAACTCCCACTGGGAACCCCTCTTAGACACGGCTTAGATATATAACAAAAGTTATAATATGATCAACAAAGTTCAGCAAAAAACAAATCCAATAAATGAACACAAATCCAGTTATAGTTATAATATGGATAAAATAAGCAACATTGATGGAGTATTACAGAGAAATATAATTATTGTAAAATAAGTCACGACTGGTCCAAAGAATAAAATAAGCAACATTGATGGAGTATTACAAAGAAATATAATTATTGTAAAATAAGTCACGACTAGCCAAAGAAAGTTCATTAAAGGCCGGGTCAAATTAAAAGGTATTTAGGGAACTCTTGAAGCTGACCAATGTGGAACACTCCCAAAGCCACCAGTGTAGAAGTGCATATAGTGAAGATCAAAATAATGAACATCAGATAATTCCAAATATTTCTGAAGAACCAATAATAGCCCTTCTGCAGCAGGATACAATACCTGAGGTGTGCATTTCAGACCAATAACTTCATTCAAGTAAAAGGAGCACAAGTCATACAGAACCCAAAAACTAGTATGTCCCTCAGATGATATTACTCCAGCTGACATGTGCTCCCTGAATGTCAGCTGGTCACTGAGAATAGCACATTGATCATGAACCTTTAATACAAACTCACGTTTATTATCACTGTAAATTATAAAAGATGGAACTGACAAAACTGATGAATATCCCAGACTATAATACACAGTCATGGTCTCATTTTTGGACATGCAGTGCTTCAACACAGGATTATTGTGAATATGTAATGATAGCATTTTAATCATTACCACCTTCCATACAAAAAAGTGCAACATTGGTCTATATTACTTCTGAGTTATTGACTCTCATAGTAAATGTTTTTTTTCTTTCCTTATTTGTTTCTTCACTCTGCCCCTTCCGGTGTTTTTTTTCCTGACAGTATGTATCAAATCTAGCATCTGGTTATTTGCCTTGATCTTGCGCTTGTCATTTATTCTATTATATTTAAAGTGCTATTTCCTTTCTGTTTTCTTGATAAACATTTATTATAGTAATTAATCTACATAGCAGGTGTTACACTTATCTTTTCTTGAGGAAGAGCTTACTTTCTTTTAGTATTTTGTAGTTACTTTTGTAAAATGACACATTCATAATGCATGCATCCCTCCAAAAAGTGGGAAGACGTTTCGAGACTGCATCTAAGGGCATCATTTATTGGACATACCTATGCATTAAATCAATTCTGTTAAAATAGGGTTTGAAATGTTTTCTATCACAAAGCCAAGCAGTTGAGAGTATGTTTATTAAAATATAAATCAGAGAGCACTCTTTGTTGTGCTGCTGATGATGACAATTGTAAATAGAATTGCTTTATCTGATGAAATTAAAAGAAACAAATGTTATGCATATAAATGTACTGATATAATGAACTTAAAGGCAATCTTGATCCTACTTTCTTCTTTTTCTTTTGTATCAAAGAATATCAGAATAAAAACAAGACCAGCCAAAATACGCTGTGGGGACTTTTGCTTAAGCAATAACAAACTCTTTTAAAGTTATTTCTTTGTCTTGGTTGTGACAGGAAATGTGACTTAAGCATCCTCCTGGAATTACCTCTTTTATTTAGAGGAAATAAAGAAAATAATAGCTAGCCCAAGATCATTGTTCACATATTTAAAAATAAGAAACCTCCAGTCATGCACTGTTAGCTTCATGGCAGAGGAAATAATTGGATTAGTCATTTGCTTGTTCCTTAATATTATCACATAGTCCTTGGCATGAGTTCCTAAGTCCGCACTTGCATACTGTCAGATTTTAGGCAAGTTGTTTAATCAGTCAGTGTTCTGCTTCATCACTGTAGTGGGTGAAGAAAACAAACAAAATAACTCCATTATATTTTGCTGACTGCTTTTTCAGGTGGTATGAGGAGGCGAACAAGACGTCTTAGTCTGTTTTCATGTATTTATTCAGAACCATAAATTGAGATGGTCAGATTAAAAATTCACAGGTGCATGGCATGACGTATTCAAAGATCATACATGTTTTTTGTGTATTGGTACAGTTATGGCTACATCTCTCATCTCCAGTAACTGTTATTAACTCTTGATCTGCATACTGAATTTTTTAATGAGGAATTAATAATAGTTTTCATAATTTGTATCACCTGACTTAACTCCTTTTCCTCATAGAGAGTTATGCATTATTTGAAAATGCTGATTTTATAATTTTCATTTTAATGATATTTTCTGATTTAAGTGTAAATTTGATATATTTTCTTTAAAATATTGAAAAAAAATCTGATTTGAAGTGGCTGTTTTCTAAAGTACATTATTATTTTGCTAGCATTGTTTCACTGCTATTTTAATACAAAACAATTACACAAGTCATAAAGATCATAATACTCTGTTCTCTTTGAACAAAATGCTCATTATATTTTAATCTTTTATAACACTTTAATATCCTAACTCATCAGCTCTGTGCACTATAATTTTGCATTTATTGATTGACTACCTGATTGCAGCTTTATCTTTCACAGCATCCTATTGAAGCTGGAGATGATAGTATTACTCAGTAGGAATAACATAAAGAACTACTCCTACAAAGGATGCTGGTCCATTTAAGGGTGTGTAGTCATGCACATGCACACATGTTTTTTATGCCAGTAAACATGCAGGCATCACAAGTGCGGCTGGTGCAAAGGCCCACAACATCCAAAGCAATCTCAAAACTGACCAGCACCTTGGTGAAACCAAAAAAACTGTTTTATTGTGGCAACTCCAAAAGCTATAATAAAACTATAGCTATTCCTCAGTGAGGAAGGCATATGGATGCCGAAACCGGTTTGACTGCTTTGTAATAGCTACGAGAGTTTTACTATAGCTTTTGGAGTTGCCACAATAAAACAGTATTTTGGTTTCACCAATGTGCTGGCCAGTTTTGAGATTAATATGCCAGTAAACCAGAAACCCTGACAAAAATTTGTGTGCACACAGGGAAGACATACAGATTTTCCAAAGAAGGAACACATAAATTAGAACTGGTCCCTTGAGGTGAATCAGCTGGGAACTGAGAGAGGAGCTAGGAACTAAACCTTTTATTTAAATGGTAAATAAAACATTTCTGGGCTTTACCAGAAAAGTTCACTCAGACTCTACCATAGACTGCTGTATTCGTTTTCTATTATTGCATTGTTGTATTTTGTGTTGCTTTATTCCTTTCTTTTATTTTATATATTATGTTTTTTTTTTATTACACTGTGTTTAATTTTTATTGCATATTTAAGCTAGGAAAGAAACTAAAACTGTGTCTCTTTTGTGAGTCACACAGAAATTAGAACAGGTCACTTAGGTTAATCACATGTGAAATGAGGAAGAAGCCATGATCTAAACCTTGAATTCAGAGGGGAAATGTTAGTTTGTTTTCCGTGTTTTCTTGTTTTTGTATTACTTTATTGTTTTCTTCTATTTTGTGTATTGTGGTGTCTTTTCATTATATTGTACTTTAATTACATTCCATTTTCTATTGCATTTTAAATTATAAAAGAAACCAAAGCTGTGTATAGTGAGTCATACTGTCTCTCTACTTGTCCAGCCCTATATTAATTTTACCACATAATTCCTTCCTTCTCCCCTTTCATTGGCTATTTTCAATAAGCACACTATTATCATTTTGTGATGCCAATTCCGATTAAGCCATTTAATGTATTTGCTCTCTCACATACTCAGAATATGTCATAGAGCCAGAACACTGAGTGCCCTCCACCATTTTGTTGATCTTGCTCTTTTGAAATTGGTGTCTCTCCCCTTAGACTGCTAAAACTCTAGTTACCTCCCTTTTTACCTTCCCAACTGCTTAGAGAACACTTAGGATAGTAACCCATGTTTTTTTGTCTTGCCTTTAAAATCTGCAGCATCTGGTCCAAGATCACCAGTCATTGAAGATCCTACTTTCCACTTCTCGGCAGTCATCTTGGGATTAATGTTTCTGTTTGGTGAGAGAAGGACATAGGGAATTATTTCCTGGAGAATGCTGATCACCAGAGAACCCAATAAATGCGACATAGGAGAGAGTTTGAAATTTGTGCTACTGTTCCGCTCCTGGTGAGTGAAGGGACTGTCATTGATTCCTGACTGTCTTTGACTGAACAATGACTACGTGTGTGGGACATTGCTGATTAGCCTGGTTGCTATTTAAGATGTCCACCAGGAAATGGCCAAGCCTGAAGATCCTTGCATCATCTGAGACAAGACTACTGATTACTAAAAGCCTGTGGCCTATTTTACAGACCGGCTACTACACAGGCGGAGACTAAAAGGGGAAGCGTGTTGATTTACATAAACAGTAAATACACCTCAAGGCCAATAAAACAAGACAATGCATGTAAGCCTCTCCAGGTTCAAATCACCATAGGTAAAACACCATACCACTTTCTTGCAAGCTATAGGTTCCCCTCTGTGCCCCATGGAAAACCACATTTGAGCTTATTGGAGACACAATCCAGTACCATATTCATGGGTGACACTAATTACCAAACTATTAACTGGGTATCATATGATATTAAATGTGCAAGAACAGAGATTGCTGGACTTCGTAAAGACAAAATCCCTGGACCAGGTCGTCAATATGCCAATCACAAGTGGAGTTCCTCAGGGAACAGTCCTTGGACCACTCCTTTTAGGCATTTATTTCTCTAAAGTTAAGGCCAATGTCAGTGGTCTCTGGCTGACTAAATTTATAGATGATTGCAAATTAGCAGCTATCATTGAATCCCACACTTACACAAATGTTTTCCAGGAGGGGCTGATACAAGCAACTGGTGTCAGAGCCATGGACTAAAACTAAATGCCAAGAAATGCATATTAGTATGCTTCTGGAAATCACCCACCCCTGGTAATTATCATATTAACAACACACCCCTTAGAGCTGACCCAGTAGTCAGGGTCTTAGGGACACTCATAGATAGTAATCAAGCCTTTGACCATCACATGTCCACAGTAGTGAAAAAAGCATTCTATGTTGTGTAACTTATAAACAAAGATATGGCATCTAAGTCCTAGGAAGTCATTGTTCCACTATATTCGGCATTCTTCAGACCTATCATTGAGTACAATACCCCCTGGGTATGTATCTAACCAGGCATATCCAGCAATTGGCATGTCCACAGAGGCTCCTCACTAAATGAATACAGGGCTTAAATAAAATGTCCTATGCAGAACACCTCAAGGCTCTATATCTGTATTCTGTCTTCTACAGGATTTTGAGGGGAGATCTATGCCTGACATACAGGGCATTGTCAGACCCCACTCTGATGGACCTCCTGCATATTTGCAAAACAAACAGCAACATATTACCCATTCTAAAGACTTAAACCTTGCCTGTGATATAAATAGGACCTGCTGGGGACAAAGGTATGTATCCCGGAGATTACCCAATCTTTGGAACAGGCTCCCCATCAATGTGAAACAGAGTTGCTCCCTAACCCAATTCAAGTGCAACCTGGAGAATTAGATGGGGAACAGGAAATTCATCCCTGTTTTGGCACTTATGTCTCTAATGGACACAGGCAACCTGTAAATGGTTCATCCCCCAGGCCCCTGCTTGTAAATGTTTCATCTCCCAAGCCCCTGCTTACACTTATTAAGGGTATGAGAACTTGTCAGAGATTTGGGATACCTGGCTAGGCTTAAAAAGGCCTTTGTGGATGTTAGCCTAGTAAACAGCTATGAACCTATCAAGAGAGCAAACATGCTGGATCTGGTCCTCACTAATATGGGAGAGTGCAGCCCCCCCCTGCCCCCCAGCCCCCCCCCCTCCCCAGTGTAATGTCCTCTCTGGTAAGGTTAGATCACACAAAAAGTTCTTCTTTGAAGTAAAACTAAAATCCAGTACCCCAGCTAATCCTTGAACATTCAGGAACTACTCCAACTTCCTAATATTAAGTGATAACCTGGCAAAATTTCAAGCCCCCCCCCCCCCGACCCTGAGAACACTGCTATCCATGTGAAACTGGTTACAAAAAACAAATACAAGTATATATTAAAAGCTGCATAAAGGCAGCTCGGCCCATCAGGAATAAGTACAGAACTAACTCAAAAAACAAGTCACCTAGGTAGAATCACATCAAAAGACTATTTAACAGAATTAAGAAAATCATAACAAAAATTAGGAGGTGTAATTCCAAGTAGGATAAAAGCTCTTTCAGCAAACTAAACAAATAACCCAGATGACAGATAGAGGACACCAAATCCAAAGTTGAGGTAAATCTGGCATCCAAGTTCAAAGACAACCATAAGGCAGTCTTTAGTTGTGTCTGCAACTTCAAAGGCAATACATAATTGTGTGCAGAGCTCATTGTTAATGGTCCTCGATTTCTATAAGGTCAAGAACCCTGCATTGACAGGCCCAGACAATATTGCAACCTATCTTCAAAACAGCATGAAACACAACCTACCAAGCCATTTAACTATTTAATTTTAGCCTTTAAACGGGCTTCATGCCTAACGAATGGAGAACAGCAACTATCATCCCTCTGTACAAAGGTGGGTCATCTACAGACCCTGGAAACTACAGACCCCAAGTCTCACTAGTCTTATATTCAAAACCATGAAAAGAATTATCATGGCAATTATCATTAATGACACAAGAAATCTCCAGACACTGGATCCAACCTAATTTGGTTTAGTCAAGGGCTGGTCATGGCTTCTCACCCTGGTGTACTTCTCTGAGAAGGTCATCAAAGCAATGAACAAGGGCAAAACAGTTCACACTGCCTAGCTTGACCCGTCCAAGGCATTTGACACAATACCCCACTTGGGCAATGTTGACAAACTCAAGAGGATAAGCATAAACCCTTATGACAACAAAACCACTGGCAGGAACCACACCAAAAATAAAAACAAACACAAGCTTTATAAACCCTTATGCCACCTAGTGGATAGCCAACTGGCTGACAAACAGGACCCAGGAAGTTATAACTGGGGAGTCCTCCTCTACAAAGAGGACAGTCACCAGTTTAGTCACCCATTGTTCAGTCCTCAAAATGCTCCTTTTTGGCATCTGCTTCTCTAAAGCCAAGACCAATGTTAAGGGTCTCTGGCTGACCAAATTTGCTGGTGATTACAAAGTAGGAGCAGTCATAGAATCCCCAACTGACACTAATATTCACCAAGAAGATCTGGCAAACAAATAACTGATGTCACAGCATGGACTAAAACTAAATGCCAAGAATGTATAATAGTATCTTTTGGGAAGTCAGCCATCCATGATAACTACCATATTGACAACACACCCCTAAAAGCTGACCCACTAGTCAGGGTCTTGGAGGCACACATAGACAGTAATCTAGCCCTTTACGATCATGTGCTACAGTAGTGAGGAAATGGTTCTCTGTTGTAAAACCTATAAACAGGGTTATGGCATCTGGGTCCAAGGAGGTCATTGTTCTACTGTATTTTGGCACTCATCAGGCCTGTCATTGAGTATAATGCCCCCATTGGTATGTATCTAACCAGGCACATCCAACTATTTGAATGTCCACAGAGGCTCCTCACTAAAAGAATGCAGTGTATAATTAACAAGTCCTCTGCAGAACACCTTAAAGCCCTATCCCTGTCTTATATCTCCTACAGCCTTGTTGAAGAGAGATATAAGCCTGGCATACAATGCATCTTTGGACCCCACTCTGATGAACCTCCTGCATATCCACAAAACAAACAGCACCAAAATGAATCATTCTAAAGACTTAAACCTTGCTTGTGGTATAAATAGGACCTGCTAAAGTGTCAGATATGTATCCCAGAGATTATTCCTTCTCTGGAATAGGCTCCCTGTCCATCTGAAATAGAATTTCTCCATGACCCAATTCAAGTGTAACATTGACAACTGGATGGGGAACCAGAAATTCACCCTGTCTTGGCACCTGTGTCTCTAATGGACACAGGCAGACTGTAAATGGTTCATTTCCCAGGGGCCCACTTGTTAATGTTTCATTTTGCAAGCCCCTGCTTACATTACCAAGGGTACCAGTGTTTGTCAGAGATTTGGGATGCATGACTGGGCTTAAAAAGGCCCTAGTGTTCATTAGCCTAGTACGCACTTATGAAGAGCCAAAGCAGAGAAGCAAGTGCTGTGAAACAGCAACACTAACCACTGTACTACTGTGCTAAAATGCAATCCACAGAGAATTATAATATATAAAACAAACTGGAATCAACCAAACATTAGCTAGAAAATATTAGGTAGTGACATCTACCACCCCCCTCCCCTTCTCTGAACAGGTAAATCCAATGCACCCTTTCAAAATGGCATCATCTCAAGAGTTAGAATCCACCCAATTTTATTTCTTGAAACATCAAAGTATTGAATTGAATAGGGGTTCACTACACCCACACAGAATAATGTGATTCGTTTACATTCTATTTTAATGAACATCATTACATAATCTGAACATAGAGCCAAAGCTACCCAATGACTCAATGGGGCCCTCCTGCAGTCTCAGCTGTGACATACAGGTGGAACAGGAGGCTGTTCAGCACCACAGCTTCAACTGTAGGTTGAAGTGATGAATGCAGGCATGACAACCAACATGACTTTCATACTTGCATTCACCAAGTAAATAATGATGAATGTGGAACCACTAGATGACCAGGGAATAGAATCCTTCTTTTAAAAAGACACTAAGGCAAGCTTTCCCCATAGGATTCCAGGGGATGAACAATACTTCTCACTACTGATCATGCACGTGGCTCCACGCAGACCCCCCCCCACAAATTTCTATGCTTGCAGTACAGCTTCACCCATATGCAAACTAGGTATTGCAGATATGCTGGCTTCTCACATGGTAATGCCTGCATTACATAGCTCCACATACAGGTGGAGCTTCCACTTCATTGAGATGCCCATTCATTTAAATGGGCTCTGCTACTGATTTGACCTGGTATATTGGTGAGTTTGCAAATGTAAAATTGTGACTTAATTAAGCAAGGTGAGCCCAAGTCCCCTATTGGGTCAGGTGTAGAGATGTCTGTCTGCATTAATCTGAAAGGGGACTGGTGAAGCCCTTTCTTTTGAAATCAGGCATGGGTTAGCATGTTCAGCTTGGCATGTTACTCCACGCCAAAGGCTTTTTCAATCTGAACCAATATGACACATCAGAATATTACACATTTACCACCTTATGTGAATATTTAAATGTGAGAAAGTATCACATAACTACACCATCAGAGCTCTGTCCATCTAACTTTAAAGCTGAACTTTTTATATTATCTATAATAGAAACCTTGTTGATAATGTGGAGATTGTGTACATACATTATAAAACAGTAAAGACTAACTACTGCAAAATAGTTCAAGCAGGAATGATGTATGATTCATGTTGTTATATACATCGGATATAATGTTTACAAAGTGCGCTATAAAATCAGAGATATTTAAGCAACACTAATCTTAAGTACTACCTGTCGCTCTTCTTACATGCATTAAGAAGACATTGAGGTTTGGGTGTTCATTTAAGTAGTTTATTGTACAAAAATACATCAGGATGGATGGTAGGAACATTAAACATAAATAAACTATCTAACTAACAGACTGGCTACATACTTGCATGCTCACACTCTGACTGATCACTCAAAATGGCACTCTTGCTTGAATGTGCTCAGTACTTATATGCATGTGCTGACTCACTGGAAAGCTTCTTAAAGGTATATCACACACTCTGATCTACATCCTCCGTCTTTACTCAGCTGTCTCATATAAACAATGACATTTAAATAGGCATGTAGTTATACAGACACTAATAAAGAAAAACAACAGTCATGTCCAGTTTGCCATGTATCTAGAAGTAGGTTTCGAGATGCAACCTGACACTGTGACATAACTGTTTGGACTGGGTTTAGTAACAGGGACAGTCAATGGGAATGTTCTGCTAAAGAAGTTTCAGGGATTTTCTCAGGAACAGAGACTGCTGCACGCAATGTCCTCTGGAACAGGAACATTGGAAAAGTTACTGAGAACTAGAGTCTTTGTCAGAGGCAAGATGCTACAACACTGGTTCAGACACTGGTAACAAAAGTTTCCAATTTCATCTGAATTTCATTCCTTGTGATCCACAATGTATGATCTCAGCTCTTGACACAAACTTTTCACAAATCCGATGCAATCAAAACCTTTTGATGTCTGCATCTTCACTATCTTCCCTTTTTGTAAAGAATGGAGTGGTTTGCTGGTTTTATCCTAGTAAGACTTCTGGGAAAAATGCTTTTCGAAAGTTGGGCTTTTACTGCTTTGTTGTTCTTAGCACATGGAATCAATAAATTACTGCTGATGGGTAATGTGGTTCTGGTTTGTCTCGACATAAATCTCTGGGCAGGTGAACCAAGATGATTATCATGAGGAATATCTCAGAGATTTACCAAGTTTAGAAAAAAATCGGTATTGTCATGTCTGGATTTCTCTAACAGCTGTTTTGCACTTTGAACTGCACTTTCAGACAAGCTGTTTGACTGAGGGTATTGAGGACTACTCGTAATATGAACGAAGTCCCACTCATCTGCAAATTTCTTGAACTGCTGACTTGTAAACTGTGCACCATTGTCAGAAATAACTCTGTGTGGACTAACATAGACAAAAAAAATGTTGCTTCAACTTAATAATTACAGTACTGGAAGTTAGATTAGGAAGCAGGTCAATCTCGAACCAATTTGAGTAAGAGTCTGTTAACACTAAGTAATGTTGACCATTCCACTCAAAGATATCTGTGGCTACTGCTAACTAAGACAGTTGAGGAATCTGACTTAAGTGAAGTGGTTCTTTGTGTTGACGCGGCTTTGTACTATTACATACTGAACAGGATGGAAGTGCCTCCTCAATATCTCTTGAAATAGAAGGCCAAAATACTAGACCTCTCTCCCTTTTTGTGGTAAGATCAGTTCATGGGTAGTCATGATGCAAAATCTTAATGTAGTCTTGTTGCAAGGATTTTAGAACAATCACTTTAGGACCTTTCATGATGTTTTGTCAGTCAAAAACTCATCTCTGTATGGAAAATATGGTTGCACTTCTACTGGTAAACAAGATTGTTTTGAAGGCCATCCTCGGCTGATAAAGATGTTTAGCTTCTGGAGAAATGGATCTGAAGCTGTGTGAGTTCTAAGCTCATCAAGACGTGTGGAAGAAAAATTTCTCATTTCCATGATCTCAAACTCAAGTTGTTCATTGCTATGCTGTTCTGTAGTTTTTCTGAGCAATCTGGATAAGGTATCAGCAAGATAAAGAAGTTTGCCTTTTGTGTAAACAAGACTGAAATTATACTTCTGCAATTTGAGCATCGTGTTGCAATCTAGTGGATGTTGCATGCACAGGCTTTCTCAAAATAGTAACTAAACGATGATCAGTTTCGATCTGGATAGGTCGATCGTAAATATAATCATGGAACTTTGAACATGCAAACACAATTGCCAAAAGCTCTTTCTCAATCTGGGCATATTGCATCTCGGTCTGGGTAAGAGTTCTCAATGCATAGGTTACTGGTGTACCCTCTTGAAAAATGACTGCACCTAGACCAAACTTAGACGCATCATAGGAAAGAGTAACTGGTTTGTGAACATCATAGTAGCTAAGAGTTGGTGTGTTGGCAGTTTTCAGGGCATCAAATACTCTTTGGTGCTCTTCTAATCATGACCATGACCAAATTACATCTTTGCATGTCAGCTCTATTAGCGGTGTTGATAGTTGGCTTAATCTGGAATGAACTTGCTTAGGTAGTTGACCATGCCAAGAAAATGCTGTAGGGCTTGAACATTGTCTGGAGCTGGCATCTCGAGAATTGCTGTTTTCTTGGAAGGATCTTGTTGTAAGCTCGAACTAGTAAACAAGTGACCAACATAAGTATCTTCTCATAGCTTGAATTTGCACTTCTGAAGATTCAGCTTAAGGTGTAGTTCATGTGCTCTTTCAAGAACTTTCTTGAGGATTATATCATGTTCAACTTCACTATTGCCTCCTTCTAGAATATCATCTACTATAATAGCATAAGGATAGCCTGAAAAAAATTGTTCCATTGAACCCTGAAAGACTTCATTGGCAGAATTTATTCCAAATGGCATTCTCAGATATCTGTATCTTCCAAATGGTGTACCAAATGTGGTTAACAATGAAGATTTTTGGTCAAGCAAAATTTGCTAAAAAGAACTCTTTGCATCTAAGACAGAAAAAGCAGTGGCATTTGGCATGAGGGCAGCGACCTTTCTGACAGTGCACATAGGATGATGAGGGATTTTTAATGCTTTGTTCAGATCTCATGGATCAATACATATTCTGATATCTTTTGAGATTTTCTTATGCGCTACTACCATGGAGTATACCCATTCAGTTGGTTCTTCTACTGAAAAAAATTGCTCCTAGCTGCACCATTCTGTCTAGCTCAGTTTTGACTCTGCTCTGCATAGCTACTGGAACTTTACATGTTGACTGGGCTGACCTATGGGTCTAACTTCATCAGAGTACACAACTGGTAGTTTGCCTAGTTCATTTGCAAAAATATAAGCATATTCAGAAAAAAATAGTTTGGGTGAAATTTGAGCTGTTGTTATTCAAGCTTATATGGTGAACTTCTTTATTAAGTAAAAGCAGTCCCATTTTCAAACTATCTATGAGGCCTAATAATGACTGCATGTGTCTCTTGACTATGAAAAATTGGAAGTCATAGCTGTTCCCAGCAGAGCAACATGAAAGCACTACCGAGTCTTCGGTTTGAATCTCTTCACCACCATAAGCAATAAGCTTTGCACACTTTGTCAAATCAAGTTGTTCTGTAGCTTTTACTCTAGCAAATGTTTCTGCTGACATAATTAAGATAGGGAAACCCTGTTTTCATAGGATAATATACAGGAGAATACTTGTGAGAACCTAAGTAGACCAACATCCAATTCATTGAGGTGTTTGCTTACTTATAGTCAAGATGTTAAACAGATTTGTGACGTAATTAAGAGGAACTGGAAGCTACTGACAGCAGACAAATCAATTAAATGTACAGTAGGTGACCCTCCTTAATTTTGTTTTAAGAATAAACCTAACCTGAAACAGCTCATATGCAGAGATATTCATATGGCTCAAAGAGAAGACTTTGCCAGGAGACAAGGAACTTTGAGGTGTTGCAGATGTAAAGCCTGCCCATACAGCTTTACTCAAAATTGTTTTCAGCATCCAGTTACCAACAGAACTTGTAGATTGAAAGGATTTGCTAAGTGTGGTATGAAGAATGTGATATATGCTGCACTGTGTAAAGATTGCTCCAGCTTTTACATTGGAAAGACCAACTTCCAGTTCAGGGTTAGAATACTAGCACACCTCAGAGACATCAAGAACAAGGTTAATATTAATGCATTGTCAAAGCATAAAATCCAGTTTACAACCCACAGTTTTTATTTTATGATATTAGAAATTATTTATGAGAATCCGAGGAAGGGCAATCTGAAGGATTTTACTGAGTTACAAGAAGTCAAATGGATAGCTGACTTAAGGGCTGATTGTGACCCAGGTTTAAATGGTGTGTTACCTTTAAAGATGGTGCTGAGAGGACATCATTTCAAGAGGAGAATCTGATTTGTCACACCTCTTTTAAAAGTAATGAATGGTTTCTTTTTTCATTTATGGATCTGAGGAAGACTCAGCCAAAAGTGTGTATACTGTTTTTAAGTTATATTTTAATAAAATTAAAGTTTTCCATTATGTGAGGTTTGCTTTTAATTTGGAACTGCTTATGCTCTGGAATTTGCTGGAAAGACTCAGGGTTTCCCAGGGACTGTTACAGGACCTGCAGTAGCTGCCATGTGCTTGGACCTGTTTCTTTTAACCACTTCATTCATACTATCAACATGAGCTTTCTCACTGTGCCTTCAGCAGCTATTCTCATTTGTAAGCATGCTTGTGTGCTTTTCTGTAAGTTTGCATATCTGACAAATCTCACTGGCCTTATTTAAAGTTAACTGTCTCGAAGCAAAGTCTTTCTCACTGTGTCACAATTAATGCCACACACAAACCTGTCTTTTATCAACTCATCTCTCAAATCACAAAATCTGCACATTTTAGCCTTATTTCTTAAATCAGTTATATATGCAAAAACAGTTTCCCTAGGGTTTTGATCCCTTGTGTAAAATAAGTGCCTTTCCATTGTAATATTCATTTTATGGGTTACACATTTCAATAAATTTATGTTTTAGGCACTCATGATCTTCTCTGGTACTACTATGTTGTGGTCTCCCCCCTCCCATGCAAACACAACAGGTGCATACACAAATGAACGCTCTCTTTGAATGGCCTCTGAATCAGCTAATTAAGCAGAGCAAATGTCTTTGTATGGGCGTCTTTGTCAGAAAAAGCAGCCTGTATGCAAATATCATATTCCTGCTCAAACACTCTCCAATTTTCTGCAATATTGTTATAAAACACAAGTGGTCTGGGTCTGCTAAATCTTTCTGTCATGCTCACAGATTATAGAAAAACACAAAGCAACATGGCCCTTGTAATTATGTATGAACATTCACACACACAACAGGTACTTATAATAATATTCAAATGCACAATAAGCTTTTTGAAAGACTGTTCTCTGTGAAATATGCCTTGAAACAACTGTACTTTGCAAAATACACTTTGAAGTCATTTTGCTCTGTGAAATAACTGCACTGTAATATTGCACATACTTGCAAACACTTTGCACACTTCAGATACTTTGAATAGCTTTAGTTAATACAAAAACGTAGTTCATAGAGAAAAAATATGGTTGCATTCCCTTTTTTATACATTTTATGTGATTTTTTTTATTATTATTATGGATTTATTATTTGGATATTGTTTCAAACATTTTCATAATTATTTCAAATATTTTCATCAATATTTCACAGTTTTGGACATTTCATTTAATAAGAAAGTTGTTTTGAGTGTTTTGAGTGCTTCATTTTATATTTGTAGCAATCGAAACAATGTAAGCAAGTTTTAGTACCTTAAATTTGTTTCTGACCTGTTTTGTGAGTCGTTTGAGCAGTAGAGATGATCCACTACTGTACATTTCTGCAACTTTAACAAGTTGCCTCATGGCTGGAACTCTGCATCCCACTTCTGACACTATCCCCTGGATTCATGAAGCCTGCACTAGGCGCAGGCGTAGCGTATGCGGGATAATGCCAAATATGTCCGCCGAGCAATTCAGGTACGAACCAGCTCCACGTGCACTACCGGCGTACGCCAGATCTATGCAGCACTCGGCATAGGTATGCAAATCACCCCATGCACAGTGTCATACCATGCTAATGAAGGCATACAGCGATTCCCGAAGTGGTGCAGGTGTAGAGCAAGCCCATGGAAATGTAAACCCAAAAACATGGTTTACATTTTCCCAAACAGAACATCGGAGTTATGGAAGCGGACCAGACTCATGTATTACAAAGTTAACATATGCCAATGGCGAAATACACAGCCAATGGCACAAGAAAAGATGTACACCACCTAAAAAACAACATTTAATGTAATGTCCACAGTAACGCACAGTACAACTGCAGGGCATGTGTGCACAAACAGGAATACAAATGAAATATATACAAATGTCATAAAATCGCAATGAAAGACAAATCAGGATTGCACCATAATACGCAATGGTAGGCATGTCACACCACAAGCAAGGCACAAGGGTTGCCAGTGGCCCGTGACAGTGTTCGGCACTGTAACTATGAATTAGTAGTCAATGTCATGCAAATGAGGCAGGTAATACTGAATCGCAAACGTCCCGCCGGATTAAGGATGTACCTGATGGTGCAGTGCTATAACACCGAGGAGTGTATCAGAGGTGATACATGACATCAGCACAGGGGTGTGCCACTGTATCAGTAAGCACATTGGAGCAATGAAAATCTGGCCTGGCCATTGCTAAGCATAGCTGCAGGACAGGGGTGGGGAGGAAGGTATAGAACCGTTTAGCTGAGAGCACACATGGTGCCCCAAAGCACATGTGTACGGGGATGAAATTGTGCCCGAAACCCGGTAAGCGGATGCACGCGCCGCGAACAATAGCACAAACAGGAAAGTCATGGGAAGAAAAGAAGGAAATGCCAAAGCAAGGTAATTGGTGTACTAATGAGCAATTAACACCAATCAACTCACGGTGGCCAGTCGACGGCAGTAGACAAGCCTGCATGCAGAAACCTGCAAAACAGGATAGGGGAGGCATAGGATTGCAAAGAAAGGAGGGGAGGACTTGGAATGCAAAGATAGGAGAACTGTCATAGCAGAGCAAAGCAAACCCACAGTAGACCAGCAATAGCACACATTACACAAGATAAGCCAGGTCTAGGAAAGTACAAATGAAAGCAGGCAGCTGGATGCATGCCAGCAAATGGTAGGTGTAATGTGCACAAATGTAAACAGAAGGGCAGGAGGTAATTCACGGCATCCAAATGTAATGCAACACCAAAGGCAGCACAATAGTGGTTCCGTTAATAAAACACAGAAGATACCCTGTAGCCACAATCGTACATACACACCCTATGACATCATCAGTGTTCACAGCAAAACAGTATAAAGTGTGAAAGCACCCAACACACACCTGTGTATTCCCAAACACTGCACCATAGGTGTAAACAGATGGGGAACTTTTACAATGTACATGTTGGGAGCTGCCATAGCTGTGATTCATCAGCATGTCTTACAGACCGACGGTGTTGTGGAGGATGATGCCGACAACCACTGTAGGCTTCAGAGGAGGAGAAGAGTGTTCAGACCAAGGGTAACCTACCAGGGGCTATATGATCTGGAGATAGTAGAGCATTACAGGGTGAACAGGGACATCTTACAGCAAATAGTAGAGCTGTGCCGGCCATGCCTGAGAACCAGAAACAACAGAGGGGAACCCATCCCAGTGGACACGAAGGTATGTGTAAGCTTGCGAATACTAGCCACAGGTACCTTTCAAAGGCCAACTGGAGATATAATGGGGATCTCACAGGCATCGGCATCCAGGGTACTACACCAGTTCCTGGATGTCATGTTACCACATGCCAATGAGCATATATACTTCCCCCGAACTCAGGAGGAGTTGGCCAGCAATATGCGTCACTTCCACCGTGTGGCAAACTACCCAGAGGTACTGGATGTGATAGACTGCATGCACATACAAATCAAGTCACCACCCGGTGAGTATGGTAGGCACTATATAAACCGCAAGGGATTCCACTCCATCAACTGCCAGGTCGTGTGCAATGCCCAGTGCATTATCATGGATGTGTGTGCTGGCAGTCCTGGAAGCTAACACAACTCCCATATCTGGCATGCCTCACAGCTGTATCAGGTATTTGTCAGGGGGGACATCCCACAAGGCCACCTTGTGGGGGATGCTGGCTATGCACTAGAGCCGTGGATGATGACCCCCATCAGAAATGCACACACACCAATGCAAGAACGCCATAATGAGGCACACGCACAAACCAGAATCATCATAGAACGTGTGTTCGGGATGCTGAAATCACAGTTCCGGTGCTTGGACATATCTGGTGGAACCTTGCAGTACTCTCCAGGCACGTGTGCCCACATCTTCATAGTATGTGCCATGCTACATAATATGATCCTGCGGAAACAGCTGCAGCAGGGTCAAAATGGGGGAGGGCCTCACAGCCCACCACAATTGCCAAGGCCAACACAGGCACAGAGGGATCCAGACCACGGACACACTGTGCCAGTCCCAGTAGGCAGATGGAGGCGTGCCCAATATGCCTACACCTTGACAAAGAGGGAATGTATAGCACATACCTTGACAGTGTAGGCTTCCACGGACTGACACCCCTCCCCACCTGCACACACAGTAACATGGATGGCACACAAACACGACTACCTGTAAATTGTGACGTATAGGTGGCCTACTGTGAAATCCTACATAGGCAGCCCTCAAACATTGTACATGCAACAGCCATTGGAAAACGGAAATGTCAACACCTGAACAGTAGATGCGCCTATCAGCATCTGTCGGTGCTGTGTGTATAGGTTCTCAGGTACATCAGTAGGTACACGTCCGATTGTCAGAGGCAAAACACCAAATGGGGCAAAGAGTGACTCCCATTGCCACAACATCGAGTAAGCAACTGTCGCCTACTGGAGCAGAGGCAATCGCGGGAGCACATGTGTGTAAGCACTGTCCTACACACACTCATCACGGATTCCCCGCTGCGTTACTGAGGGGCTCCACAAAATGTAATCATGGATGGTGTGTCAAGGCAGGGGATGTACCCATGACAGACATTCCTCACCCTGGCATGCTGCATCCATGGTCGTATGAAGGTGTAGCACATCATCGGGTGTAGCTAATTGTGATATACATACCAAATGCCGGAGTACAGCCAGTAAACATCACATGGACATACCATTAACTGGACTCATCAATTTGTAAACTAACAGAGTTATCCATGTGAGTGTAGTGTGGAGTAACTGCTGTAGTGTACTGCACATACAAAATGACATAATATGTGTACAACCCCCAGATGTCCAAGTGGTACATGCAGTGACTGTCGTGCATGTTCCCGGTCCCACGTCCCGCAAGGGATGTAACATAATCCCGACAGCACGGGAAATACATTCCGGATGCAGGTCATCAGAATATGTGTAGCACACGTTAGCGGGAATAAGCGTTGCCCACAGCTGGTAAGCGATGTTTAAATATGACTATACGGATATGCGCAAAACAGGGCTAAGCGTCACCGACCACTGCGCAGATCACGGTCAATGATGTACAGAACAGGTGAAACCAGCATTAGTCACCCCTGAGCAAATAGCACCTGCTCTGAAGGGTAAAACAACCACTGCCAGGAGTGGAACAGGCATGCATGTATACAATCACCCAACACTATTGCTAGGCAAGATGTATGTATGGTAGGGTTGCCACAGTTCAAATGACCAATGTGGGACATACGCCAGATGTCTGCAGGATGACACATACACCCGGCCAGTACGAAAACCATAACGTCAGTGATTTGCATAGATAAAAAGCTTATTCTAGTAATGGTCGCAGGTACGTGTTCCGTGTCCTGTAACATGTAGGTGGGTCAGATACAGAATAAGTGTTTTATGCAACTATGACATAAACTATAGGGAATATGTCTGTCCCAAAGTCGCAGGACATTTGCTATGTTCACAAATATTTCACAGGACACAACTGCACAAAGAGGGCTGTCCCTCGCAAAGTGGGATGGGAGGTAAGCTTAACCTATGGCAGGTGTGTAATGTGACAGGTACAGACACAAACGTGCGGAGTCCAGTATACACTGACAAACACACAATGAAAGGCGTAGCGTGCCTGTCACCACCCCTGTCCAAGATATGTATATATATATATATATATATATATATATATATATATATATATATATATATATACACATATATAATACAGATAGAAAGGGCGATAGTGTGATATATGTCGATATATAAGGGGTCACTGACATCTGCAAATATATAGATAGGTCGATGACATTCAAAACACCTTTGAGGTACAAATAAATAGGATACCGCCAAATATGGAATGTGTCACACACTGATACGAGTAACCAGGAGGCTGAAAGACAGAAAGAATACAGTACTGGAACAGTAGAACCGCGAGCAATATGATGATAGTAAGCACATGTAGTCTCCACTGCCGGCGGTGCAGTCCATGTAGGTACCTTGTACAACTGTGGTTGTGAGTGATGTAGCCTGTGTATGTGTGTGTTGAGGGTGCCATGTGTGTACCCATGTGACTAAAGTGTGTGTGTGTGTGTACGCATCGTGTGTCTGTAGGTGGCAACTCAGAGGTAGATGATTACGGTAGATGCGGGTATAGCTAGCCGTAGGCATGCGGAAAAACACCTGTCCTACATTGGGAGGGACAGCCCCCCCTGGGCAGGTGTGTCCTGACATGAAACATTACAAAGGGCAACTGTCCGAGAGTTTAGGACATTAGTATGTCCCAAATATTATGCAATAGTTGCAGGAAATACTCATGCCTGTATGTAAAAAACAGAAATGTTACATGCAAACCGATAAGTAGTTAAGGTCCAAGAACAATTGGTATGTAATAAGGATAAAAGTATGTGCTATCCTGTGTACTGACCGTGGCCATATGTCAGCCTGTAAACACCACTGTGTGACCCGCAAGTGTCCAACTATGGCCATATGAATAGGTGGCAAACCATGTCACAGAGGGTCTGACACCAACACCACTGCAATGACTGCAAATATCTGGGACAGACATACACGGGACAGAGGTCATTTACAAATATCCCTGCACATATCACCGTACATCTGGAGGTATGGAAGTATCAACCTCACCTGCATACCATATAGAAACCAATTAACAACGACCCAAAGTAAATTCCCGTAACAGAAGTCTATTAAGTGATAGCACTGTAATTAGGGAAGGGGCCCACACACATATATATGGACTATGTAGAAATGCAAGCCCCACAAAACCCGCCTACATCCCCCACACTGGAAATAATAGCAATACAGACCGTAACCACAGCCCAAACATCTAGTTAGTCAATTACATCTGCTGAACCGTTAACATACCTTGTGAGAGACACATTTAAAGGCGCCATGCAAAATTGTATCCGTCGTATAATGGAACAAACAGCGATGTTACAGGTGTTTGCAATAGTCCGTTATCAGATGGGTGAGATGACAGGTACAGTCACAGGTAGAACGACATACTCAAGCTGTCACACACAATCCACGGGGGACATGACTCCAAAATAGACTTGCCTCTACACATAGCAGTTGCATTTACGCACAACAAAACACAATACAGGCCGTCTCCCCAAAGGCAGGGCAAATGGCCAACGCCCAAGTGGAGAATTCAGTTATACCCCACTGTTGCTGTGTAATTGGCGAGTGGAGTAGCTGCACAGCTGAAGTGCACATAATTAGTCACACCAGACCACCAATTGGTGGCAGTAAACCACATGTTGCAGGTACAGACGTATATAAGGATGACTTGCCGGATATGCAAACTGTATGCTCATACCATAAAACAGTTTAAAGAGTGATACAGAAGAGCGAGATAGAGACAAAATACCGGAACAATATCAAGGTATGTAGAACACTAACTGTATGTATAGCATGTTCTGTATTAAGTTATGTCAGTGTATGCATAGCCTGGTTTGCAGTAATTAAAAGTGTCCGCCATGCATAAAGTGGGAAATGGTATTTATGTAGTGATGTTTTGCTGATCGTACTAATGCTTGAAGAAGTTGTGCATCCAGCAGTGGTCCACAAGGTAAATAGCACAGACACCACAAGGGATGCAACATGACAGCTTTAAACAGAACAATGTCATACAACCCACCATCAGTGGCAGGGTATGTCCAATAAGTACATGCCATAGCAGGGGATAGTATATGTGGATATACTGTAACAGTATGCATGTGTATGGGCATATAACATCAATGACATGTCTAAGGTGGTCCCTCTGTGCAATTATGCTTTGAATTATGGGATACCATGTAAAACATGTGTAATGTATAGTACAGTAGATTGATATGTCAGAAATGCTACACAGGAGAACAGGCATATGTTGCATAACAAAGGTATCGTATAGTGATGTGAGTAGTATGTAATTAATGTATAAACAGTTATGATGAAATAAATAATGTAATCCACTCTGTGCATTTGCAAAGGACGCAAACATTACTCCCATACTAGAATAGCAGGAGATGTGACAGACAAACATGAAGATGATTGGCGTGTACAATAACAGGATACATATGGCCTGTAGTCATGGGACATTGTAATAGTGTGACAGCTACTCTAAGTGGAAGGGCTATTCCAGTAACCATGCACAAAGGACATGTAATAGCTCCACAGGTTCATAGTGGGGTACCATGCAGTCTGGCAAGTCTATGTGCAACAACAACTACAGTGTGCACACCAGTGGCACTTCTCTATGGTAATGTCCTGTGGACAGAAGAGCCATGTGTAACCTGCATTTCTACACAGTACAGCCACTGCAGTGATCCCTGGCGTACATGTGTCCACCATCCACCAAGCGAGGTATCACATGAACACTGCTACTGACTGTCCATGCGTGATGTATATAGGATTCTTGTCCTAAAGCATGGTGAGTGTCCGGTCTGGGAATGCAACCCCCAAGCACATGCCACACACTGTCGCGTGTGTGCACATATCCATGAGCATCATGCTCTTAGTGGCTATTGTTTATGTCGTGTATGCGGAGTATATCCATTAACATATTTGCAGACATGGGCCCTGTTTTTGCAGCAGAGGTCACCCCTGAGTATGTAGTCCGCAAATGTGTACAGACGTGGTGTCTGTACATAAGCTTCAAACTTTAACTGTCATGGCATTTTAATGTTGAGTTATGTAAAGCTGCTGTGTAAGGTACACCCTAAGTGAGGTGTTGTACCCATGGATGTGTGTATAAGTCCGGTGTTCAGAGGTACAATGGGTGCCTATGTACTAGCTATACACTCAATACAGACATGTGTGGACACGTAGAAGGATATCCATGCCACAGTGGCAATGTGGTAATCACAGGAGTGTGTGCGACATACATGTGTCTTACAAATACGTACAATGCGACATGTATGTAGGGGACTAACACCTATGTGATAACCAGTGGGTGGATGGTGTACTGCAAAGGTGATGTTCATACCAAGTGTCATGCAGGTTGAGGCCATGATGTTCATACCGGTATCCATCACAGTGACACCTGTATGGATGGGGTCTGCATCAGCTGGTGGAGCAACAACAGCACTGGGTATGCAGTGGTCTGTAAAGCTAGGCAGGGAAGTCCCCTCAGTGGTAGCCTGTACCTCAGGAAAGCATATACCAAACATGAGGGCCCCATGACTGAGGACTGTTGTATGCCAAGTGTAACTGGAATGCAGTATGTGATATAGTATGCCACCCTCAGTGTGTGTGTCCCGTCCATTAGCCACTTTGCATAACATCCTGAGACATATGTCGTGATGTGCAGGTGGATGTGTATGTTGTCAATACCATAATGGAGAATGGTGCTGAAAGGACAATGTAGGCTGTGTGGACCCCCATGTCGTCATCAACTACTCTGGCGATTGTATGAAAGGTGTTCAACAGGTGTAGGAGGCATGTTGTGGCCCCAACAAGACCAACCCAGCTGGCATCAAAGGACCGGAGCACAACAAAGACTCAGCAAATGATGTCCATGATGATGTGCCCTATAGCAGTGCATAACAGTCCAGTGAGGTGTGTAGGGCAATAGTTCCAGTCGTGCATTGTGGCACCACCTGGGTTACTATCAGTCTCACATCAGTAGCAGCAGTAGTTCTGGACACAGTTATATGCATGTGGAGCACCTGTGATGCATTGTGCTAAGTAACCAGCCAGGATGTGTGTACAACATAGTGGAATATGGGGACACCTCAGCCGTGGGTGTGCCAGTCCAGGTACGTGCCTGAGGGGTACGGTCTGTCTATAACCAGTCATTGCAGGTTTGCTCTGCAGAGGCAAGAGGCAGGTCCCAGTCACTGCAGAGATATTGAAGTGGTGCAGTATCAGGTGTGCCTTGCCTGCGTGCGTCACAGAGGATGATGTCAAGCAATGTGTGACATGACCACATGCTTCGCTAGACAGTTCCCGTTCTGGTGGTGACTGTTATTGGACAATGTGCAAGACAGGCAGTATAAAAGCAGCAAGAGTCCAACATGTGATCCGTACTCCCAGGGCTGACAGGTGCAGGTCAACTGTGCCACAGCACCATGTTGTTTGACCAGGTCTGTCAAAGTGGACGTATACTAGATGCCTGTGGAATGACAGCAGAAGCATGGACAACTGTTGGGAGTGACACAGTCGCTCGTAGTACAGTGGTAACAGGTCCGGATGACCGCAAAATGCTCCCCTGGGCTTGGACCACACCATCAGGGCTACAACACTGGTGGGCTATTGCATGTCCCTGCACACGCAGTCTGTGCCCTGAGATACAACTTCAGTCACACAAACATGGAAGATGAGTCACATTGTACCTGCTGAGTTGTGGCATGTGTGCATAGGTTATGTTGCAGAACTACTTACTTGACAGCAGGACGTAAGTGACTATCACCTTGTGTAGCCTGCTGAGTGGAACAGCAGTTTGACCGCCAACAGTCACCTATGACAGGTGTGTTGTATATGTTATGACACCCTATTGGCTGTATGTGATGGGCACATATGTCTGTGGGCTATAGGTTGGTGTGGTTGTGTTTGGCGATGTGGGCTGCCATTGGTGCCAACACAGATTATGGAGGGGTACTGTATAAGGTGTCTCCGTATGTGTGGCCTGTGGTGGGGATCATGTGGGACTATGTGATGTGTGGGGTGCATTGCCGATGTTGCACATCCCCACATGACTGTCAGGTGCAGTCAGGGTTGGTGACAGTATAACCCCCAGCAGGGCTGCATATGTGCATCCCCCACAGGCTGTACTGTTGCATGTTGGGAGGTGTGCATTGACTGTGTACATGAGAATAGCTCCATTGCCACATGTACAACATAGTCATCATAGTGAAAGGCAATAGCACTGGTACGTGCCATTTGGACATGCCTGTATATAAGTGGTATGTGCCAGGTGGACACGCCGTATAAACCACCATGTCTCACGAGGTATGTGAGTGATGTGTGTACGACAGCTGTTGTACTGTAAGCAAGCTGGAAATGTATGGACAGACAGTGTACCTGTGAGGACTGGTGTGAAATGGGTGCTAAACTAAGCAGTAGCTCATAATGTGCCAAGAAGCTCTGAACAAGTGCCGAGCATGCCCATACATTACAGATAGGGTGTTGGATAATATCAACCCACAAGTGTTGATGACAGTCATGATTGGTGGCACCGCATCAGAACACTGGGTATGGTCTGCAAGTCCATGAACCATTATCAATGTAGATGTTAGCAGTACAGATGTACAAGACAATATGGATGTTCGGCTACAAATGCCTTTGTATGTCACAGGAGTGTTCTACTAGTGGCCTGTTGACAGACTCACAACTACTAAAGGTGCTACAGTGACATGTGCATATCACACGGTGTCAGCTACAGTAAACCAGGGTTAATGTGTTGTACCCCACCCACATTGTAGCCCATACCACACAGACAAATGTCAGCCATCTGTGTATGTGTGGATGTGAATGGTCATGACCTATGGGCAATAGTTGTCACAGTGTTGCGAACAACATGCAGAATGGGCTGTGTGTGTGAGGTGTGTGACATATGTGCACATTCTGGTGAATGATATCAGCAATGACACCACTAGGGGAATACCCCTGTACCCATTAAGAAACACCTAGGCTGTGGTCAACATTATTGACTGTGTTAGGGATGGTGTAGTGCAGTACAAATCCCTGTGCTGGAGACATCTCCCTGTCCCTTTAGGTAGTCATCCGAGGTACCCATGACATGACAGGGTGGCATCCATGAGCAAGGAGATCATTGGACAGGCATACACAGCACCCGTGTGACCAATATTGGAACACACATCACCCTCCAGGGGTAGCTCCCATGCGTGGATTGCCGATACCAGCCTCTACAATACTCACCACCAGTATGCAGCATGCTATCCACCTTGCATACAGACATATGCCACACTATGCTGTCAGACATGCTACATGTCCACAGCCTGATCTGAAAGACATACGTCATGGACAACCACCATCCTACGACTAGGATGGCCACATGCTGGACAGATCCCTGTGCCATACCTGTGACATACTCCCACCATACCATGCAGCCCTGTCCACATAGCTGCACATATCATCCCTGTCATACATGGTGTGATGGCTGTATGGTAGATGTAGTATCAACTATCTGGATCAGTAATGTGTCACTGATTCCCCTCATGGTGGTGTAATGGGTGTCGGATACAGCTAGGAAACCCAGCCCATCCATGCTATAGCTGATAACCTTACCTGTGAATGACATCCAACTAACCATTGTCCCATGTCTATCACATGTGCAGCACAGGCGATCCGTGGCAGGATGTTGAACAGCTGTACAGTGCAGTGTAGATGTCTATGGCAAAACAAATGCATGTACAGGTTTCCATGTGTACTTGGTGCATTGTCACTGCCCAAGTCCAGTAAGGCTGCGTCTGTGTTGATATGTGACATATACACAGCATCAAGGTCAACAGCATTACCGTGGATACATCAGGCATGTGTTGATAGGTAAAAACACCAGGGCAGGCAAACAGACATGCCCACATGAAGACAGACGTCACATGCAGTAGTAACACTAATGAGGTGACACACATATATGGGGATGATATACAATGCATACTGGGTGTTACATGTGTGTGACACATACATGCCAGTCATGTTAGTGTCATATTGATTTGCAAAGATACCTTTGCAGATGTACTAGAAATGTATGTGCAGCAGTATCACTGTACATGTCTGTAAATGTGACCTGTCACCTTCATCATGTCTTACAGATAATGCCTCGTACACACCTACCAGCATACAGCCGACAGGAGGATGATGTCATAATCCCGTACCTCCATGAGAACTACAAGGTGTTATTTAGCCATGTGCCACAGCACGCACAGCAGCGGGATGACCTGTGGCAGGATCTTTGCAGCAGGGTCAATGAAGTGGGCGGCCACAACCGCACCTACCAGCAGGTGCGCAGACACTGCATGGATTTGATACGTCATGCAAAAGAGCGTGCCACTGCAATCACCAGGGAACAAGGTGGAACAGGTGGTGGGCCACCAACCCAGCCTCCACTCACACACACAGAGGAGCTACTGGCCAGTCTGGGAACACCCTCGGAACAGCCCCCACAAATACTAGCTGCCATCATGGAGGTGGGTGTCTCCCAACCAATGAGCCTGGAGTTGCCTGGTAAGTCAGTACTGAACATATGGCCAGTATATCCCATGTATGTGCATGTGTCAGTGTACATCATGTAATGTAACAACATATGCAAGGTATGTGGACACATGCTTTATGCTACCCTGTGTATGCACCATACCTCTGAACTGTACAGGTATTTGCAGGATGTCCAGATGTCTGCCTCATATTGTCAGTGTGTTCCCCTTAATATCTGTCCCTTTCTGGCAAATAGCTGAGGAATGGAGTCATTAAATGATGACATACATTTGTGTTTACGACTGCACATTCCATGTAAAGCCCATGTTCATGTAAACCTATTAGTCTAGCAAATTTCTACGTTTGTAAGAGCAATATGTCACAGTTGTCCCTATATGTCCCCTATCATAGTAGGCTTTGTCCACATTTATTGTTCTAAGAGGTTGAGAGGTATGGTAAGCACACATGCGCTTACTATATGCTATTGTACAGGCAAATGTGTTAACTTGCACTGTGCACCCTGTGGCTGTCATACAGTCATGGATAATATTCATACTGCTGTGTCACCCTATACAGGTACCTCTGGCGTGCCGCACAGACAAGAGTCCGTTGCAGGTGAGACTGTCATCGGTATCAGGCATGTCAAAGCATAGATCTATTCACCATGTGACCAGTTAATACATGGATATACAGGTCACATCACCCATCATCCACACAGGCCACCCATGTGCAATATATATAAATGAAATGACACACAGACATGAAACTACAGTATTTGTCATTGCTACATGTGTGTCCAGCTGTGCATACAATGGTGGAAGTGTTCTACAATGGAGGCATATGTACTATACAGTGGAACAAAACGTGTGGTACACAAACCAGTACCGCACAGTGAGCAGTGATATGGGCAGACCACAGGCATCACCATTGTGTTATATGCCCCTGCAATGGGTTCACACATTGTGATGTTCCATCCGACATGTCTGAGACATGTAGTGTCTTGGTTGCAATATTGTCACAATTTCCCATAACCCATACCACACATACACCTGTTGTCTGAATAGCCCTGTGGATGGTGACATATCCAACATCTATGGGTGTATGTCATATGGGACAACACAGACATGTGTGATAGACGGCCATCACATACATGACCAACACATGTGCACACATGGCCATGGGGGATGGCCAGAGACACGTAGCCACACAGAAGCTGGGATGTGGGTACACCCTCTCCCACTTTGTCCACACATGGTCCAATTACAGCTGTACTAGACCGATTGTACAGGTGATGTGGTACGCTGCACATCCTAAATGCCTGTGCACAGCTAGTGGAGGTGTCAATGATGTGTACCTCATAAGATGTGGGACGTTGTGTCATAGCATGATGGTAGTCACCTTTACAGATTCCACTGACAGTGACACCAGGCCACAGATACTGTACTTTTCCCCTGCTGCCGTAGGACATCACTGTTAGCTGTGCACCTTGTGTGCGTGGTACATCAATGTCATGTGTGTAATGGTGACATGACAGGTCCACTATGTGTGGACATGGTTGACAAGCAGCTAACACTCTGTAGTCATTGTGCAGGGGTGTCAACTGTATGTCCTCCAGTGACCTGTCACATGACACAGCATGGTTTGGTGTGTATACACCTCAGCATCGTAGACCATAATCCACAGGTATGTCATGGGTATGCATGCAGTTCTGGATATGCAATGCGTACATAACATGCACTGTTTAGTAATATAGATGCCTCATGATGCCATGCAATGGCACAGTGTCTGTACATCACACTGTACAGCAATGTAGATGGCTCACAGTCCCCTACCATGCCCATGCACATTTGCTCAACATGCATTCTATCTGTAGGGCATATGGACAACATCGCAATGTGATACCCAGTACGACACTGTACATGTGTCAGGACACCATTGTGTCAGGCATGCATGCATGTTAATGCACACGTCAGCAAATTACATGTCAAGGTCACGTCAGCCATGTGTACTGTTATCCTGTTCTGGTCCACATGGTGTATCACAGGGATGCATGCATACTACCATGATCGTGTGAATTGCATGGATAATGATATGACACCTGCCTGCTATAGTGTGCATTCCAGGGGGTATGCTTACAAACACTATTGATGTCTGAGCTGCATGCTGTCAGCTGTATCACAAGCATGCTGCATGCCATCTGTCATATCACATGCATGGTGTGTCAGTGTGTGTGTGTGTGTGTGTCAGTGTGTGTGTGTGTGTGTGTGTGTGTGTGTGTGTGTGTGTGTGTGTGTGTGTGTGTGTGTGTGTGTGTGTGTGTGTGTGTGTCAGTGTGTGTGTGTGTGTCAGTGTGTGTGTGTGTCAGTGTGTGTGTGTCAGTGTGTGTGTGTCAGTGTGTGTGTGTGTGTGTGTGTGTGTGTGTGTGTGTGTATGTGTGTGTGTCAGTGTCTGTGCGTCCATTGTAATTTAGAGTCTTTCTTTGCATTCACAGGTGATGTAGGTGCATTACCCTCCTGCGGTCCATCTGATAGTGTCCCCACAGATGCTAGCAGTGATGAACATATGCACGAGGTACAGGCAGGGATGTCAGGGGCTGAATCTGTGCCAACGGTTGCCATCCCAGCTATGTCCTCCTCTTCCCCACTCACAGTTCAGCTGCCAACACATACCGCATCTACAGTGGCCATAGAGGAAGGACAGTCAGCATCTGTTAGCGTTGAACAGGAATGAGTGGTGGCTACAGAAAGTTTGTCTCCACACCATGGTGGCAGTATACTGACTGCAGATGTGCCACAGAGGCATGTGGCTGGTGCTGCTCGTAGGAGGACCTCTGGTAGACATGCACCTGCAGGACATAGTGCAGCAGCTGGAATCACCAGATGCATGTTCCAGACTGTAATGGCAGCACAGGCATGTGCCGAACGGCAGAACAGAGAAGGGCAGAGGCTGCAGAGGGCTGCTATCAGTACCCTAAACAACAACATCCAGGTATTGGCAGGTGCTCAACAGCAGCTTGCTGATGTTCTGAACAGGCGATTGGGTGACATGGTCAGAATCCTCGACCGTGACATGGCAATCCGTGAGCGTGAGCTGTCTGTGCTGGAACATCTGGTAGGGGTGAGGTGTTGGCCACATGGATGTAGGCCAGCTACACCACCTAGTGCAGGTCAACGTGCGCGTGCCACCTCACATGGCCGCTCCCATAGTGCCGGTAGCAGTAGCAGTGTAGCTGGTGCTGCGCTGTCCACACCAGGTCACAGCTGGCCACGTGGACGTGGCCCTGGACGTTCCCAGTGGGGACACGGTTCCAGTGTCCATGTGTCGTTGGACAGTAGCCATTCTGTACCTCTGCCTGGTAGTGCCTGTGCAACCCCTGGCAGGCACAGGACACGTGACCATGTCCGGTCACAGTGAGCTGTACAACCTGGTCTGTACAATCTGGAGCTGTCCATAATACCCTTGTGTAGGCCTCACAAATGACAGAACTGTGTGCACACATACACGCACACAGCAAACACAACTGTAGGGCTCCACAACACCCACATGCATACGGAACAGACATGTCCATTCAAATCACCGGCCCTTACCAACACACGTGATGTCATCCATTAGTGCAGCCTATGCCCCTGGCAAACAGCATTACCCTGTGCATATGGTGAAGCCTGTGCCACATCCCTGTCATCCACACCATCGGTGCAGGGATATGCCCAAATGGTCTGCTGCACAGGGTGAACAGAATAGTGAGAAGTGTATCTAACATTACCTGTGTATGCATATTGAGGGATGTGTATGTTGCATTGGTTGTGTGTGAATACTGAGTGCAGGGATATGCTCAAATGGTCTGATGCACAGGGTGAACAGAATAGTGAGAGGAGTATCTAACATTACTTGTGTATGCATATTGAGGGATGTGTATGTGACATCAGTGGTGTACTGTTGACATGCATCAGTCATACCATGTAGTCCAGGTGCAGCATGCATTGTGATATGTTCACAGTATGTGTCTCGGTTACAACATTAACAGCATGTTGGTAATGATGCCCTGGTTCCCTCCTATGGTGTGTACTGGCATGTGCCTACAGGTAGCAGTGTTTGCAGTCCCCCATGTGTAACTGTGGAATACTCACAGGCACATATGGCAATATCAGCATGCTAAACTTACCCTCAACCTGACTGTTGGAAAATCGAACATGACACAGATGTCCGCACATATACTGCACCTGAAGCATGTGGTCAGTTGAACAAGCTACAGCGGACAGAGATGTGACATACATACCGAGAAACATTACAGGTATCTTGACATGGTGCAGGGGTTGTACACAGCGGTCTGGCCAATAATGATGTTAGAGGCCACTTGATAGCATGAGGCCACACTGTATAGCAGTAATACCCTGTCACAGTACAGGAACATGGCCACATTCATGGGGTCTACAGCATAACGCACACCCCAAAGTGTTGAGGTGTGGACCCTTGCCTATGTGGTCATCACCCTCACAGTACTTTGCACCCACACGACGTGGCACAGAGAAGGAACATGCACAGGTAGCCAGTATGGCTGGGACTGATGGCATCAACAGGGTAGTAGACTGCATCACCATGAGGGGTTAGTCACCATGAGGGGTTAGTGATCCTGTTTCCACTGTATGGTAGCATACACCCTCACACCAAGCACCAGACAGCCATACATACATACATACACACACACACACTGTGGTGACCAGATATGTGTGTACGGATAGCCGATGTGTGTGATGCACCACACCTGCCGACATCATGCTTTCCACACTGCAGCATGTACAGATCTCTACAACGGTGTACAGGGATGTGTAACAACTGGGATGTAGTCCCCACCATATGTGGCATGTGTGGTCACACAAGCAGACACACATGGCAGTATTGGGAATCATACACCTGCCATATGATGAGCCGTTTGATAGACATGCAGTGGTAATGTCTGCAGTATGTGTACCAACGCTATGTCTGGCAATTGTGTGGCTATATGTACACAGGAGGATGTCAGTGTTACAGGTGTCATGTGACATACAGTTGGTAACACCTGACCGCTGTGTATGCGTTATGTCATCACCGTCAAGTAACAGTGATGTAGCATACTGTTTGCACATGGCATGGTAGGATAGCATGTGACACACCTGTGAGCCATCCCTGGCACACATACATCTACACAGGTGGATCACCACTTTATGTACACACATCCCTCCAGACGTGATGTGCAACCAACCGTACTGTCTGTATGTCACCATATACAGGTGTCAATGATGGGGCTGCATTGCAACTGCATGTTGTAGTTAGGCACAGCTGTGTTACAGATATCGGCCACTGCACATGCATGGTTGCTACACGCACAGTATAGACTGTACATGTGTGATGGCCATACATGTGTCTCCTGTAGCCATGTTTGTATGCATTGCTATTGGTGGACATGTGTGTTGACATACATAACACATGGACTGTGGTATGATATCACGGGTGTCATGGGCGACTACTACAGGGGAATTTGTCCTCGGTCAACATTGCTACCTCCTGTACTGTGAGCATTCAACAGACATGGATCCACCTTCCATTTGTGTGCATATGATTGCTTAGGCCACTGTTCTGCACAGGGGACAGCAAAGGCTAAGCTATGTACATATGTGTTGTGTGTGTGGTCCATGCACACATCCACTACAATCACATGTATGACATATCCAAACGTGTGTTTATTGGTGTACAGCAACACTCATCTGTCACAGCTGTGTAAGACCTAGGGCCCCTGGTATGTCTTGAGCTGACCTGGTCATGTATAGTGGTATAATTGCAATGCATAACACCTGTTGGAACCCTGTCAGTACATGTGTACTCTGCACAGTTGCTGTAGACCTCTGTACAGTCCAGTGGTCATGTGTCACACGGTATTGTGGTAATGTATGGCTGTGTATCGCTGCAGCAGCAACATGGTGATGTCTCGAGGGCTACAGTGTAGATTGCAGTGTGTATGTCTGTGATCTGCACCTGTGACAGCTGTGATGGCAGCTGAGTGTGTACTGGTCACTGCATGTGTGTGACCGCCCTGTGCGTGGGGACAGTTATACCTTACTGTGCCCTTCCTTGTTTAGACTCCGTCTGCATGCAGGACGGCCCACCCAGTGCATGGGGACAGTTATACCTTACTATGCCCTTCCATGTTTAGACTCCATCTGCATGCAGGATGGCCCACCCTGTGCGTGGGGACAGTTATACCTTACTGTGCCCTTCCATGTTTAGACTCCATCTGCATGCAAGATGGCCCTTTGCAACTGCTGTGTGAGCATGCCCAGTACGCTGTTGTGTAGATGGACACACATGACAGTCCAAACTGAGCCCTTGCGTGTTGAGACTCCGTCTGCATGCAAGACGGCCCTTTGCAACTGCTAAGTGTGTGAGCATGCCCAGTACACCGTTGTGTAGATTGACACACAGTACAGTCCAAACGGACGGGTATTACTAAGTGTGTGGCCATGGCCAGTGACACCTTGTGTCGGTGATGTCCCTCTGGGCATGGCCGTTGACATCCTGTATAGCCATGGTGGTCACCCAGGCAACAGATGTCCATTTTCAACGTCACGATGGATGCCTACCGAGTACACACTGGTCGACTATCTTGAAGGGTGTACTGTCTGTGGTGCGTCCCGTGTCTATGTCTTGTTGTAGTGATCCATAAATCTTACGTTGCCCTGATCACACCACTGCCATGTGTTTGTCTACATCTACCGTGGGACAGTAATATGTCTGTATGCTTTCAGAATGATCACTCTCTATACAATCCCTGTTGGTGTCCTTGTCTTTGCGGATGATGACACGCACCTAGAAATATGCCTCTGGTACTGCTGTGCTTAGTAATCTTAGTAGCACGTTCTGTAAATGCGTCATGCTGTAGTGTGATAGGGTAGTTAGGTGTATGTTCGACTCCCAGCCCTGCCAAGTGTGTGTGTGTGTGTGTGTGTGTGTGTGTGTGTGTGTGTGTGTGTGTTTGTGCGTGCATGCTCCCGTCCACCTGGGGACTCAGTCTTGCTTTTAGATGCCTCACACCACAGATATTTCCTACTGACGTCTTTGCATTTGCGGATGATGACACATGCCTAGATGTATGCCTCTGGGACTGCTGTGTTTAGTAATCTCGGTAGCGCGTTCTGTAAATGCGTCATGCTGTTTAGAGTAGTTAGGTGTATATTCGACTCCCAGCCCTGCCAAGTGTGTGTGTGTGTGTGTGTGTGTGTGTGTGTGTGTGTGTGTGTGTGTGCACGCGCGCAAGCTCCCATCCGCCTGGGGACTTAGTCTTGCTTTTAGATGCCTCACACCACAGATATTTCCTACCGACGTCTTTGCCTTTGCGGATGATGACATGCGCCTAGATGTATGCCTCTGGAACTGCTGTGTTTAGTAATCTCGGTAACGCGTTCTGTAACTGCATCATGCTGTAGTGTGATAGGGTAGTTAGGTGTATGTTCGACTTCCACCCCTGCCAAGTGTGTGTGTCTGTTTCCAGCTGCATGACAGCAATACATTGCTTACATCCATGCGGTGTCTTTGCCTTTGATGCTGCTGTCTGCAGGCTAGATGTATGCCTGTGTGAATCCTGTGATCTACTAATCACGGTAGCGCATTCTGTAACTGTGTAATGCTGTCATGTGGTACAGTGGTTATGTTTGTGTTCTCCTCCCAACCCTGCCACGTGTGTTGTGTGTGTGTGTGTGTGTGTGTGTGTGTGTGTGTGTGTGTGTGTGTGTGTGTGTGTGTGTGTGTGTGTGTGTGTGTGTGTGTGTATGTATCTATATATATATATATATATATATATATATATATATATATATATATATATATATATATATATTGTATATAGATATGTATGTTGGGATTATCACTCTTGAATGTGCTGCATTATCTGTACGTGATCACCTTGGATGTATGTACATTTGCTATGGCTCTGTGATAGTGCACATACTGTGTGCTGTACTGATCGTGGGTTATACTTGTGTAGTGACCAGTTATTGTGTTGCTGGGTATTACACGGGCATTGGAAACAATGTTAGTGCAGCACCTTTGAATGGTCGTATGCACATCTCTGCAACAGTCAGCAGTGGTTATTACATTGGAGGGTGAGGATGGCTGCTCATATTCTTATGTAGTAACTGACAATTCTATGCAACTCAGGTTAACATTACAGACTCACGTTTATCCACAGGTTGTGGTACAGATCCCAGGACTGTATGTGTATGCATTGACAGGTGCAGGACTGGGTTGTGTTGGATGCATGGAGGGGTGTCCATGGCCAGTAATGGCGATCTCTACAGCCTGGCAGGTATGGTCTGTGACTGTCCCACAACCTCCTGTATATGGCTGACACATGCTGTACCTGTGTATATGCAGACACACACACTTACCACAAACAGCTAGGGTTATCACATACACAAACCCATTGCATCACCATTGGGCCATGCAATAACCATTGTCCCTCACAGACACACACACCTATGTGTACATTGGATAGCTCAATGACAGCTCTGGAAATGTAACACCACACCCTGTGCATATAATATCACTTGTGCCACCACCTGTGATGTGTAACATTGATGCAGGATCAGACTAACCTGGTGCTGATGCACATGGTGGCTTTATTCCACTGTATTGATGTTAGAATGCTGTTAACACAAAGTGTGTTACTTCCAGGTGTATATCAGCAGGCATGATGCATTGCAGCTATGACCATCAATGTAGCATAGTTTACAACACTGTTAATTCTGATGATGTATTCTCCATCCATGTGCCATTTCACTGATGTGTGTAGTATTGGCAGCATGTGTGTCTGAGTGTGCAGTACGTGTGTGATGTGTGTAGTACACATGTATACATGTTTACAAATGCATACAATGGCATACACGACATTACACGGGCTTCACCATTCGTACACTAGCTTACTTGTTCTTCCACACACGCACACGGGCTAACACGCGCGCACAGATGCTTACTCGGGCTTACTGGTGTGCATGGGCGCGGACACACTGTGGGCAGGTTTGCAGGTCACATCGGTGGTATCCATGGCGTACACCGTCAGTCTCCTGACTTTCCTTAGGATAGCTCATAACACGCCTCTTCCACTGAGTACTGACAGCAAACATGTGACACTGCTCCAGTGAGATTACATTGTTTTATACATACACACTCATGTTGTCCCCTATCTTCTACTCTAATAGTCCCCTTATCCTACACTACACTGTAGAGGCTTGGCCCATATGGCATAACATGTTGTGATTCACTATCCTCAGCCTCACTTGCATCAGATTGCCTACAAATGCTTTGTTACATCTCTGACAGAGCGCTTTCACACATAACCAGTATGCAGTAGCCATGTTGTCTCCAGCTTGCCATTCATCTGCATGGCGAACTAACATCTAACTAAACCTACATTTTGTATGTATATTATACATATTTTATTTGTTTTGTGTAGTTTGCAAAAATTTTTTTAACTAGAAGTGTCTGTCTACGAATCATTTAATAAATATATTTGTTCTCCGGCTGGTGGCCTTTCGTTCATTTGGTTCGTTGGTATACATATTTGACTTGTTTTGAAGCGCAGCGTGTTCTCCTGGTGCTGCACTACGCTTCCACACCAGAGATCGGGGGAGGACAACTACTGTTTTATTGATATCCAATGGACAAAGATGCCACTGGCCTTGGACTTGGACATTGGCATGCTTCTTCAACTGTATTCATACTGTATTTGCAGCTGTCATTGCTCCGTTTAGCAATGTGCAGAATGTTAGTCGCCTAACATCCGGGTACATTTCCGCACATAACTCTGCTTTTGCACGGACAGCTTACTGTTTCATGTATCGTGTATTTACATCATTTGCATAGCTTTCACATACAAATGGGGTATGTTGCAAATCCCAACATTATCCGTGCAATGTTCATGTTATGGGCGGTCTTGCATGCCCCTACAGGTGTTTGCTGAATAGCCTGGCAGTCATCTTTCCTTGCTGTACTCTCACTCAACTCATACACCCAAGGAGCTTCGTGTATCATGGCCTAGGCTTTGCTGTGTGCTATGTCTATTTGTGGTGTATGCATGGCTGTGGGTATGTCCCGCTGTCATCACTGATAAAGGTGACAGCTCTATAGGTACTTCATGTAGACTGCTGTGTCATTTGACATGTCAGCACATACCTGCGGCCAATACTAAACTTCCTACTGCAGCGCTTTTCATACCTTCTGAGTTATTTTGCAGTCGATAATGCTGTTTCCTCAGACATGTATCTGTTTCTGATCATACCTCTCAACCTCCTAGAGAAAAACATTTGTACAAAGCCTAACATGATGGGGGGACAAATAGGGGCAGATTTTAAATATTGCTCTTACAAATGTAGATAATTGACAGTATAATGGGTTTTGCATTAGTATGACTTTCTGAAAGGATTTGGGGTCTTAAACTCAAATGTTTTTCATTATTTAATGACTTCAGTTCTCAGGTATTTGCCAGACAGGTACAGATTGTAAGAGGAACACACCAAACATATGAGGCAAACATCTGCACATTCTGTGAGAATCTGCACAGTTGCGAGGTATGTTTCTGATACAGGATATCAATTTTCTTACACCAATACACACAATATATGGCGCCATCACAGGCCAGATGCCATTACATTCCTATTGCAGGACACACCCACCCAGATGGTTGTATTCCTCACACAGGCCAACAGGTGCTTATCCACACTAATTATTCTATCATGTACCTTATGTGTACGCCAGTATTTGCGCTTTCTGTCAGTGGCAGAGCTCACGTACGAGTATGGGGGACTGGACACTGTATCAGTGACACTGCATGACACCCTGAGGGACACATGTCTTTTGAGTCTATTAACCTTCCACATTGACTTTCACAGGGCATATGTTGTCATTCACATTTGTCGAAGTACATGCTTTTGACTTGTACATGTTTTGTCATTTGTCCTGACGTCTTTCTTCTCACCTGTCCACCTAGTATCACTAGTTCTGTACATTTATTTAGGATGGGTTACCTTCATACCTCTCACCTGTACACATTATGGGTAAATGCCCTAAGGTTTGACCTATGATTTTGTTACATTTATCATAATAATGTGCCTTTCTGGTGGATTGCTGGCAAGGCATGACGGACTGTGAGGTTAGGTAATAATGACTGACATTTCTATTTCATGATTACTAACCCTCATAATATTCGTATTCCTGACTACACCATTATTCTATCAATGTTCTGACTTTGTCTGGGGTATATTTAATATAGTCCCTATTTGTATTTCATGTACTATGCCTTAGTCCAGCTGTCTTATTCTGACAGTTTGGCAGGTATGGTTACCATCTTGGTCGTACGCATGTCCATCCATGATAATCACCTACATGACACTGATATAGGTCCCTACGTCTTCCCCCAATGGTTTACACAATATCCAGTAGATGGGTTGCACCTTTTTGGAGAATATAGTTGTGTGCTATACCCAATAGGTATATTGATCACTCCCATGGGGCGTACCTAATAGATCTGTGCCAACCAACGCCTAGGCCCATTTCTGCATGCCCATGATTCCCATACCTGACATCCCTCCACAGTACCCATTAGACATGTTTAATGTGAGCGATAATAAAGTGTGAAGACACTTCTAAGCACTCCCCACTCTCCGGATATCAGGTCATACATTATACATTCTATCAACCCATGTGTTATTACCCTTGCACCTGCTACTGTTGCATGTACAGCTATATTGTAGTCGCAGCTGTGACGTCTTTTGCATCGATGATGGTTTGCACTTCATACGGGATCAATTTTTGGGGTCCTGCAAAGGAGACCTATATTCATGTTTAACGTGTAGAACTTGCAGGCCCTGTCACACTGGTACTTTCCGGGCAATGGTTTGGAAAGCAGCAGTGTATTCACCTTTCATGCATGTCTGTCTGTCTATCCATAATAGCTATACCATGACCTATTTATGTACATGAGTTATATGTACAGGGACATATGTTTGTTGTGTATATATATATAGATATATATATATGTACATATATACATATGTCTGTACATTCCTCATTTCATAATTTGCTTTGGTTTAAGTCTGTGGATATATGTGTATATATATATATATATATATATATATATATATATATATATATATATATATATATATATATATCCATATCATACCTTTCAACTGTACAGATTTTTGCTGCATGTACAGCTGTTTGCCTCTTATCTTTGGTCTGTTTTTCATAACCTTGTGTCTATCTGGCAATTTAGTGGCATATCATTAAAGACTGACATTGGTAAATAATGACAAGCATTTCAGGTTACGACCACATACCCTTCAGAGAATCCATGCTAGTGACACACCTGTTATTCTATCCACTTTTGTTAGGGAAATATCTGGGGATTGTCCCTATTTGCACCAGTTGTTTTCATGGCTTTGTCCGATTTCGTACTTTACGGGGTTAACAGGTATGAGCCATGTATATATGACGTGGAGAAAACAGCATTCATTTGCTATGCTGTGAGCGGATTACACATGCGCAGGTGCACTGGCGTATCCTTATTGTGGGTTACATATGTTTAATAGATATTTGTGCTTAAGTGGCCTTTCATAATTCTGACCGTAACAGTTACATATCTGTATTCCGGTTTACGGACTGATGTGAAACACACGTTCACCTTTATATATTTAAATGTGAGTACAGCACAAACGCATTCATTACACTTTAAAGTTATATGTGCAGTGGTTGTAGGTCAACCAGGACTGCATTCACATTGGCCGGATGCCGGAACCACTATTCTATTGGTGTTCTGCCTCATTGATATGCATACCCATAGTACTTAGCTACATCAACATACACCTCACCGCTTCACCTACAACACAGGCATCCATTCTCCTGCTGGGAAAAACATGGTACTACATATTACACATTCCCTATTGCCTACTGCTGTGGACCCTAGCTGCATTGTTAATCACTCCAAGGATATGCAGAACACCAGGGCATATAGTCCTGGCACATACAGGTCTTTGATTGTCAGGGTGTTCATATAATGATCTGGGTTTAGGCTTGTCCACCTGGTGAATGGAACTTCACTGGCCAAGTTCAAATGTTAGATGAAGCATATGGACAGGGAGTTTCTCCGTATTATGAATTTTTACCTGTGTTTATAGACACAGGTGTTTGGGCACCTGTCAGCAGCTTATTCTGTTGGCAATACATATTATGGGTGGGGTTGTTACAGTCCATACTCCACGGTGAGGGGTGTTCCCATTCACATTTGACTATTACCTGTATTCAGTCATACGGGGATTATTATTTTGGACATGAAGTGACTACAGATATGCAGTTGCACATTGCACAAATGTGAAGGGTTGTTACTGTAAATATGTACGGACCATACCTCTCAACCTCTTAGAGCACCAAATCTGTGTAAAACCTACATGATGGGGGGACAAATAGGGACACATTTTAACTATTGCCCTTACAAGCTTAGAACGTTGATAGAATACTAGGTTTTGCATTAGCATGACTTTTCTAAAGGATGTGGAGTCTTAAACTCAAGATATTTCTCATTATTTAGTGCTGTCACTCCTCAGCTATTTACCAGACTGGTGCAGATTGTCGGAGGCACACAACAACAATATGAGGCAAACCTCTGGTCATTCTGTGAATATCTGGACAGTTGAGTGGTATGGTATGGACATCTGTAATACGCTGTTGTGTTCTGGCTCAGCAGTAGCTCATCATTAAAGACTGCAGTCAGAACGTGCTGACAGACAGTTGGGTTTCAGACTTCATACTCTGGACATTAATGACAATGTGAAAACTGTTATTCTATCATATTTCTAGGTTTCTAAGAGCTATCTTTACAAATTGTCCCTGTTTTTGGACCTTTGTCTCACTTGTATTCATGGCTCTGTCCAGATATCTTGCTCACACAGGTTGACAGGTATGGTCGGTCACGCCTGCACACAGTCAGTGCCCCTCACACTTGATCAGGATTAACCTGTTTACGTCAGTGCCTTCCTCACCCTCATGCCGTTTGCCACTATGTGAATGTGTACATTATATTCTCCCTCCTATTCGTGTTGGGACACGTGCATCACGAGAAGGTGTTTTATCCTGGGAAGTAGGTTATGCATGCCCACTTAGGGCTGCACAGTGTCATGGACCTCCGCTGCACATTCTGACTTATGTCCAGATATCTACAGGATTGGACATCATGTCATCATACCCATTCTACTATTTACACAGGTTGATTATTCCATGAGGGATATCCCAAAAAATTGGGCAAGACCAAAACAAGTCAGATATCGAAGATATTTGTGGCTTTACAAAAATGTGCAGGGGGTTTTACATGCAGGGGATACATGGTTTGCAATCCTGACACTGCCTAGGGTGACAATACCTACTACATTTGCGTATGGGGTCACTGTGTGTAGCTGTGTCTGCAACGAACCAGTGGACCAAGTACGGCTGGATTTGGTGGACGTTCTGGTATGGAGGCGGGTTGGGTGGTGTGGAGGGTATGCTGGGTAGGCCATTATGCATCCAGGTGTGTTGCATTTGTTATGGCCAGTTCCATCAGGACCCATCTGTGGGTATGTGATGGTGACATATCTATACATTTGTATCGCACATTTCCATATTCATATGTTTGTGGGATTGTGTTCTACACTATGGCCTGTCTGCTTGTCTTGCAGCTGTTTCTACATGTGGTTGTGTTTCTTTCCACTTCACCTGCTGCCCCCTCGTACACCTCTGGTTCACCTTTTCTGCATATGACACAGTATCACCTTTGAGGATTTTACCATTAACCACCCACCCCTCACACGCAAATTCATCACACCCCATAGAGCACTACTTTGGTTGTTGGCCCATGACATGGCCAGAGTAACACATTGACTACCCTACATGTGTCAGGTACCTTTATGGTTGTGTGGACTACCCTGCCATGTTTGCTTTCCACATGCTATACCTCACGCACATAGGTACATGCCCATACTTCACTTTCATTACTTGGTTGGTATACCCGGGTACTACCCGTTTGACTGTGTCACATACATGTTCAGATTATACTGCTGACTTCCGGATTTTGCCAGCCTATTATACTCATTGGTAGGATGGCACCTTTTCCTATGTCCAAGCTATTCCTTACACATGTCTGACTGTTGTGGACAATGCCTCCCCACAGTCGACGGTTGTGTTTCCACCTTTTCAATTGGCCACAGTGTAACATTTGCGATGAACACAGCATATTTTACTGGCCGACACATACCCACGGTCAGTTCGGCAGATAGAACTTACAATTCTTGCCTATATCTAAGCTTATTCTTGTAGCATTTCAGTGTCTTATTCTGTTTCTTTTGACATTTATGTAATATATGTTCAGTGAAAAATGTTTAATGCAACTATTACATGACGTCTATGGAATAATTATGTCCTATATTCTCTGGACATTTGCCATTTTTACAAGTTTGTGTCAGGACACATCTGCCCACAGAGGGACTGTTGCTCACAAAGTGGGACAGGTGGTAATCTTAGTCGATGGTACAAATCATACTGTTCCTTTCGGCCTACATGTGTCCTTATTGTTATAGCTGTTTATATGCTCCTTCTGTTTAGTTTACATGCATATGCTATTTCCTATCACATTTGGTATGTGAAATATGGACATACCTTTTGTATGTGACTATTACATGCCTTGTGGGATATGATTCAGACATACGGTCACTACATATAATCTACATTTCTCCTTGTGTATTTTGTTATGGACACATCTGCACAGTTATGTACCCTCCCTCACATTATGGGTCAGCTGGTGACACTCTCCATTGGGCTGGACGTAACTACTGGCGGCGCGCTAACATATGATATGTTTCACTTCCACATGGTATAGCTATCAACACTACGTTGGACTATGGGCACACGGTTTTCATGTCATTTGTTCAAGGGTAGGGACCCGTTATTCCCTACCATGCATTTGTGTTTGCTTCTTCATTTTCTGTTCGCAGGGACTATCTTGCATGCTTTGCATATGTTTCAGTATCCATGGACACTGATAGGTGCAATTACTATTGCAGGCGGAATATAATATTCAGCAGTTTAGGTTGCTCATCGACAGCCGACATTGACACTCCTCCATGCGCAACTTCGTTACACCCCATGCACATGCACATGTTTCCTATGCACGTGGCTGTGGCAGCTGCGCGCCTTCATTAATATGCATATGGCGCAACTACTACATATATATGCCACATGGCCGGCGCAAGCCTTATGCTGGCCTTGCGCCAAGCTTCATGAATCCCGGGGAACGTCGCTCTTCTTATCTGCATTAAAAAGACATTGAGGCTTAGGTGTTTATTTAAGTAGTTCATTATATACAAATACATCAGGATGGATAGACGGAACATTAAACTTAAACTAATTGACTGACTACATGCTTGCATGCTCAAACTCTGGCTGCTCACTCAAAATGGCACTCTTGCTTCCATGTGCTCAGTACTTATATGCATTTGCTGACTCACTGGAAAGCTTCTTACAGGTATATCACACACTCTGATCTACACTTCCCTAAATAAAAAAAATACTTTTAATAAACCTTTAACTTTTTTGTATACAGCAATGAATAAAAACTTCAAATCTTCAAGTTTACGTTATGAATACTGTGGAGATTGCAGTGCTGAAACAGTGCATTTACAATTTTCCCAACAGCAAAGAAAAACAACTAAAAATCAAGTGCATTGTGGGCAGATATAGGAAGTACGTATTCCTGAATCCATGTTTTATCAAGAAAAACATTCACATTTATTTGAATTAAACATATACTGAAAAACATGCAGAGATCCCTTGAGCTTTGCTGCACTGAAGGCCTAACAGATTGATGAAGTTAAAGACAGTTGGGTTTAATGCTGAACAAAAGTAGGGATATGGTTTCTTCTTTGCAGATGTACTATGGCATAGAACCAAGAATATTAAAGTACTCTGAATTACATTTATATTTATTGCTTTATAAATAATCTTTTTTTTCCCTCTTCAGTGTCAGACCATAATTTAAAATTTGTAGCAGTATATGTTTGAAAACATAAAACTCAAAATTCTGTGAAGAAATAAAATCACATGATTTCATTCCATTTTGAACTGGTTGCTTAAGGGTGTCATCTTTATTTTCCTTGAAAAACACTGACTGGACAATAGATTCATCTTTATTTTCAGTAAAGACGTAAAGAAATTCTGTTTATTTCTTGAAGTGTTATGCAAAACAGAAGGACACACTCACTATTTTTGAATACCATAGACAAATTTGTAACAAACCACACTCATTTTGAACACATCCCATGTTATAACAGCAATATCCACTCAATGGTGCACATTTATTGGACATTACTCTGCATCTTCAGCATTCAGCTTTGACTCATTCCTCACAAGATACACAGATGTTAATTCCCAGTAAATGCAAACCAAGTCATTCATTATTACTTAATAAAAATCTTCTGATTTGGTACGTTTATTTGCATTGTGAGCATGTGATAATGAGTTGGGGAGACACTAGCAAGTGAATGATGCAGTGAACTATATGCTGAGAACATGGAATAGAGTAGAAGGATAAACTTTAAATAGCTAGTAGCAGTTACCAGTAGTTAAATGCTACTACAAGAGTCACACCTTTGTGGCATCTTTCAGATGAAATGAAAGTCATTGGCATGAATCATTAATGGCATATGAATGAATCCAAAAACATTTATCCAGTACATTTATTAATTCATTTTTTTCTCTGATTACCTGCTTGTTCCATTTAAGGGTCACAATGGAACCAAATTTTATCCTGGCACTTTGAAAACAAAGAATAGAGAATGATCTAAGACTATGTGCCAGACTCAAACAAATTGATATCTGATTCACCAACAATGTGTCTTTGGTATGAAAAAAGATCAATCATTCAGGGCAAAATAGCATTCAAATGGTTTTCTGTTTGATATGGCTTGCAGTTAATATTAATTTTATTAAAGATACTGAAGTGATCCATCTTAGTAATAATAATGATGAAAAGAAAAACCAAAAAAATGCTTTAAAATGTGAGAGTAGAAATAACTATATCTATAAATATTTACTGATGCACTGAATACAAACCCTTGAGCATGTCCAGTTCTTATTTTTGAGTTTGTTGAGGATCATCCAATTAAGAAAGAGCCAATAAAAGCAGAGTATCATGATACTGGCTGAGAGATAAGAAATATTTTAATATTTTATTTATTGCTTTTATTGCAGACAGGTTTCTTCTTGGCACTGACACTTGCTTTGCTTACAAAATATGCAAATTTATAACTAGATAATTATCATTGTTCACATGTTCAAATGTTAAAACATCTAGTTCAATAGTATTAGTTTCATGACAGAAGAAACATATAGTTAAGTTGCTTAGGGCAGTTTTCACAAACCTTTACAGGAGCTGAGTTTGGTAGAGTTGAGCTACTCGACTATAATGAGATTCAGGGGCATGCATATGCCTCTGAAGCTCATTAAATTAATTGAATGTTGAAGAAGCTCTTACTCCACAGTTTGAATGACTGTGGATAGGTGACCTACTGAATATGCTGTATAGTGCTGAACTGCACAGCTAGTGTATGGTCAATTAGGAAACCCGTGTTCCCTACTGAAGTGAACGGGCACAATGTGATTAATAGTTACAGGCACATTACTAGAAGTTGCATATTGCAAGCATCTTTGAATTGCTGTACTGTACAGCTTCCATAATAACAAGCAAAACATCCATGATACACAGAGGGCTAATTAACATTGGCCACACTCATGGACTTCCATATTTGCATATGACTCAAAAATGCTATTACTTAATTGCAAGTCACTGTACAACTGAGCAATGATGTTTATCAATGATTTTCCCATGGTGTACCACTCAAAGACATGCAAGGTTGCCTCACATAGTATACAAGGATTTATAAATGCCAGCATTAGTTTTTGTAGACCTTCATCCTATAGAAATAAGGTAATCAAACTTCACATGTAATCCTGGGTTTGATTACTTTAGATTACACCTGTATACTGTAAAACTCTGAACAAGTCACTTCAAAAGACAGTGCTGAAGATCACACACTCAGAAACAGCACTTGAACATATTTGTGCTTAAACTGGTTAACAAAAAAACTAAATAAAAATTACAACAAAGAAAGTCTGGTATCAGTTGTTAGAAAGAAGTGCCTACTTTCAAAGATAATTCAGAAGACTTTTAGAGAATTTAGAAGCACTGGAGAGTCTAATTCATAGCTTGAGCAAATGAATGTTGTGATATTTTAGCCCAGTTATATAAGACAAAACAGATTAACTGATCACAATTAAAACATCAAATGTATTGTTCTTTGCAAGAATAAAATATCACAGCCTCTTATAACTACCAAACATTCAGTATATAAAACTTTTACATTGATTTGACATTTTGTTTAAAGATTTGTTAAATGAGATAATAATTTTTACATTTAAAATCACGTAAACAAAACCTAGTATTTTAGGCTTTCTATACAGCAAATATAAAGTTTGATAAGTTTTTAGAAAGGTTGTTTAATGGCAAATGTGACTACTAAGCATCAGTATTGGTATTTAATGGGGCATTTGTATTGATTTTGTGTTTTTTATAACTAGATAAACTACAGCCACAGTAGTTTATAAATCTGAGAATGCTTAATATGTTGGCATTATGAAAAGAGGGACCATATAATGACAGGTGACATAATGTTGATTGCAATTCTCAAGCAGAAATAAAAGTAAATGAATTAGTAAATTGGATTCTTTTATTGTGATTCAGCTGGTTGGCTCTGTCACTCACTTCAACAATAAAATTGGAAAACATTAAATAGTCATTTGACTAATTGCAAATTAACTTACTAATATGGAGATGAGAAGTATTTGTCTTGTCTGAGTTTTAAATTATAGTCCAGTGTTCCACTTAGGGATGTTTAAATGAGATCTTCACACAAGCACATGCACACACGTACAAATGTTAACATTTGCCTCTCTTTCAGTCTGTCTCTCTGTCTCTCTCTCTCTCTCCCTTTTTCACACATGCATAAGAAGATTATTCTAAGCTGAATTTAGAGTTTGTTCAGAACTAACTTCATGCCTGACTGGAAATAGTTTGTGCAAATTTAGGTGGGGGACTTGGCTCCTCCTCCTCCTAGAAGACTTTTTCTTTAGGGAACCTGTGATACAAGTACTAGTATAACAAAGAATCAGGTCAAAGAGAATAATTCATCTTGGCTAAGCAGGGAACTTAATCAGCAGGTAGAATGTAATACTGGAAATTAAAGTAGCAAGTATAATTTTGAATTAAGATGGAAAGCAGTACTTCAGGAAAATATTTGGAAGAGTACTTCAGAAAGCAAAAAATGTGCTAGAATATTATTGGAATATAATAAACTGGATGAAAATGAGTTTAAATGAAGTTGCTGTAATTCAATATTTGGAAAAAGCAGGTCGAATATTAAGCATCCCAAAGTTTTCTGCACATTGCACAAATGTAATTAATACACTTTTATTAAGCAGCACTGAAGATTAAGTAGCAATAAATCTAGACTAGACTGAAAAAGGAAAATAATGTGATAGCAAATGTTCCTAGAGTCATTTGTTTCCCCTCATTCTTTTTCCCTTGAGCTGACCTCTGCTGAGAGAAAGTGGTTCTCAGCTCCATTGCCCACAATCTCAGTAGTTAACTGAGCTGTAGCACTGCCCTTGATGGGCTAATATAGCAATGCTTGGAGGCTGAACTATTTCCTAGCTTCAGAATGCAGAGCAGGTATCACCGATCAGTGATGCAGCAGGTATTGTGGCATGAGAAAAGCTGCATGCACCATTCCTCAGTTTTTCCTTATGTGCTGGAGTGTGTGAAAAAGTGAGAACACACAAGAACATTCTCTCTGTCTCACAGACATAAACACATACATATGTGCACGCTCACGTGCGCATACACACACATACATATACCTTCCTCACTACCCATCTTACATTATCTCACAAGTAGATGCACCCCCCCCCCCTTACACACACACACACATAGACACAGAGTAAATGTCTATAATAAGACTTATGTTAGTGTCCTGGAGGCCTTTAAAGACCAGATGAAACCAAGAGTCATTGACAACCACTGTGTCCCACAGATGGATTCATGTGCCAGTCCATTTCTCATTTATGAAGACTTTATGTCATGCAAGGTGAATAATTTAATTTAAGTCGTACTAGAATTAGGGGATCTTAAGTTCAGAGCTTGCAAATAATGTAGGAACAGAGAGTTATAAGCAAGGTATATTATGCTAAAGCCTATTTGTTCGTTAACTGAGAGATGGGTTGATCCCGGGATCCTTTTCAACCATGAGTTGGGCCTAAAAGCACTATAAAATACAACCCAATGCAATTCTTCAACAAAGCCCACATCCAGAGCTAACACAAACAGGCAACAAACCATACATCAAATTTACATGTGTCATTTCTAAGCAGAAATGAGCAGCTATGAAGGACCAGTTGGATCATTGTGAAAATAACAGAGAAAATTAAAGCAAACAAAATATAAGAATAGTAATACATAATTTTAATACTTCAAGCATTGATGTTTACGTTAACAACAGCTGGGTATATGAAATATAGTACAATAATAAGTTACATTTCAAGTGTTATTCCAGCGTGGATTTTAGATGTTAACTACATAACTAGTCTCTAGTACCTAAACTGAACTAAAACAAGTTCAATCACATGCATGGTTTTTCTGCTGAACTGATTTTAAACTAATTCAAGTCTGTATTGCTAAAGTTCTTTACTCACTAGTGGCAGATGAATAGAGATGATAGGGTACAATGTCTTAGTTATTCCATAATTCAAATGCAGATGCCCTGCTGAGGTGCTTGCATTTTTTCTGGATAATTTATTTTCATTTCTTTCAATTTTAGGGACATTTTAACAATAATAATAAAAAAAAAAAATGTTGGAGGCAAATACACCTGCTTGATTCTACACTGGAATGCTAGCACAAAAAGACTGTCTCACAAAAGTCCTGTAATCTAAAGAGTAAAACTGCAATTTCATTTAATATTGAAGCATAAAAATACCTAACAAGTAAATGTGTGTGATTAATTGCTGTTACTTTAATCTATACCTGTTAAGAGAGTGTCGCAAATATGATCAGAAGGATTTAGATTCTGCAGCAGCAAAGCATCTCACAAAACTGACAATGAAAGGTCTGAATCATAAAACCAGTGCACCAATTCCAAGGCCACAGCACTTTGGGGTGGGTTGCATTCTGTTATGGGCTGAACCAGCTGTTTAGCATAGAGCACTAAAGCCCTGAGAATGACTTAACTGATCTGGGGCAGGTGATAGAAGAGCAGATGGGAAGAGGACAGAGGTGCGACTGAACAGCTAATGCAGACTCACCCATGTCAGAGATAGGGAAGTGGTCCGATCTGCCACTATACTGACCAAATACTGAGGTTGTGATTAGAGCAGCACCAAGGCTGTATTAGTAGGATGTCCACACTGATCCATAACACAGTGCAGTAGTAGCACTGTATCCAGATTCAGTTGAATATGCGGGAGTGCACAAGCATAATTTGTCTGGCATTGTGGTCCCACTTCGGTGGGACAAATGTCAGGGCCTTTGAACTGAGACATTGTGACTAGCATAGAAGTCTCTTGATGATGGAATGGGTAGTGGTTTCACATCAACTGTATAGTACCTTCAAGGTGGAGGATTGAATGGGCTATCAGTAGTGGGTAGACATGAGAGACAAAAAATGTTTTTGATACAATCTTTACACATTCAGTATTGTGAGGTACTCCCCTGCTACAACACCCAGCCTTCTGCTCCTACTCATGATGCCCTGCTATGTTTGAAGCACCAGGCACCACTCACATGGCCATATTAAGCTCTGCAAGAAATATATTGTCATAAATAATTGCTATCAGTAACCAGCCATCAAATCCAAATAACTTTATCTTTTCCTTTAATCAAGATGCGCAGTGATTTTATATTTCCCTCCTACTTTGCTTAATGATCCTCCCAAATACCTATACACCTGCTTTCTAGATCTTTAATAATTATAAAACCACATCTCCCACTTATTTTTTCATTTCTTTGTTTTTTTGTATAAAATGGGCAGAACCCACATGCCAAACCTTACTGGAGAGCAAAGGTAAAAGGAAAGCCTGGTATCTAGTTTGTTGCTTCATGGCAACATATTAAGCCAATGTTAAGCATGGATCAAGAATTAAAAATAGAATGGTCATCATCTTACTTTGTGCTCATTAAACACAAGTGTTTCATGGGCATCATCTTTAAAAAAATAAATAAAGAAAAAAAATAACTGTAGAATCAGTTACAGGAGGAATAGTTGCTGATGTTTTAGTTTCTCCTCACTATCTGCAGCATTTAAAAAGCCAGTTTTACAGAGTGTGAGGAAATGACACAAAGGTAATTCAATTATTTGCATTAGAATGATGTGTTAGAGTGAGAAAGAGTGTGTGTATGAGAGAGAGTGTGAGAATGAAACCGAATGTATATGTGAGCGAGGAACAAAAAATGTGGGTTTGTGTGTGTGTGTGTGTGTGTGTGTGTGTGTGTGTGTGTGTGTGTGTGTGTATCTGTGTGTCTGTATGAGTCAGTAAGAGAGACAGAGAGTATGTGTGTGTCCTTATTTCTCAAGAATTCTGGACAAAGCCCATAAGAATGTGGTGACATAGACCCAACAAAAAGGGACATTTTTTAAAATATATTATCCTAATTGACTTAAAAATGTTAATAAATGAAGAGGTTTTTGCATCTGCATATGTTTTTCTGAAAAATAAGTATTAAGGCTGGGTTCATTGACTAACTCTAGTCCACAAAGATTTATTAGAAAATCCAACTTTTTTCTAGGCACAGAGTATATGAGGCAAAATTAATGACATGCTACAAAACCAGTCTCATTTGAGAAGTAAGTGAGATGGAAGGGAGAGTATGCATTCATTTGCACTTATTCATTTGATCACAATGAGACATCTGATGTGTAGACAATCAAGAAAAAGGTTGAAATTATCGGGTACATTAGTTTGTGTGGTATGTGTGCATGTGTGTGCACGTGTGTGCGCGTGTGTGTGCGTGTGTGTGTGTGTGTGTGTGTGTGTGTGTGTGTGTGTGTGTGTTTGTGCATATCTGGGTGTGTCCTTGCTTGGGGTGGAACTAGTCTGCTTCTGTACAATACAGTATATGCTTTTGGTATGGGGAGGCTAACGGTACCTTTTTGAAACTAGAAGATACTCAATAACCGTTCTGCAGTTTGAGGGAGGCTCACTGAAAAAATGTTTGAGAACCTATGCAATAATAAAGACAAAAATATCATTGAGCCTATCTAACTGAGATCATAAGATATCAACCACATCATGTAGAGTGAGTATAGCAGAGATGAAAGAGACAGGAATAAGAGAGCTCAGGACAATATTCCAGCTGATGAGCTATAGTTGTTAGGGCAAGAAAGTAAGAAATGAATAATGCAGAGCAAAGCTATGGCAAGTGAAGTTGGTGTCCAGGTGAAATAACAATTTTACTCTGCTCTATCGCCTCCTTGCCCCAATGAACCCCAGCATCCAACTTCACCTGTATGTAGTGAGACAGACCTGATATATATGATATTTATTTTTTTTAATCATTTTTATTTTGTTTTCATTATAAACATATGCAAATGTACATATAACAAACACAATAAAACAATAACAAAACTATTTACAGTATTTACATTCATCCATGATAAAAAAATCAGTTTATCCATAAGAAGTTATTAGTATTTGTACAAAAGGTTTTCCAATTTTTGCCATGCTATTTTTATGAGTAATGTTATGAGTTCTATAACAAATGGTTTGCAGTTTGTTTTACAAACAACTTTTGCTAAATTAATAAAATCTTTAAATATCAAATCTTGTTTACTTTTCCAGTTCAAAGTAAGAACTTTTCTGGCAATTGCAAGAATTGACCAGAGTAACTGAATCTGAGATTTAGGTATTAGATATAGCAACATTGAAAAAGATTAGTGAGTTAGAAACATGACAGTTATTAGACCATAAAGCATTTACAAAATATCTCAAGTCTTTCCAGTATTGAGCAACATTTCTACATTCAATGAACATGTGAACCCAGTTGGCCTCTAGTAATTCATCACATTTCCAACATTTACTTTCACTGTTTTTGAGTATAAGATTTATTTTATGTGGAGTATAGAAACTCCTATTCATAAATTTCCATGTATACAATCTCCAATATAATGAAGAAGAGGTACCATACATAGAATTCAATAACATTTTTTTTGGATTCATCAGATATATGTTCTCCATTAATCTCTCCATTGTAATTCCAAAACTCTAAATCAAACCTTAGAGTCTTTTCTCTTAGTATCTTATAGATAGGTGAGATACTTAATTTTTGATTATCTGTCTTTTCAAGACACCTAATAAAAAACTGAATCAAAATAAGTATAGCTTCAGTCTCTAGGTTGATTGATACTCTCATTTTGTTTTCTGTGAACTGCCGTAATGAGTATAAACAACCAACTGTCTTGACTATTATCAAAACTACATAAAGGAGAGTTTAGTGCTTTAAAACTCTTATTTTCAATAAACTGATGCCAGAATATCAAGTTATTTTCCTCTAATTTTGCATTGCATTGATGTTGAAAGAATTTAGGCAATCAGCAGAGTAAGCTGTAGGGAATATAAGAAATAGAAATTGTTTAATGTTGTAATTACAATCAATTATATTTTTAAAGTTATTAAATATTTGATTAATGTCATAAGAAAAATTATCAAACTTCTTATTAAATAAACAAAATTCATGTAAAAGCCAATGAACTCTACTTATTCCATATTGTTCCTTAAATTGATTTTCTATAGTTCTGACATCAGTTATATGAATCTCATGTATTGTTTTCCAGCCAAATATATAGGTAGGTATGATCCAATGTAATATTACATCAATTATAACTGATTTAGAATAAAGATCTAAGCTAGGGAATGCTATCCCATTACTGTTCCAAGCTGTAATGTGCCATTTATATGCAATCCTAGGTTTTAAGGGGAACCATAAAAATTTAAGTAGCATGAAATCTAATTGTTTAAATAAGTTTTTGAGAGGGGGTAGTTTCAATGACTGTATATAAAACTAAATTTTAGGTAAAATTATCATTTTAATTAAAGAGACCCTATCCACCATTGTGAAGCACATTTTATTCCATCTTTTGATTAGTTCACTAATGGTGGTTATTAAATTATTGTAGTTTAGTTTAACAGACTCTTTCCATGTACTCTTTCTACTGACACCAAAGTATTCTAATGCATCATTCTCCCAATTAAACAGGCTATTCTCTCTTAAGTTTTGTTGACCTTTTTGTTAATTCGTAATGTTTTGGATTTATTATGATTAAATTAATACCCTGAAATTCTTTCAGACTTGCTTAACATATTTATAACATCATGCAAAGAACCATCACTACTACCCAACATTAATAACATATCATCAGCAAATAATTGTATCTTAGGACAATAGTCCTTATTAATTTGAAAGCTTTTTATATGTTACTTGTTTCTGATATATGTAGCAAAATGTTCCATTGAAAGAGCAAACAATAATGGTGACAAAGGACAACCTTGTCTAGTTCCCTTGAGGATTTATTGTGGTGAGGTTAGACATGATCCAATTTTCACATAAGCTTGTGCCCCACTATATATTTTCATTAATAAGTTGACAAAATCTGAGGAGAATTCAAAACCAGTCAGAAATTCTTTGTAGATAAGACCAACTAATCGAATCAAAAGCCTTTTCTATGTCTAGGCTGATAATAGTTAGTGTTTTTTTTTTTTGTATTTGCAATGCTATGTCTATTAAAGATAGTAATTTAATAATATTATCTTGTACTTTTCTATGAAGAATGAACTCTGTCTGATCATTATGCATTAGATTAGGTAATATGTTCTTTATCCTATTAGCTAATATTGTCATGAAAATTTTATAATCAGTGTTTAGTAACAAAATTGGCCTATATGAATCAAAAGATTTAGGGTCTTGCCTTGTTTTAATATGGGGAGATAATTGAGTATTTCCATGATGGGCGTGTTATACATTTTTGCTTAATCATAGTAAAGGCACTCATCATTTTCTTTATTATAAATTCATAGGTTCATAGGCTCATAGGTAGGTACTAGGCTATTGGCCCAAGGGTCTCATAAGCCTAGCCAACAAGGTTCCCTGCCTTATACCACCCAAGAAAGTTATTTTCCTGTGCCACTGTCAAGCAGAGACACAGAAGTGATCCCAGGGGTGTATTTCCTATTTCCCATCCACTCATCAAGATTTTTCTTGAAGAGTGCTAATGAAGAACTTTGCTTGACATAGATGGGTAGCCTGTTCCAGAGTATGAGAAGTCTCTAGGACAGGAATATATCCCTCCAGCATGTCCTGTTTATTGTGGTGACAAGGTTTAGGTCCCTAGAGCATGTAGCTCAGAGGGATTGGGATTTCTTTAAGTGTAGCATGTCCAACAGCTCTGGGTTTGACATAGCTTTATATGGTAGGCAGAGATCACCTCGGAGTAGGTGATATGCTACGGAGTAAAGCTGGAGTTTTTTGAGGCGGTCAGTGTAGGTCATTTGTTTGAGGCCAGTAATCCTCTTTGTAAGGTACTTCTGTGGCCTTTCCAGCTGCTGCAGATGTCTTGTGAGGAACATTCCAAAAGGGGCGCTGTACTCTAAAATGGGTCTAATGAGTGTCGAGTGGAGGGGAACAATGACCTCTTTTTTCCTGGATGAGAACCCTTTTATGATGAGGTGTGTCACGTAGAAGGACTTCCTGACTACTGTGGCAATGTGACTATCAAAGGAGAGACCACTGTCCACCTGGGTCCCAAGGTCTCTTATCACGCATTCGGTGTTAAGTAGATTGCTGCCTATGTGGTAGTTCATGGGTACAGAGTTTTTACCAAAGGGGATGACACTGCACTTTTTGGCATTGAGCTTGAGGCCATGGCTCTGACACCAGGCATCTGTCTCAGAGAGGTCCTTCTCAGGAATTCTCTGTAGAAATCTTAAATCATCTGTATGTGTAGTTAACATAAAATGTATAGCATTATGGTTCTGAAAGTGGACAAGTCATTACAGATACGTCACTTATTTTAGAGTATATATTATTTGATACAAAGACCTTATGAATGTTTGTTTGTGTACCAAACAGATATGAATAGTGAGTATAGAATAAGGAATAATGTTCCCTTAGATCATGTATATCTTTAAGGTTCATCTGGTTTGTAAAGTCATTTAACTTCTTAGCTTGAGATGTTAGTTTTGTTTTACCATTTTTAGAAGTATCATTGCCTGATAATAGCCAGTTAAAATCACCTGTTGCTATAATTTCCCCTTTTGCATTTAAAGTAATCAGGTCCACATATTTGTCAGCATATTTAGTACTCAGTCCTGGTATCCAGTATGCATTAATCAAAGTATAATACTTCCTATTGATTTCCAAAATAACCATACTTAGCATTCCATCATTATCTGAAGTTGTATCTATAATTTTTGGCATAGTATAAGTATTTTCCATACAATAAGAGTGTCCCTTCCCTTAGTCTTAAAAGCCAGAATGGTATAGCCATTGAATGAGTATTTAAATCTTTTTTTAATAGATGGGTTTCCTGTAACAAGATTATCTGGGCTTTATACATTTTGATATATTTAAGCAAACCAGCTCTTTTGACATTATTGTTCAAACCATTAATATTTAATGATAAACATTTATAAGCCATTGACTATAATGTGTATGTTATTACTAACTGAAATACCTTTCTTCCGTGTTGATTTGAAATCTACTCAACACTCACTTATCATGGATGCATAACATGCATTAAGCACTACTTTCAAAACCCCAAAACTATTTACAAACACATACATGAAACATAAAGTTTCTGGTTTAGTTAAAAAATTAACTAAACCATCCGTCCACCACCTCTCCAGTACCAAATGACACAAATTATCCATCTCTGCTTAGAATATAGTATAAAAACAAAAAAGAAAAGCACTATGAAAGCAACTAAAGAAATCCAAATCCATGAAATATACATTAGAATGAGAGTGTCTAATATATCTGAAGCTGTATGAATATGTCACATGATAATAGTACCTCTAATATGTAGATATATCAGAAATACACATCAAATCAAAGTATGTATAAACATTAGAAGCTGAATGTTAAGAAGATTGCCATTATTTCCAGGACTTTTCAAGAAACATCAGATAATTTAATCATTTTGTCAGTCATCTATCTAACATTTTTCATGTAAGGATTTGTTGAATATATATATATATATATATATATATATATATATATATATATATATATATATATAAAACACTTATTACAACATAACTATTATATTTTGCAATTATACACATATTACACATATATATTAACAATATATGTGTTGACATCTTTCATCAGGAAGGGGGGAAAGAGAGAAAAAAGGGGCCTCATAACCCTCTGTTTAGTTACTAAAGGTTTAGTTATATAGCATAAGTCTGATGTTAATATGCATAATGAGTTTTCTAATGCAGCTCCTAGTTCACTTGATGTCATTTAGTTACTAATAGTGTCATTGAATCTGCCGAATGTATGCATCTATAAGAGAACATAGGCATTTTCAAAGGAGTTAAGCACTTTTATCAGAACTAATTATTTACAATTTAAAGTATCTAGTGAAGGATAACAGAATTTCAGGAGAAAAGAATTCTAAGTACAACCATTTAACAAATTCAAAAGCTCAAATTATGTCATCACTGTTGTTTCCTCAAGCTGCAGCTTTACAAACTTGTTAAAAAGTATCTACATAGGCTCATGCGCAACAGAAGTTGTCTCTAGTGAAGAAAAAAGCACTTTCAGTGGGAAATTCAGATTTTACAGAAAGCAAAAAATAAATAAATAAATAAAGTCAATCTGCCTTGTCAGTGCATGTCATGAATCTCCACAATGAGAACAGTCACACAGACCACCAGTTTCCTCACAAAAGATCAACATTATGAAAAAATTAACCCTTTTTATATTAAAACAGCTATTTAGAAGTAATAACAGCTGCCTCAAATCACAAATCATATTATAACATTTCAATCATTTACCCACCAGTTACCCAGGTCAGAGAGAGGGGAAAAAAGGAACCTAATATATATATATATATATATTTAGTTATCTATAAAACACCATTAATGTACTGTGTTAATGTTTAAATGTATCTAAACAAAGAGTCTAAAACATCTAGTTAGAAACACTAATCAGAAACAACTTGTTACCCCACCACTGACCCACTAGAAAAAATGCACTTTGGTATTAAGTCAAATTATACTATTGCTGAAGAATTAGAAGACATACATCATTTGTAGTTATTTAAAAGGGAAAAGTATGTAAAGTATTTATAATGGAGGAAAGAGAGAAAAGGAACATTGCTAACAAAAAAGGAATAGGAAAAAAGGAGAGAGAGAAAGAAAGAGAGAATGTTATTTAAATACTTAGTACTATATGTAATTAGAAGAAGTAGATATAGGAAGGAAAAGAGAAAGTTAATAATAAAAATGATTCACATTGCCTTACAGCATAGAGACTTTCCAGAATCAAATATATTATGATTCATAAAACAAAGCATTTAAAATGAGAAGGAATTTATTAATTTGCCCTTTAGTTTCTTAATTTTGTTTGCTCCTTCCTTCATAGACCATCCATTTTTTAT
>NC_056745.1:1027835785-1027988285 GCF_019279795.1 Protopterus annectens | reverse complement strand
ACTACAGCACCCATCAAAGGAAATAATGTGCTTTAAGGAGGCAATGCAGATGTTGTACAACAGAATGGAGCTGCAGTAACCAGCATACCACCTGATATGGTTTTGGGAAACACCACAGACACACACACACACACACACACACACACACACACACACACACACACACACACACACACACACACACACACACACACACACACACACACACACACACTCTCTGTGAACAGGAAGATCAATAGATCAGCACTATGGTACCTGACACATTACATAATATGCTAAGTATTGCGTACCGTAAGCATTAGCACACAAGAAAGGCAGATAATGCAGTATTCAGCATAGCTCACAATATGCTATGACTCACTGGTATAGCAAACAGCATAATACTATAGTACCTAATGACACACATGTGCTCTATTGGATGTTATTGTGATCTTTATAGACATACTGTGTACATATTTTATAGAAACACAGCTCAAATTTAATCTGCTAGTATTCATTGCTTCCCCCCGAGGTGTTGCACACATTCTTTGCAATCACCTCTACTCTTTACAGTATCTGAAAAACAAAACTGAATTGAAAGCATTGAATAATGTAAATATAGATTATGAATGGATACTTAAATAAACGTATAGCAAATGTTTTTTCTCAGTCTCCATCATGCAGCAAAAATGCCTAAGATGGTAGCAGGTGAGGTAGCATCAGTTTTTACCAACAACGATCTATAGTGGAAGGGTTTCAGTGCTGTACGTTAAGGTCCATTCTAAGATACACAAGCCCAGACAGTGGCCCTTCACTCAGCCAGCCACATCAGCATGTTGCCAAATAAGCTGCTTTTGTTTCTTAAAATGTGGTGTAAACAGACAGAATTTCTTTGTTCTCTTACAAAATGTAGGATCTTGGGGCATTTTCTCCTTCACATCTGTAGATAAATGTGTGTGTGTGTGTGTGTGTGTGTGTGTGTGTGTGTGTGTGTGTGTGTGTGTGTGTGTGTGTGTGTGTGTGTGTGTGTGTGTGTGTGTGTGTGTGTGTGTGTGGGTATGTACCTTTAAGAAACTATCCAAGGGCTTACACAAGTGTATAAATACTGAGTATCTGCAAGCCTGACTGCCATTTTGGAGTAAGCTGTTGAGATGTAAGCATATATGTCTGTCTGTTAATCAGTTCATTTGTATTTTATGATGCTGCTATCCATCCTGATGTGTTTCTATGTATTAAAGCATCTAAACGAAATACCCCACCTGCTTTTCATTTATGTTAGAGAGGGATGAGTGACAACATCTATTAACCATAACTTTCTTTTGTTTCACAAATGCTGAAAATTGAAGACAGTAGCAGCCATCAGATGCAATACAAGTCATGTGTAGGCTTGGACTTGCACGAATTAATTTGTAATCAGATGTGAGAATGTTAGAGTATGCAGTGTTCAGTATTGTTGGGCTGTGTGCATCTGGCAGTATAATGCACATATGCGTTTACCTTGTGCTCTCATATGGTTATCTGTTGAATGTGCAACAAGTACTTATAATGAGGTGCTAGTATTCTGGAGTTCATTCGTATCAGGGTGCATTACACTTGCAGTATCTGCCTCTGTAGCTCATTTTTATATTTGCCATATTAAATTATGTATACTCTTTTAGCAATGCTGTTAGTTAATCTCTCTAATCACTGTTATATAGCAACTATATCATATGTTTTCATATTAGTTATAGCACCATTTTATCTTTTTTAAATAAGATAGATGCCATCGCACCTCAGCTCATAGGTATGCATATGCCTCAGAAACATGTAATTTGCTGCTTGCCATGTACTGCACTACTGTTTTTTCCTGTTCTCTTACCCTGGCCACCATAGAGACAAATGTAGCAAAGCTTCAGACTCCAACATTTAAATGCAGTTAGATTATGTAGGACTACATTCTCATTGCTGGCTATTATTGCACTACTTCAGCTTTTTATTTTTGCTCCTAGGTGTGTCAGAGACAGTAGCATGGCAGGTATTAGTGCTACATGTGCTATTATACAGATGTGCACTCATTAGATCACCAGGGCAGGTATTAGTGCTACCTGTGCTTCTCTACAGATGTGCAGTGATCAGAGTACCAGGGAAGTTATTAGTGCTACATTGTTCTACAGATGTGCAATAATCAGAGTAATGGGGCAGTTATCAGTGCTACATGCACTATTCTACAGATGTGCTGTGACTGGAGTAAGAGAGCATGTATTAGTGATATATGCATTTTCTACAAATGTGCAGTAATCAGAGTACCAGGGAAGGTATTAGTGCTGCATGTACTATTCTACGGATGTGCAGTGATCAGAGTACCAGGATAGGTATTATTGCTACATGTACTTTTCTACAGATGTGCAGTGGTCAGAGTACCAAGGGAGTTATTAGTGCTGTATGTAGTATTCTACAGATATGCAGTGATTAGGTATACCAGGAAAGGCATTAGTACTGTTTGTACTATTCTAGAGATGTGCAGTGATCAGAGTACCAATGGAGGTATTAGTGCTGCATGTACTATTCTACATGTGTGCAGTGATCAGAGTACCAGGGAAATTATTAATGCTACATGTGCTGTTCTGCAGATGTGCAATAATCTGATTACCAGGGAAGTTATTAGTATGTATTTTCTATAGCTGTGCAATGGCTGAAGATCTAGAGCAGATGTTAGTGATGCATGTACTTTCCTACAGATGTATATTACCAGAGTATGGGGGTTAGGTATTAGTGCTACATGTATTATTTTACAAATGTACAGTAATCAGGGTAACAGGGAAGGTATTAGTACTACATGCATTATTCATTGATGGTGCCAGGATAGGTATCTACTATTCTACATATATGTAGTGATATGAGTGTTTTGCCTGTACAAGTTTATACACTCACTGATGACTATGAGGAGAGCATATTTGCATTTGAAATATTTGCAAGCTACAAGGCTGATGACACAGTGCACTTGGTCATTGCTGAGTGCTTTGTAAATGCAAAATGGAGACAACCTATGGCAGGCCCAGCCTTGGTGACCACTGTGAAGGTAATGATGATATGAAGGCACAGCCAAGACTAGCATGGTTTAGATGAGTAGTAATGCCCACAACATTAATATGCGGCATATTATTCCCAGTTCTGTAGGTGTGTTGCCTCTGATAAATATTCTTTCACATCACCTGATACCACCCAAAAAACACCCATGCATACACTGAAACACACAGTGACACAGCCATCAGTACCTCCTTGGTCAAACATCTGCCAGGTATATAGCTGCTGCCCAATCTCTGTAGGTACTAAAGGCTAATTATCATAGTCCCTGTTGCCACTGTGCTCTGAGCCAGGAGACAAATAGTTTGCAAACTGGAGGACAAAGAATTTCACTGATAGTACCTTTGTCCATTTGCTGCTAGGGTGTTCTGTGGCTGAAATCTCTAAAGTAAAGTTGTACAGAAGGCAATACACAATGAAGACTATACATACATTGTCAGTGGCTTACTGAGTAGATCCAATGAAGTATTCCAATTACCTGAATCACGTCTGTAGATGGACAAGGACACTCTCACTAATACTCTCTACCCTGCAGTTGCACAGTTGTATGCTTAGTGGCTCCTGGTTCGTAGCTCATGAGTAAGTACTAGACTAGCTAACCTTGTGAGCCATTTTAAACTTAGCCAATTTCCCAATGCTGAGAATCAAACCCTGTACCTTGTGTATGTGAAGTAAACACCTTAACTATTATACCAACACCCAGCACATTGTAGACCTGGGAGTAGTTAGCACTACTCATGTGTTCCAGGAGTGCACCACACTCCTTATGCATTCTCAGTGTAGTATGACACCTATGTGGAAAATGTAATGGAAAACATGGTAATCATTTGAAATGTTGGGACCCGCTAAAGCGATTCCTGAAACACAAAGACTGAATGGCCAAAAAAGTGGACTTATATACTAGGTTTGGCATGGCCATTTCCCAGAATATCCCCTTTTTCTCCAAGGTATAGTGAACTCAGTTAGTGTAGATAAGTTTGGCGGATGTGGGGGCCTTGGTCCACTGAAAAAAAAAGAAGTTTAAAGTCAAAGAGCAATCTCTGAGATTCACTCTTCTCTGGATTTTTGGTCTTGTTTTCGGAATGTTGGCACTTGGCATTTCCAGTGCAGACATTTCAATAGGGAGCCACAAAATAACACTTGTGTAAGCTGCTTTAGCAATGATTTTCTTCATAGTGTTTTGCAGACTTTCTGTATTTGTCCACGGCAGTGACACACAACGTAAATATTCATGGAATGGTGGCCAGGCTAGCTTACGCAGACATGAGCATCTTTCTTGCCCTAATGGCAACTCGTCTGTAATCTGTCACAATAATGATGCCTGGAAATGTACTTATGGAGTGAAACCTTTTCATGTTTAGTGTTCTTTCTGTGCAGTTGCCAGGTGTAATTATCGGCATTATGCAAACTGCGTCAGCATGCAACTAGCTGAGACTTGACAAATATCTGTTAAGTTTCTTGCTCATTACAAAATGCACTTGTGCTTAAGCTTCGCACTGCTGTTATTACTCTGCTTCGCAGTGGTATGGGCTCATCACAGGTGCCAAACACCTCCATATCCTGGACCACCCATTCTGTAATTGTCTGTCTGCACCCACGTACTGAGTATTGTCTATGGTGGTCTTCGCTGGAACCAGCACTGTTATATTTCCTGTGTACTGGTTTTCTTTATTAGTGTTTAATGTTGCACAACTGTCACTGTGGTTCCACCTGTGATTACTAATATAATAGTTTATAGATCACATAAACTACTTAACACTGCATAGGTATGTCCACCTCCAGTGCACTCAAGCAGTTCTACATGCTTATGTTTTGGTTGCTCCTAGCATGACTATGCATGACTATGCACTGTAGCTGTTCATATGTAGTTTCATGAAATTATATCACCACATTATTCCCAAATCTTCAAATCATTAATCTTATTTTTATTATTTTTATCCTGCATCAACCTTGTGCTGTGTGTACTGTTGTTATGAATTTATCAGAAACATCATAAAGTTTTCTTCTGGTGGCTTGCCTACAGCTATAATACAGATTACAATAAAATTACATGTATCAACCTTCTTGCAATAGTAACTCAGTTTTCGAAATTCAGCAAATTAAAAAAAAAGTTTTAGTTTCCTGCTCTTTTCAACATATTCTGCCCTACAAAACATGTTTCTTACTTAAAAGAACCAACACTAGATCTTGTGCCTGACCTCCAAATCTTAAGATCCCTCTCAAATGTGGATATCATGACTAGACAAAACATAAGCTTATTCTTTGGGAATATATTCTCCCAGATGGAAGTAAAAACTTCCTTTGATCAGGAGAAACAAAGCTGGAAGTCACAGTTGCCACTTATATTGATTTGTGCAAAGAACTGTGATTCTTAACAAACTGCCACAACCTAGAAATTAAGTTAAGAAATCCCTTATCTGATAACCATTTTTTGCCAGAGCCCACAACAGTTATACTAATGCATTTCAGAAGGATGTAACACCTTCTCTTATAGCAATTAAAAACTGCTGTTAAACCACTTGAAATTAAGATGGATCAGAAAATAACAATAATTGTCAGTCAGTCAGTCTGAAGATGGAATTCTTTAATGGCACACATCTGTTTGCCAGATAGTGCATATTTTAGGGGGCTGTCATTGCTTCCAAAATATTTATGCATTCTTAGTTAAATTAGCAAATGTATTGTTAATAATATCCTGAATGCTTTAGATGTCAGTCTAATACCGGACTATAGGGACCATGTATTTTATGAAAAAGAAAAAACCTCCGTCGTCGTACCATAAAGGGCTATCCTCCACCAGTCACTTGAATATTCCACCAGGCATTCGTAAGGAATAACAGGCTCCAAGTAGTTCCTTCGTGCCCTAGGGTTCCAATCCAGGTGTCGAGTCACAACCATCACCAGACTTTCCTCATGAGCAGGAGAGGGTCTTATAGTTCATTGCAATGCTATGTGTGTCATTCAGTAACAGTTCTTTAAAATTGCCTCATTAATATAATTGTAAGCCCCATAATAGTGTGATTAAAGAACACCACCAGCAGTGTGATGCTCATTGCTCTACTAATTTTGCTACACTACAGCAACTGTACTTTCAACATACATTACTACATTGTCCTACAATCTATGAAGGTTTTCTGTAGTTGCTGTAGTAATGGTACACAAAACAGGAGTGGGTGGGGATGCAGAATAGATATTTGAGCCTTATTGGGGATGGGGTGGCTCATCAGCAACCTGTGTTCAGTGAAATAGGCAACACAGGCAAGTTGGAATGGAGACTGACAGCTTACAGGGAGAGGGTCCAGATAATAGTAGGCCATCCAATGCGCTGCTGAAAATTAGGGATGGCCTGACTACCCACAAACAGAAAGGGATGCACTGGATGGCAAATGGAGTGCAGTAATATTCATCATCTTAGGTACTGGCTGACAGAATGGTTTTAACATATACTGTCCAGCTAATATTGATGATGCTGCTCTTAGCATATCGACACAGTCTATGTTTGCCCACCAACAAATGACTTTGTAGCATTTTGCAATGATTTTTTTATGTTTCTGAATTGTGCCGCCATTTTGTTTACCCTCATTTGCATTCACCATTGGTTTTGTTTCCACTATGTTGTTCATTTACGTGTCATTATGCAAACATTTGAATGGAATGCTGACTGCACTATTTTCTGGGGTAGCACCACCTTGATACCCATGTCCCTGAATCACTGTCACCTAGTGTGTGTTGCATCTCACTGCACAATTTCACACAACAGAATACATTAATTGCTACTAGATTCTGACCATCATTTGACATTCATATTAAGATAAATCTCATTAGCTTCTTTTTCAGATAAGAAATTTTGTATATATATATATATATATATATATATATATATATATATAGGGTCTACTTCAAAAGATTGAAGTACCAGAATATCAAAGATGGATTCATCGAGATAGCCTCACCAAATTTTCACATCACTGAACTCCCAAAACAGCAAAAATTAACCCCAGGAAAAGAACCACTTGGCCACCATAGTGAACTTTGCCCTTTCCCCACTGTAGTGTGATCACAGAGTTGGTATATTTAGTTTGGGGTGTGGGGGGTTGTTTGTTTCCTTGTTTGCTTGTTTTTTTGTTCTGGTGGCCAAGTGGTTCTTTCCTGGGTATAGGTTTTGGAGTTTCGGGTGTTCGCTGTTTTAAAGTTTTGCCGATGTCATCTAGATTTTGTCTTTGCTGATGTGGATGTGGTCTTTCAATACTATGAAGTAGACCCATAGACACACACACACACACACACACACACACACACACACACACACACACACACACACACACACACACACACACACAGACAGATTCACCAGTAAAGCTATCTATTGGCTTCATAAGAACAGAAAAGGCTGCTGCTATACACCTGCAGGTTGCAACATGGATTAATAATCTAATCTAAAATGTGCACTAGAAGTGGATCACATCATATATGCATGGTGTCATATAACAGATATAGACATCATAAAGGCTATGCAAGAGATTGGCAGCCCTGTATACATAAAAAATAACTACAATAGAAAAAAAAAAACAATAAAAAAAAAAATAAATATATATATATATATATATATATATATATATATAATATTCTATATAAAGCATGAAACCATTTTCTGTAGGTGAAGAATGACTTTACTTCATCTAATGATATGAATGGGTAGCATTTCAGACAAATAAAATATATTGTAGTATTAAATTATGAAATGCATTGCACAACTGATGTTTTTTTTCCCCATTGGATATTAATCTGGTCCCTTAAACCTGTAGTACAAAGTTTTTAATTTATCATGCAGTTCACTCCCTGCACAGTTTGTGTAATGGCTGTCTCTGCATATCTATAACAATTTTATTGTATATGCTAAGTCACTGGTACAGAACAGCTGTTTAGTAACTGGTCCTTTCACCACTGTAACTGATAGTACTGTGTATCAGTGTTCAGAGGTGCACACAATGATCATTCCACAGCAGGTGGCCATGCACTTACAATTAAAATGTATGCATGCTGACTATTGGATATTTGTGGAGGATTTATGGATCTGTATAAACTGATATTTGGGGTCCAAGAAGACTTAAGCACTTGTTTATTTTTACATAAAGTGCACAAGCCTTTATACTGACTCAGTCAGTATGGGAAGCCTCCCAGCTCCAGGCAGTACCTGAGTCCAGGCATAAATTGTTTTGCAGTCCATCTCTAAGTTTTTTAGATAGTATGCTAATTTTGGATTTCTGATCTTAAGATAATAAAATGAACTTACGGTTGAAATAGATAGAGGTGTACTCTACAGCTGAACTAGGGACACACTTCATGGAAATGATAAGTGACAGCAAGGAGCATAATTAAATAATCAAATATGAATATAGTGCATATCAGACAGCTCTGATCAGAAAATGGGAGTGGGACAAATCTTAAAAAATGCAAGATGACCACAGCTGAGAAAAGCCAGATGCATTGCCATTACACAAGCGTAACCCATCAATGGGCCTTGGCAATTCTCGACCTATTAGTCTCACTTGCCTCATTTATAAAGGAACGGAGCATATTATCTCAGAACTCCTTAATGTGGACATTGAAAAATCTCTTAACCCTAGACCTACTTTAATTTGGCTTTGTCAAAGGAAGGTTCTGCCTATTTAGCCTCATTAATTTGTTTGAGAAACTTGACAAAAGTAGTGGATAGAGGTTATGCAGTACATACAGCATATCCAGACCTGCCCAAGGCATTTGATACTATTCCCCATGGAAACATTATCAACAGACTTGTCTGTCTGAAAATATTTCCTTATGGTGTGTGGTGGATACCTAACTGATTATCTAACATCAACCATGTAGTTAGAGTTGCAGGTAATACTTCTGAAAACAAAAAAGGTTATCAGTGGTGTGCCACAGAGTTCCATGTTGAGACATTTTCTATTTGGCTTCTAATTCTCAGACTTTCAGGTCAACACTCCTAGCTTATGGTTATCTGTGTTTGCAGAAGATTGTAAAATTGCATGCTGTCATTTGGTCTTTCACAGAACTATATTTGCTCCAACATGGGCTAGACCATGTTAACAATTGGTGCAAGGACAATGGTTTCAAATTAAATGTGAAAAAATGTAGTATAATTTATTTTAGTAAACCAAACATTTTCAAATACCATCTAGGTGGCATACTCCTCCAATCAGTGGCACAAGGGATCTAGACTCTCTTGTTGACAATTCATTTGACCATCATGTCTCTGCAGTAGTTTGGAAAGCCTTCTATCTGTCTCATTTAATTTTCAAAGGCATCTTCTCTAGATCGAAAAAGCAGTCTTAACCCCCCCTTACTTAGCTATCAAACCTATTATTGAATACTATGCACCTATTGGCACATACTTCTGTAAACATATCACTTAAGGTGAGAAACCTCAGGGATTTCTAACAAAAAGAATCAGTGGGCTCAAAAATCTTGTTATTAGGACAGACTGACAGCCCTCTCTCTGTACTCAATCTCTTATAGAATCCTCCATGGAGATTTGTGTCTAGCCTTTGAGTCATGAAAGGTCCAACTCTCTTTGACCTCTAGTTTCTTCACAGAACAAGTGGTACATCAACTATTGGTTAAAGGAACTAAACTTTCATCAACAGATAAATAATGCACAATGGCATGATGTAGTCATGTCCCAAAGTATCCCTCACCTCTGGAACAAACTTTCATTATAAGTCAAGAAGAATTGCACCCTTGCCACCTGTAAACCAAGAATATTGGATGGACAACCACAAATTCTCTCCTGGTCTATCTTGTCTTGCCCTATCTTACGCTAGGAGGAACTTTTAAAAAATTGGCTAGGCTTTTAATGGTTTGCAGACTGACTGAATAATACTTACCTATGCACCTAGGTTTCTCCATTGCTGCTATAGTTTGTGCCTGCTGCACAAAGGAAGGGCATGTAATGCAGATGCAGCCTATTTTCCCTTGGCCTCACAGTTGTTGCTGGATAATATTAACATCATGGCTGTAACAGAGTCAGCTATACTGTGTGCAGTGGCTGCTGGGGCAGATGGCTGGCCTGCATTCTATCTCAAGATCCTATGCAGCCGGCAGCATGCTACAACAGCTTGCACTGTATGGTGTGGCATACTGTAGATCTTCAGATGCATCTTTGTAGTGGAACCAGGCTTTTAGCAGGCCAAAAATGGTCTCAGTAATGTTTGTGATTTACATGTGAGTGGTGCTATTTTGCTGCTCAATATTGCTACAGGAATTCTGTACTGGCATCATTAATATCATTAATAAAACATTTCAGAGCTTTACATTAAAAGCTCACTAGACATTGCTACACTTTGCTGTGAAGAAAAGGTTATTTTGCATTTTATTTTTTGTATTTTGTCTTACTTTATTGTCTTTTTATATTTTGAATACTGTGATTTGTTTTATTTACCTTGTGTTTTACTTTTATTCTGCTTTTAACTGCATATTAAAACTTCAAAAGAGACCACAGCTCTGTCTCTTGTGAGTCAGGCAGAATTTAGAACTGATTAATTAAGGACTCATACATAAGATAGAAGATGTCACTTCAGGTTAATCATTTGTGAACTGAGGGGTGGAGCTAGGAACTAAACCTTCTCACCAATCTCCAACATCTGTATCACCATTTTAACACCAGGCTCACCATAAGTGGGGATATCCACCCCAACCCAGGCCCAAATCCATCCTGTCCAACACAAACTGCTCCAACACAAATGTCAGAACATAACACCCCCACTATCTTCATCCCTGGGCAAATCAACAACAGCAGCAAAACCAACCATCTTTTAATGCTAAATATTAATATTAGAAGTATCAAAAATAAAATTCCAGAACTCCAGGCCACAATAGCACACTACTCCCCAGACATAGTTGCTTTAACAGAAACATGGCTAAATAAAAACATAGCTAACTCAGAAATTCTCTCTACTGGCTACAATATCATTAGACAAGACAGACCACTTCGTAAAGGGGGTAGAACTGCCTTACTGTGCAAGTCCAACTTAACTGTACATCAATTATCAAACTCCTACCCCTCTCCCAATAACTGGGACATACTTATCTCACAACTTCAACATCACCCTAAAAAGGTCATCACCACAATTGTAATCTATATTCCACCTGATAATACACCTGCTAGCCATGAAGACTTCTTATCCTGGTGTTCTTCCACATCCTCAAAAGAAACCCTTATTCTGGGGGACTTCAACCTAGATTGGTTCACCTGTATATTAGAATCACAAAGTAATGTAACAAATCTCCATGGCTACCAGCAGCTAGTCAAATTCCAGCTAGATGTGATAAATCTAAAAGGGAATCCATCCTTGACTGGGTCCTAACTAACAACCCCACATTGTACCCTCTCACAGGCAGTCTCCCAGACACCTTTAGTGACCACAACATAATATACTGTATACGTAGTAGAACAAATATATGCAAAACCACTAACTATATATCCACTAGAAACTCAATAAAATTCTCTCCTGAGGTCCTCAACACTTTACTCTGCAACTGTGACTGGACCCCCCTAAAAACCCTCCCACTTGACCAGGATGTAGCATATTTCAACAAAACATTTCTGCAACGCCTAGACACTGTCGCTCCATTGTGCAAAATCAAGGTTAGAACCCCTACAAACCCCTGGCTCAGTAAAGAAAGCAAACAAAGTCCAGAGACACTGCCTGGCTTTACTATCAAAAAAACAAAGAAACACAAAGCCTAACTATGTACCAAGAACTGCACAACTGTGCAAAAATGCATTAGGCTGGACAAAAAAATCTTACTACACAACATTTCAAACTAAATACCAACACAACCCCCCAAAATTTTGGAAAAATATAAACCAGCTACTAAAATCCACCCAAAACGTTACCCCCAAACCAACCACCCCTGACACTAAAGTTCCCATCGAAACACAATTCAACTCCCACTTTGTGAACTCAATTCTATCCTTAGTATCACAGGACCGTTCCTTCCTCACTATCCCCCCAACACAAATAACACTAATACAAGCTTTACCCTCAAAATAGTTTCCACCACTTCAATTAAAAGCATGCTCTCCAAACTAAAAACATCATCAACAGCAGCCAACATACTCCCCAGCTATTTCTTGAAATTCACAGCAGATGCTATTGCTATCCCAGTCTCCACTCTCATAAACAGATCAATTGTTGAAAGCTATGTGCCGAAACTCTGGAAAATATCCCGTGTTACACCCATACATAAACTCAAGACCTCCACTGAACTTAACAGCTATAGACCCATTGATTTACTCTCCCATCTGGCCAAAATCCTAGAAAAATGCATCCATAACCAGATGCTAAACTATCTCCTAGACAGCAACATACTGTCACCTACTCAGCATGGTTTCAGACCTGCCCATAGTACCACTACAGCCCTCATCTGCTTCACAGACACAGTAAACCATCTCAAAAATGAAGGCCTACAGGTGTCAACTCTTTTTTTGGATATGTCCAAAGCATTTGACACAGTCATACCAAATACTGCTAAACAAACTAAACCAATATCACCTATCAAATTCCACTCTTATCTGGTTCCAAAGCTACTTAACTGACAGGTACCAAGCTGTGAAATGGGAAATTTCTCTCTCCTCAGCTGTTCATAACTATAGGAGTCCCACAGGGTTCTGTATTAGGACCACTACTATTCACAGTCTTCACAAATGACCTCTATATCTCCACACAGCATGCATCTAACATTCAGTATGCAGATGACACTACCTTAATCTGGCTGCACAAAACATTCCCACCCTCCTGCAAACAACTCAACTACCATTGTCTGACATTGAAAACTACCTTACCAAAGCCCAACTTATCCTCAATCCAAAGAAAACTCAACTTATGATTATAACCAGTTCTAACAAAAACACTGATAACAGTCAATTCACTATCTACTCCACAAATGCTACTCCAATCGCTCCAGTGGCACAGGCTAAGCTATTGGGAATAACCATAGACTCCCACCTAAAATTTGATAGTCATCTCAACTTAACTATTAAAAAAGTACATGCCAAACTGGGATCACTCTACCGTATCAAACCATTTCTTACCAACAACACAAGATCAGCCATTGCTCGCTCCCAATTTCTATCCACCCTACTCTATGCATCTCCCATTATCACTAATCTCAACAAAACCAAACTAAGCAAAATGGAAGCCTGCTATAACAGAACTGCCCACTTTGCTGCAAATTGCTCATATAGAACTCATCACTGTACTGCTTTGAGACAGTTCCACTGGCTTGAACTGCCCAACCACCTAACCTACAATCAGCTCTGCCTCTGTTATTCGATCTATTACCTCCCCAATAAGTGTCCTGCCCTCAAATACCTAGTACAACATCACTCATCTAAAAGGCCTCTTAGATCATAATGCAAACTACTACTAGAAGTCACCAACAGCTACAATAGCTTTGGAGATGTGCTATATAGTGGCTAAAAATGGAACTCTGTCCCCACTAGCATTCAAAACACATCATCCAAAGCCTCCTTTAAAGACCTCATCAGGCAACATCTCAAGCAAAGTTGGCAGTGCCATGATTGCTCCCCAGGCTAGTGAAAGAGGATAAGGTATACATACTGAATCTAGCGTACTTGATAATAGTTTTCAATCTTACTCACAAACACTGGCTAATCTACAGTGTATGTACTGTACCTGTGTATTAAGTATGCATTCTACCTATGTTCCAAATTTCAGCTGTACACCACAAATCTATTAATTACCTTTATTTTTAAATAAAACTTTTTTTGTTTGTTCTCTGCACTGTAACTTTTGATGTGCCGCATACCACTGTAAAAACATGTCTTTTGTAATTTGTGTGTATACTGATCATGTCTAAATAACTAAATGTATCTGTAATTTTTCTTTGTGGAGCTTTTCTCCCTGGACCTCTGCTGAAAAAGGGCATTTTCAGCTCAAACACCCCTGGTTAACAAATGTAAAATAAAATAAATAAATATTCATGGCTGTAAAATAAAAGATTTCAGAGCTTTACTAGAAAAGCTCACCAGACATTGCTACACTTTGCTGTGATGGAAAGATTAGTTTGCTTTTTATTTGTTGTATTTTGTATTACTTTATTGCCTTTTTATATTTTGAATACTGTGATTTGTTTTCTTTACCTTGTGTTTTACTTGTATTCTCCTTTTAATTGCATATTAAAACTTCAAAAGAGGCCAAGCTCTGTCTCTTGTGAGTCAGGCAGAAATTAAAAATGATGAATTAAGGACTCCTACAAAAGATAGAAGAGGTCACTTAAGGTTAATCATTTCTGCACTGACTGGATGGAGATAAAATCTAAACATTCTATTTACGGGGTAAAATAAAACATTTCAGAGCTTTACTAGAAAAGCTCACCAGACCCTGCTACATGTTGCTACGAAGGAAAGGTTAGTTTGCTTTTTATTTGTTGTATTTTGTATTACTTTATTGCCATTTTATATTTTGAATATTGTGATTTATTTTCTTTACCTTGTGTTTTACTTGTATTCTACTTTTAACTGTATATTAAAACTTCAAAAGAGACCACAGCTCTATCCCTTGTGAGTCAGGCAGAAATGTTTTCCCACCAACCCACTTACTGTCGTGTTCTTAAATACCACTGTCTTTCTAGTTGCCTGCCTCTTATGTTAATTTGATCATATATCTCATTTCCTCTTTGCTTTCACTGGCTTGTGTGACTAAGCATAAAATTATCATTTTGTGAAATCACTCCCCTTCAACTATTTAAATTTATTGGCCATCCTACTGTATTCCATAGTACCAGAATACAAAAGTGACCACCAGATTTCAATCTATCTTGCTATTTTAAAAATAGTGACTCTCCACTAAAACTTAACTTTTTAGACAGGTAAAACTTAAGTTACCTACTTTCACATCTAACGTATCTAGTGCACACTGCAGGGTTTAGGATAAACCATTTTTTTCATCTTATGTTTAAGCATCCCTGTGACTAGTACTTGCTCTAATACCTGCTGGAAAGCACTAGGACACCTTAAACTGATACAAGCACTCAACTCTCCTTGTTAATAAAGAGAAATTAATCATAGGCACTAAACAGCCTATAATTGTAAAGTACCTTGCTAAGGCAAAGGAAAACAGCTCCTGTACTTTACAAAAAAGCACCAAACCAGGCATATCCAATGGTCAGCTTCCGGTGATTTCTCCTGTCCACTTGGTGAATCTGGGCATATTGGGGCAATGCAGCATGTACACAGTCAACCCTCTCCTCCTACCACCCAACACTACAACCTGTGAGAAATGCACTTACATAGCCAAACTGGAAGCAAAGCTCTCTCCACCCAAAATTGTGCTAGAAAGTCAAGAGGAGAAGGTTAACACCAGCACAGCACCTCAAGCAACACATAGCCCTTCTAAACCCACACCACCAACAACCACATATTGCAACATTAAATCCACATATGCGGAGGTCCTTAACTGTAACCTGCCCAAGCAACAAGGACCTCCAAAGCTGAAATGCAAACAAACACCAATCACAACCAAAGTGTCACATAGCTCACAACACCAGTGTGCCACCCAGCAACAGCCCCTAAGGCAAGACAACGTACCTAACACTTTAGTCATAGATGACTCTATAGTAAGGCACACTGCTCTCCCACTCACCAGGCTGAAAAAGGAGAAAATTACAGTCAGCTGCCTGTCAGGTGCCAGGATCCGCCACATAATGCATGCACTCAAGTCACTCCACAACAAGTACAATTATGACTCTGTTATTCTCCACGTTGGAGTGAATGACTTGAGACGTACCTCCCTGAACTACATGAAAAAAGACATGGAAGAGCTCTCGGATCATGTGGCCCAGGCAGGTATGACCCTAGCCATGAGTAGTATCCTGCCTTCTCTCAGAATGATACCACAATATAAGGGCAAAATGATTGACTTCAACAATTGGCTAAGCTTCTGGTGTCATTCAAAGGGGATCTAGTATCTGTTTGCCTGGGATGACATGATCGACAGATCACAATGTTTTGCCAGAGATGGTCTGCACCTGTCACCCCTGGGATTCAGGTTATTGGCTAAGACTCTTGCCACCCCTATAGTGCCTATTTTAGGCAAAGTTCAAAGGACAAAACCACCACTGTAACAGGTACAAGCATACAAATTCATAAGGTAATTCTACTCAATGCTAGAAGTCTAAACCTCAAAATGCACTCTCTCGAGGCACTCCTAAAAATAGAGAACGTCGATATCTGTGCAGTAACTGAGACCTGGTTCAAGGCTCCAGGGAGCACACCTGCAACACCAGGCTACAACTCTTACCACACTTTTCAGCCACCAAACCAGGACCGAGACACTAAAGGAAGAGGAGTGTCCATATTTACCAAGGATATTCACACCACCAGGCTAGTTGCCCAACACAATGTGCCTGAAATTCTCCAAGTGCAACTAACACTAGGTAAGACTGCAATTCAAATTGTAGCTTGCTACAGATCCCCTACCATGCCCCATGATTATCACTACACCTTTCTAAACACACTGGAAAATATTAACATACAACCACACACCCTAATACTGGGTGATTTTACTACCCTGCCATTAACTGGGAAAACTACTTGTGTACCAACACCTTTGCCCAACGGTTCTTGGAATTCATAAATTCCAATGCTATGGATCAACTAATCCTTAGTCTCACCAGGGGCTCCAATATCCTAGACCTGATCATTACCAACATATGAAATCGATGCTCCACACCTATGGTCACCCACTCATTGGTCTGGTCTGACCATAAGCCAATCACACTTAACATCCACATCCCCCCCACCCCCCCCCAGTAAGGAAACCTCCATAAAAAACTTCTGCAAAACCAACTTCATGTTAATCAAGTTAGAAGTGACAAACTTCATGACACCCATGCAGACTGGAACTGAAAGTTCGACTGCTGAATCCTACACTAAGGCACTGTACGAGCACATCCACTCATGCATGAATCGTGCCATCCCAAATAGAACCAATATGATCTCCCCCTAAAAAAGGAAGCCAATCTGTTGGTGCCCTGCCATAAACAAACTTTACAACAAAAGGAAGAAACTGTTGCAGAAAAGAGGAAAATCCCAGGATGCAAAAAACTCCCTTACCACCTCAGTAAGAAGCTGAGATCCCTCATAAAATCCTCCAAAGCTAGTTATGAAAATAAAATTGCCAAAGATTCCAAAGACAACTACAAGGCATTCTATAACTATGCCAAGAATCTAAATGGCAATGTTCAGATCTGCTCTGAGCTACAACAAAATGGGATTAAATATACTGATCCCAAGGATATTGCCAATATCCTGGCAGATCAATTCAGTGCCAACTTCACCCCCTCTCACCCCCTAAACGGCCCATCTCAATGCCGGAAGACTGCCAAATTCTGGTAATAATCACCACACAGGTAAAAATGCACTCTCCAAAGCTAAGAATACAGCATACATGGGACCAGATGACATCCCAGGCTGTGTATTACATGAACTACAAAATGAACTGGCATCTCACCTAAGTGTCATGTTTAATCATAGCCTCACCTCAGGTTTCATGCCCACTGAGTGGCGCACAGCTACAGTTATCCCACTCCACAAGGGGAGATCCACCTTGGATCCAGGGAACTACCACCCCATCAGTCTAATGAGCCTGATCTGTAAGGCCATAGAATGTATTATCATGGAACTTATAAACAAAAACATTTTCAACCTTCAAACACTGCACCCCACCCAGTTTGGGTTTGTGAAGGGCCGATCTTGTCTCCTGATCCTGATTGACTTCTTCAAATCAGTCTCCAGATCCATGGACAAGGGTAAGGTGGTCCACATAGCCTATCTGGACCTCGCCAAGGCTTTTGACTCCATCTCCCAATCTGGAATCATAGATAGACTTACTAAGCTGGGCATTAATCCCTACGTCATTCGATGGGTTGCCAACTGGCTTACTGACAGAACCCACACTGTAAAAGTAGCTGACTCCAAATCCAGCTCCAGACAAGTGGAGTACCTCAGGGTTCAGTCCTGGGACCGTTCTTGTTTGGCATCTACTTCTCTGAAGTACAGGCCAACACTTAGGGACTCTGGCTAACAAAGTTCACAGATGACTGCAAACTGGGAGCCATTATTGAATCCCAAAATGAGGTGGATACTCTGCAAAAGGGCTTTACAGAAACAGATTCTTCATGCCAGAGCCATGGGCTCAAGCTCAATGCCAAGAAATGTATAGTTATCCCCTTTGAGAAAAAACATGTACCCGTGAATTACCACATAGGTGGCAGTACACTAAATGCTGAAAGTGTGATAAGAGACTTAGAAACACAGGTGGACAGTGACCTCACCTTTGATAACCACATCGCCACAACAGTCAGGGAATCCTTCTATGTGGCACACCTCATCACTAAGGGCTTTTCATCCAGAAAAAAGGAGGTCATTGTCCCACTGTACTCATCCCTCATTAGACCCATTATAGAATACAACACCCCGTTTGGTATGTACCTCTCAAGACATCTGCAACAACTGGAAAGAACACAGAAATACCTCACTAAAAGAATCACAGGCCTAAAGCAGATGCCCTATGCTGACCACCTTAAAAAACTCCAGCTATACTCTGTCGCATATCGTCTACTCAGAGGCGATCTCTGCTTAACATACAAGGCAATGTCAAACCCAGAGCTGTTGGACATGCTACACTTAAAGAAATCCTAATCCCTCAGAGCCACATGCTTCAGGGATCTAAACCTTGTCATCACAATAAACAAAACATGCTGGAGGGATAGGTTCCTGACCCAGAGACAACCCAGACTCTGGAATAGACTGCCCATACATGTCAAGCAGAGCACCACTTTGGCCCTCTTCACAAGGAACCTTGACGATTGGATGGGAGAAAGGAAATTCACCCCTGGGATCACAAGCAGGGCTGGAATTCATCACTGTGGGTGTCAGGGACTTGCACTTTCCAAGATTAGTTTCCTATGTAGGATGAAACATGGCCCAATCCACATAATATGGTTCTGTGTCATGTGCCTCTAGTTTCCTTTTCCATTGGGGTTAGATACCTTGCTACTGTTGTCTTGCGATCCTAGCCAAGCTACAGTACATAGATGTTATGTACATCAAGAATGAGACTGGTATGATATTAAACATAATCTGTGATGTTCAGCTGGCATTTACTTCATAATCCAGATTTGATTTCAACAATAATCCTAATCTTACAATGGTAGTGCCACCCTAGGTTTTCTGTTGTGAAGTTGCATTGTATGCTAGTGGGATTACTATTTTCTGTTCCTTAAATACAGAGATTAAAAAGGTTAAGGCTGGCGATACCAGTTCCTTTGAGTATGCTATGGAAGCAGGAGCCAACTGTTGGTTCCTCCTTGTCTACCATCCGCCACATAATACAAGGATATTTCTTCAGAAGTTCGTTATCTTCCTTGTGTCTTCTGCCTTGGCATCACCCAGGTTCATAATTCTTAATGATGTTACTCTTAGTGTCAAAAATGAGTCTGTGGCTCTTGTTAAATACATTTTTTGCATTATGAAGCGAATCATGTTTGCTCATATTGTTGCCTGTACTACCAAATTGTATGGGCATTCATTGGACTTAGTGTGCTCATTTGGTATTGACATCAGTGATTTGGTGGTGGAACAGGTCACATGGGCCAGCTGCAACCTCATTCACTTTTTGGTTCAAATACTATGGATCACATCCTCTGATCATGGCTAAGAGGCAAGCGTAAACTGGACATAAGCTTCTTCTGACTGACTGTTTCCTATTTTGTACTAGTACTACCAAGAGCTCAGTGCTGAGGGCATTGATAAAGCTGTTAACACCTATAATAAGACCTTGACTCTGTCTCTCTTGATCTTCTCTCCTGAAGTCAAGGATACCCTGTTCATTTCATGTCACATGGGCCATGGTACAGTCTTAATCTCTGTGATCTTAGGAAGGCAGAATGAAGTCTAGAGCACAGGTAGTACTGCAATGGCCTGCTTGACCATAATCTTCTACAAAACCATTTCCAGGCTACCAGGCTGAGATGTTCTGTAAGATGCCTTGCTACTTTTTTTTAGATCTCCTTCCTAATAAACTATCCTGTGGTACTCTTCTTGGTGACAGATAGGATAAGCATCTTGGCCTGTATTACCACTTAGAAGTCTTTTTCAGTTAAAGAATATGAACTGGCTACTATGAGCTCCATCTACAAGGTAGCCTTGATGAAGTTTGGCTCTTGGCTCAAACCATACCTCTTAATCTCTAAACACAAGAAATGTGGACAAAACTAAAAACTATGGGGTGACAAAGGGCCAAAAATAGGGACATTTTTAAATATTGTTCTTATAAACTTAGAAAGTTGCTAGAATAACATGCTTTGTATTAACATACATTTTCTGAAGGGTATGAACTCTGAAACTTATATGTCTACCATTATTTAGGGACTTCAGTACTCATTTGACAGAAAACCACAGATTTTGTGAGAAACAGACCAAAAGTAGGAGGAAGAAATCTTGGAATTCTGTGAAAATCTGGACAGTTGAGATGTATGGCCCAAACACCCTATTAGGAATGTTCTAATAAAGTCTTGCAGAGTAACTTCTGTGCTGTTCATGGTCTGTGTTTATTATTCTCAGTTATGTGTATTTTGTATCTGTAGTTTCCAAAATGCACACTGCAACATGTCAACTGGATCCCTGCCCAACTCAACTATTTTTTATTGACTGTAAGTGCTGAACTAAGGTCTTTATCTGATTACTGTAGCATCACTTCAGGAGTGAGTTTTTGCTACTAATCTAAAGGACACTTTCATTACTCTCATCCTTAATGAATGTTGGTCTGGATGCAGGTGATCTACACAGCTATCAGCTATCTCAGATTTTCCAGGATTGACTAGGTGATAATTTAAGCTTTCCAATATGTATCTGGCTACATTGCCTGGTCCCAATAAGGTGCTAGCTTCTGTTTGTTTTGGAGAGGACAATGAGATTTGATTAATATTGTTGACAGGGAGTTGATTTCAGATGATTTGGGGGCTGAGGTCATAACAGGTGGAGAGAAAGTAGAGTTAAATTTATTAGAAAAGTTGTTAGCTATGGATTCTTGGATAGTTAGTATAGTACCATTAACTAAAAGTTCAGGACACAGCAAGGTATCATTGCAGATTTTACATGATAGGTCATAAAATTCCTTGGTCAGGGCTGGGGTATCAGTGTTCAAGGATTTAATATTCAGGGCTGGACTATCAATGTTAAAGGATTTAAGATGATTTCATCATTTATGTTTTTTTTCAAAATTAATACAATTTAATAGGTTGAGTCTATGAATGCACATTGATTACTGAATGGGAAGGCTAGTCTGCGGTCAGAAGGTGATCACTAAATGGTATGATTTAACTATCAAATCTGCTGGGCATTATTGGTACCCGTGCAAGGTTTCTAAGGACTGGAATTCCTTACCTGCATCCATCAGGTCAATACCCTCCCTCCCATATTTCAAAATACTCTGAAAGACTTCCTAGCTAAAATCTGGCTCTGTTCTTGCTCAAAACCAGGATAACCTATATCTCTAAATGTGAACAAGTACCTTTTCATTCCTTATACCTTCTTATTCTCCCTTCTTCACTTACTTCCTTACTTCTATCAAATGCTCTTTCCTGACTATCTCTCTAAGAATACCATAAGCCTGCTTTTCCCCTCACTTTATATTGGAGTTCCTGTTTGTATTAGACTAACTTAGCTTTAATTTCTCTAAAAAACGTCCAAAATTTCTTTAAATATTAAATGATTGTCATATACTGCGGTGGTGGTGCTGCGGTCTCACAGTTAGACATTGCCCATTCGATTCTCAGTTAGAGCGTCTTCTGTGTGACGACATGCGTGAATGGGCGTTCCTTCATTGAAGGTTGTGCGTTAGGCCCGGCAAGCCAGCACGTAAACTCTACTGCCAATCATTAGCGGACCGGAGTTCCGCTGTGGCGACCCCTAACCGGGAAAAGCCGAAAGACACAAACAATTAAATGACTGTCATATAACCTGTATCAATTCTTACCCAACATTTTTATATTATATTTAATTTGTTATAATTATTTAAACTGCAAATGTTTTTGTTTTATTTTTGAAGATTGTAAAATTATCGTTCTTAAAATGTTTTGTAATAATTTGGAACTTTTCTCCCTGGGCATCCGCTGAAAATGAGCTTCTACTCAGTTGGACTTTCCCAGTAATCAAATGTCAATACATCAATCAATAAATAAACTAGGGAATGAAATTTTTGTGAAGTTAACCAAAAGGCAGGGAGTTAGATAAAATGAGGTTTATTAGGTTTTAACCTCTAATAGGAAGGGTGTCCATTTGTTCCACTGGATGATGTCAAGAAAAGCCTGTTTATAACTACTGAGTGTGTAACTACACCAGTTAATATTTTGGTAATTAAAGTGTGTTAATAAAATGGCATTATATTTGTCTTCCATCTACAGAAGCATGTTTAGATATTTCATATGTTCCAACAAGGGCATCAAGTGGGACATGTACTTACCAATAAAGTAAACATGCTATTTTCATAATAGTAATTTGGACATGCACTAAATCAAGGTTGAGGTCATTAAATATGATATGTACAGTTATGAAATCTCTACAAAAGGCAATATGGCAATGGAAATTTTTTTTGCCAATATGACAACACAAAACTAAAAAGGTTACGGGAACCCAAGCAAACAATCAAACAAAACCCATAGTGAAAGAAAATGTGCTGCTTGCAAAGACATAACAGTCTTACTAAGTCTTGCCCTCCCATCTTCTAAGGCGTTCCTCCATTTCATCACCCTGAATCACCATCTCTGAGAAAAGGGAAACACAAAACTAAAAAGGCTACTGGAACCCAAGCAAACAATCAAAAACCACAGTGAAAGAAAACGTGCTGCTTGCAAAGACATAACAGTGTATGTGCTTGAACTTACTGTTTGACTTTTTATTTTACTTACTAGACTGCCTACTGTAGTGCCCCATTGTGTGTTGCTAGCAGTTTGCGGTAGTATCCATTCCCCCCTTATTTCTTCCACCTTTCTCCTCATTTATCCCAGTTGCAATAACTATTTCTATCACTAGATGGCAGTGTAAAGATTACTGTTTGTAACCATATCCCTGCTTGTGCTAGTTTGGGATAGACTTTTCTGCAGTACTTACCAAGCTATTCAGCTTATAATAGTCCCACTCTAAGCACGTTGTACTACATTGGCTCATAGGTCTAAATTAGCCCCAAAAGCTGCATCCCAAGTGAACTCTTACCTGTCCAGCCTCGTACACTCACTGCTAGTTCCCTTTCCACTGATTGTTCCCGGTAGTATCCTCTCCTCAGCAATATCTCCCTCTTCCCCTAGACTCGCTTTCACCCTCCCCCCTTCAATATCCTCCCCTTCCCCGCTGCATTCCCTGGTCCCTCCCCATATTTGTTTCTTTCAGCACCAGCCTCCTGTCCTCCCCAATTTACTGTAATCCTTTCACGATTACCTTATCCTCCTCTTCCCTCACCCTTTTACAGCACTATCTCCCGCCTCATAGTCTATTTAGTTACCTTAATACCTGAGGCGCCATTTTTGAACTGGTATTTCCCTAGCACGCCCATCTTGCCCTGCCGCAAGTTGCTAGCATCGCCTGTGGTAAGTGTTTCTCAATAAACTGTTAATTTTTGTGAAATGTACTCTGCTTACTTTATGATATGTTCATTGTAGTACTATTTACTATGCAATACTCGTAAATGAGCTGCTGTTTCTGAGAGACTGTGTAACTTTAATGCACACTAGCTTGGTCTACTTAAAACAAAACTGATAATAGATGATTGCCTAGTTTTCCCATTACTTGTTGTGTGAAAATCATATATAAGCTGTCGTTCTGAGAGACTGTGTCATCTTTATGCATACTAGCTTAGTCTACTTAGAACAGAACCCTTGGGCCGTTAATATGTGATTGCCTTGCGAGACTGCTTTGTTGATACCATTTGGCTACAAAACACTATTTCTCCTGTATTTTGCTGTGTATTGTAGAAATCACATGTACTTTTCTATATTTTGTTGTAATTATCTGGTCTCCCCACTCGACTCGCTTTAAGAACACGTAACTCAGACCACACACTCTCAGTTCATCTGCAGTGAGATCTCCCTGCTAGCTATTGCCTAGGGGTTTTTTATTGGTTCTAATTAATTTTAAGAAGCCGTAAGTAGGATAAGCTATCCTTTGTTCCAGATTTCTACCCTAATGAAAACGTTAGCTACCTGGTCTACCCATGGGCTTGCTCTGCATATGTGTGTACTCAGCAGTGCATCTATTTTTCGCACACTCCTAGAGTTATTTGTGAATGAGACCACAAGTTATTTCTCGAGGCATTTTTCTACTGCCTTTATATAATAGATGAATCTGTATGTGGGATAGGCCATTTGTGCCACCACTTTTAGTTTTACATGTGAAACCCATTAGCGAACGAGACCACTAGTTATTTCCCTGGGCTTTTTCTAGTGTTGTTAGAAAATAAATGAAGCTATATGTGGGAAAAGGAGAGCAGTAGAATACCAGATACTCGGTCGCTGTGAAAAGACTGCATATTATTAGAGCTGTTGTTGTTCTAATCATTGTATACTGCATAGTATGTTGTTGTTGTCTCTCTACCATCGTAATTATTGCTGTTGCTTACTCTTTGCTTAAAATTGCTCTGCAATAGGTGGCTTTCACATTCCCTATTGCTGCATTCTGTAACACAAAGTTAATTACTATTTAATAAAGTCATTGCTGCTCTGGATTTAACCTGGGTATTGATGCTATTGTAACTGTGTAACCTGACTTATTTCACTGTGCTTTATATGTGCCTAACAGCTTAAATCTACTATTCTCAGCTTTTTCCTTCGTATTTTTCTTAACTTACTACAACATCTCCTGCTGCTATTTCTCCTGTCCTACTGGTTTTCTCTACCTATACACCTCCATGCTTATGCTGTTCCTATCCTCAGGCCTCTACCTCTATTTCTCTCCTGAAAATCCTAGTAAATTCCTCTGCTATACCCCCCGTGTCCCCTCTCTCCAGCTAGAATACTAAACTACATTTTTGTTCTTCTCCCTTACAGCTTACTAAGTCTTGCCCTCCCGTCTTCTAAGGCGTTCCTCCATTTCATCACCCTGAATCACCATCTCTGAGAAAAGGGAAACACAAAACTAAAAAGGCTACTGGAACCCAAGCAAACAATCAAACAAAAACGATAGTGAAAGAAAACATGCTGCTTGCAAAGACATAACAGTGTATGTGCTAGAATTTACTGTTTGACTTTTTCTTTTGCCTACTAGGCTGCCTACTGTAGTGCCCCATTGTGTATTGCTAGCAGCTTGTGGTAGTATCCATTCCTCCCTTATTTCTTCCACCTTTCTCCTCAGACATTTATCCCAGTTGCAATAACTATTTGTGTCACTAGACGGCAGTGTAAACCTTACTGTTTGCAACCATATCCTCTGCAGTACTTCCCAAGCTATTCAGCTTATAATAGTCCCACTCTAAGCATGTTGTACTACATTGGCACATAGGTCTAAATTATGGATCCCTCTCCATGGCTTTTAAGCAGATAAGGCTTGTCAAGCTAATGGGGCCGGGTAATTTCCAGGGTCTGTGGAGGCACTTTTTGCCAGGAAGTGGGACCACAGTTGCAGTGTCGCCACTCCTGGGTAATTGATCCAGAGGTAAGACTTCGAATTATAAACAGCTGTCCTAGCTGTGGGTTTAATTCCTCATTGAGTTCAGGAGTGCCACAGCCAGTCACAGGGACAACCATCGTCCCATGGATGCTGTGTTTTTGCTTTGGAGAGAGCAGTTCTCACTTGGGCGCTGGAGATGTTTCAGTGGGCTGCACTCATTTTGGTATAGATATTCTCTTTTTGGGGGAGGGGGAGAAGTTTGCAAAATTTCTGAACCTGTCAGCCAGTATGTTGCGTATGTCTGTAGGATCAGTAATCTTCACATCATTTTGAACTGGGTTCTGAGTATGACAGTCTGGGAGTTTCCTCTCCTAGGTTTCTGCAACATAGCAAGAAGGCCTTATGATTGTCTCTTTTTGAGTCTTTAGCTATTTTTCTCTCTCGAAATTTGCTTTGGACGATTTTATGAGAGCTCTTAGTTTTTTACTTATATGTGATCATGGTGGGTGTCTTACCTTTTAAGGATTTTGGCTCTCTATCTTGTAGTAGCTCCACTCCTTTTTGTTGTAGAGTTTTGTTTATGGCTATCACTAGATGGCAGTGTAAAGATTACTGTTTGTAACCATATCCCTGCTTGTGCTAGTTTGGGATAGACTTTTCTGCAGTACTTCCCAAGCTATTCAGCTTATAATAGTCCCACTCTAAGCATGTTGTACTACATTGGCTCATAGGTCTAAATCATCCCCAAAAGCTGCATCCCAAGTGAACTCTTACCTGTCCAGCCTCGTACACTCACTGCTAGTTCCCTTTCCACTGATTGTTCCCGGTAGTATCCTCTCCTCAGCTCTATCTCCCTCTTCCCCTAGACTCGCTTTCACCCTCCCCCCTTCAATATCCTCCCCTTCCCCACTGCATTCCTTGGTCTCTCACCATATTTGTTTCTTTCAGCACCAGCCTCCTGTCCTCCCCAATTTACTGTAATCCTTTCACGATTACCTTATCCTCCTCTTCCTTCACCCTTTTACAGCACTATCTCCCGCCTCATAGTCTGTTTAGTTACCTTAATACCTGAGGCGCCATTTTTGAACTGGTATTTCCCTAGCACGCCCATCTTGCCCTGCCGCAAGTTGCTAGCATCGCCTGTGGTAAGTGTTTCTCAATAAACTGTTAATTTTTGTGAAATGTACTCTGCTTACTTTATGATATGTTCATTGTAGTACTATTTACTATGCAATACTCGTAAATGAGCTGCTGTTTCTGAGAGACTGTGTAACTTTAATGCACACTAGCTTGGTCTACTTAAAACAAAACTGATAATAGATGATTGCCTAGTTTTCCCATTACTTGTTGTGTGAAAATCATATATAAGCTGTCGTTCTGAGAGACTGTGTCATCTTTATGCATACTAGCTTAGTCTACTTAGAACAGAACCCTTGGGCCGTTAATATGTGATTGCCTTGTGAGACTGCTTTATTGATACCATTTGGCTACAAAACACTATTTCTCCTGTATTTTGCTGTGTATTGTAGAAATCACATGTACTTTTCTATATTTTGTTGTAATTATCTGGTCTCCCCACTCAACTCGCTTTAAGAACACGTAACTCAGACCACACACTCTCAGTTCATCTGCGAGTGAGATCTCCCTGCTAGCTATTGCCTAGGGGTTTTTTATTGGTTCTAATTAATTTTAAGAAGCCGTAAGTAGAATAAGCTATCCTTTGTTCCAGATTTCTACCCTAATGAAAACGTTAGCTACCTGGTCTACCCCTGGGCTTGCTCTGCATATGTGTGTACTCAGCAGTGCATCTATTTTTCGCACACTCCTAGAGTTATTTGTGAATGAGACCACAAGTTATTTCTCGAGGCATTTTTCTACTGCCTTTATATAATAGATGAATCTGTATGTGGGATAGGCCATTTGTGCCACCACTTTTAGTTTTACATGTGAAACCCATTAGCGAACGAGACCACTAGTTATTTCCCTGGGCTTTTTCTAGTGTTGTTAGAAAATAAATGAAGCTATATGTGGGACAAGGAGAGCAGTAGAATACCAGATACTCGGTCGCTGTGAAAAGACTGCATATTACTAGAGCTGTTGTTGTTCTAATCGTTGTATACTGCATAGTATGCTGTTGTTGTCTCTCTACCATCGTAATTATTGCTGTTGCTTACTCTTTGCTTAAAATTGCTCTGCAATAGGTGGCTTTCACATTCCCTATTGCTGCATTCTGTAACACAAAGTTAATTACTATTTAATAAATTCATTGCTGCTCTGGATTTAACCTGGGTATTGATGCTATTGTAACTGTGTAACCTGACTTATTTCACTGTGCTTTATATGTGCCTAACAGCTTAAATCTACTATTCTCAGCTTTTTCCTTCGTATTTTTCTTAACTTACTACAACATCTCCTGCTGCTATTTCTCCTGTCCTACTGGTTTTCTCTACCTATACGCTTATGCTGTTCCTATCCTCAGGCCTCTACCTCTATTTTTCTCCTGAAAATCCTAGTAAATTCCTCTGCTATACCCCCCGTGTCCCCTCTCTCCAGCTAGAATACTAAACTACATTTTTGTTCTTCTCCCTTACAGCTTACTAAGTCTTGCCCTCCCGTCTTCTAAGGCGTTCCTCCATTTCATCACCCTGAATCACCATCTCTGAGAAAAGGGAAACACAAAACTAAAAAGGCTACTGGAACCCAAGCAAACAATCAAACAAAAACGATAGTGAAAGAAAAACATGCTGCTTGCAAAGACATAACAGTGTATGTGCTAGAATTTACTGTTTGACTTTTTCTTTTGCTTACTAGGCTGCCTACTGTAGTGCCCCATTGTGTGTTGCTAGCAGCTTGTGGTAGTATCCATTCCTCCCTTATTTCTTCCACCTTTCTCCTCAGACATTTATCCCAGTTGCAATAACTATTTGTGTCACTAGACGGCAGTGTAAACCTTACTGTTTGTAACCATATCCTCTGCAGTACTTCCCAAGCTATTCAGCTTATAATAGTCCCACTTTAAGCATGTTGTACTACATTGGCACATAGATCTAAATTAGCCCTAAAAGCTGCATCGCAGTGAACTCTTACCTGTCCAGCCCCATACACTCACTGCTAGTTCCATTTCCACTGATCGTTCCCGGTAGTATCCTCTCCTCAGCTCAACCTGCTCCATTCGCCCTGCGGGCTCACTCTGCTCCCCATACCCTACCCCCATTTCCCACCCACCCCAGCACCTCCAAACTTATACTCTACAATACCACACCCACACCCTCATCAACCCATCAACCAATACACTCCTACTTCATCATCAAAAGCTAAACTCTTGACCCATCTCCACACCCCTCCCACAATACTCAACCCAACCTGCTTACTTAGCTATTCTACTTACTATTCACCCTCCCTAAATCTTCATCTGCACTATGCTACCAAAACCTTCATACTTCGTAACTCAAACACTATTTCTTTTAACCTTATCCTACACCTGTTACCTTACCCAGCCCTTAATCTCTAACCACTCACCATAATTTCATATTACAAACTTCCTTCCCAGACTACACTCATGCTCATCTATCCCATCAATGATTATCTGCTCTTCCCTTACAAATTCATTTCACCATATAAACACTCTGCCCCTCTAACCACCCAAACCCTAAGAAATCAAATTATACTCAACTCTGATACTAAGCAATCCAAGTACTTCTCCAAAATAATTCATCTAACCAGTATCCTTCTGTCAGGTGACATACACCCAAACCCAGGGCCCCATACTCCCCCACTTTATCCAAACCCATCCTATTTGCCTCTCTAAATGCCCAGAGCATAGCCAACAAAATCCCAAACCTCCATGCCTGGCTTCACCACAACAAACCGGACATACTGTCTATTTCTGAAACTTGGTTAAAACCTCATATAAAAGACTCAGAAGTAGCTCCAACTAACTACTCTATCATCAGAAAAGACAGAACCCATAAAAAATGTGGAGGGGTAGCTCTCCTATACTCACCCTCCTTATCAGTTACTCCTTACTCTAAACCCATACCCCAATTCACCAATGCTGAACTAAGTCTGGCTATACTTAAACTGAACAGACACAAACACATATGTATAGCCTCCCTATACATCCCCCTGGAGACAATATCTCAGTACTCAAAGATATCCTGTCCTGGCTCTCCACCAACATTAGCAATGAAACTATTATATTGGATGACATGAATATTAACTGGTCCTCCATTCAGTCCCTCACAAACTCCCTAAATGTTAACCTATATAATTTCTCTGAACTTATCAATGCCATAACCAGACCCACCAAAGACACCTCCAGTGGTAGTATCTTAGACTGGATCTTAGTCTCTCACCCTCATTATTTCTCTGATAGTGGTATACTCCCAGATTCTCTCAGTGACCTCCTCCTTACTTTTGCTCACCGCCTTTCTTCTCCATTACAGCTATCTCATAACTATATCTTTACTTGCTACCTAAAAAACTTCAATCCCAACACCTTTTCTAACTCTTTAAAATCTATAAACTGGAGCCCTCTAAAATCTTTAACCCTAGAAAATGCTATTACCTACTTCAATAGAACTTTCTTGAACCTCTTGGACAGCTATGTGCCCCTAAAGTCTAAAAGAATAAAAAGCAATACCGCCCCTTGGCTAACCATAAACAGACTATCTGTCAAAGCCTAGGTTTACCACCTGAAAACGAACTCTCCCTACAATCTTAATGAATACAAAACACTATGCAACAAGGTTAAAAAGCTTATTATAACTGACCGAAAAACATATTTTTCTCACTACAAAACAGCCATAAAACAAACCCACAAAAATTCTGGAACAGTATTTCCACTCTCCTCAGTCCTAGCAAAAAAGAAAACCCATGTCCAGACCCCAATGCACTAGACATAGATCTGGCCTCTCAGTTTAACTCTTTTTTCATTGACTCAATTGCCAAACTAACCTCAACCTTCTCTAACAACACTATACCCCTTCCTTCTTCATTCGCTCCTAAGGCTTCACCCTCACCATCTCTCTCATGCTCCTTCACCTCTCAACCCCCTCCTTTCTCTATCAAGCCCATACCCACACCTATCATAAAATAACTTCTCCAAAAACTAAAACCCTGCTCCAATGCCCCTGATAACATTCCCTCATACTTTCTATCCATAACTGCCGATGCTATTGCCTTTCCCAACAGTATACTAATCAACCGCTCAATCCAATAAGAATATGTACCCCAACTATGGAAAAAGGCCTTCATCATACCCCTGCATAAGAGTGGCAAAAATTATAATATCACTAACTTCCGCCCAATCACTATCCTATCACCAATCTCTAAACTTCTTGAAAAATGCATCCATCTACAACTTCTTCCCCATCTCACAGACAATCACTTACTAACTCCCACACAACACGGCTTTAGACCCAGCCACAGTACAACCACTGCCCTTCTTTCCTTCCTGGAAATTGTTAATAAAGCCTGCAACTCTGGCTGTACAGTATCTACCCTCCTATTTGATCCATCCAAGGCCTTCGATACCATATCTCACAAGGTTTTCCTAGCTAAACTCTCTAATCTAAACCTATCCTCTTCCTCTCTCAACTGGTTCAACAGCTACCCCTCAAACAGACAGCAAGCAGTCAAATGGAAAAAAGCTACCTCCTCCTTCCTCAACACCCCCACTGGTGTCCCTCAGGGCTCCATTCTGGGTCCCCTGCTCTTCAATATATTCATAAATGATTTCCACTGCTCACTCCCTAATGCAAAACGTATCCAATACGCTAATGATTCAACTATAATCTGTTCTTCCACCTGCATCGCCACACTCATAAAGCTGACACAAGATGCTTTCTCAACCACTGAGCAATGGATGTTAGATAATCACCTAGCACTCAATGCCTGAAAAACTAAGCTAATGATATTTACCCCTTCTAAATCAACCATCATAGATAAAAACTTATTCTCATCAACACCCAGAACAGTACTATGCTTGAATTAGTATCTGAGACCAAACTACTAGGCATCCACATTGATGACCAGCTTAAATTTAACTCCCACCTTCAAATAAATATCAAAAAACCCACCAAAAACGTGGCATGCTCTATCGCCATAATCACTATCACACTCCTTCTATTAAGTTTATTCTCTCTACCACATTTCTCATCCCTTCTCTTCTTTATGGTGCTGCACTCCTAACAAATCTGCAATCCTCTCTTAAGACAAAACTTTCCTCTTGCTATAATAAAATTTCTAAATTTGCCACAAGCCACAAGTCTTCTACCCATCACTGTGTAGCCCTTCACAAATTAAACTGGTTAGAGCTGCCCAATTATATCACCTATATTCAACTTATTAATGCACACAAACTCATTTTCACCCCATCCCTCTGTCCATCTCTATCATCCACCTTTAAAATGCACCTTCTTGAAAGACTCAAGATCTAACAACCAAAACCTAACAGAGCTGTTCAAACCTACCCATCCCCCAGGCAAAAATCTCTTATCTTTTGCCCTTGCACATCAATGGAACTCACTACCATCATCCATCCGTACCTCCGCAAACCTCTCTTGTTTTAAAAAATCGCTTCACTCACACCTCATATCCCATTGGGAATGCTCCTGCTCCCACCCCACATAATTTCCTCTCCTTTCTTCACCTCTGACATCTCTGGCACCTTAATCTCCTATTCTAATATACTGGTTCAGTTGGAACCATTCCACTTGTAAATAACTTCTCAAACATTTACAATGCTTACCTTATCTCAGAACTTGCATCCTAAATGCAATACTTTTACTTGAATATCTGTACTTAGTGTGATCATACATGATTTGTAACTCCTGCATCTGAAATAGGAACTTTTGAATGCAATGTTTTTACTATATTTTTACTAGTACTTCTTTACTTACTGTAACCAGAACTTTGATTGTAATTTTCTTTTGCTTGTTTTTGGAGCTTTTCTCCCCAGGACTCCATTGAAAATGGGTTCTCCTTGGCCCAATGGACTATCCTGGTAAACCAACTGCAAATAAATAAATAAATAAAATGTAAAAGCCCATGAAGGACAGATACATCTCATCCCTGGCAAAGTAGGAAGGTCTGTCTAAAATATTCTCCCAAACTGTCACAAATTGATCCCTCTAGAAGAACATCACTTACCAGCCAGTTATTGAAGCCGGTGATGGTTGGTATGTATTTAAGCTTCATTTGAGGTGAGAGCAGACTACTATTCAACAAAAGATGTCCCCTTCTTACAAATATGCAATGATAGCTGTACCATGTGTTTCTGCAACCTCTCCACTGTAACCCTCCTCAAGCCATTCACCCCAGCATGAGCAATGACAAGGTCATGTTCATATCTTGAATGCTTTAGGACATGGAGGGCTCTGGTAATGTCCCTAATTCTAACAGCTAAGAGTCAGCTGAAGGTTACCATTTCCTCTGCCAGTCTGATGAGTGCAGAGTCTGTAAGACTGACAATGGAGGAACCCTTTAATAAAACATTTCTGGTATTATTAACTATTTTTATTATAGTCTCTGTCTGCGTTAAGGACATTTCATCATTAAATAAAACATTTCTGGTATTATTAGCTATTTTTATTATAGTATCTGTCTACTTTAAGGGCACTGACTTTTCTTATGTGGTGCTTCTGTATGGGAGTTTGTACTGATGTGTTGTCAATAGGCTTTATGTTGGTGCACTTATGTGAGTAATGTGTTTATGTGAGTATGAGGCTATTTGTGATGGAGGCACCTTGTCATGTATCTTGGGGAAATTAGTTTATGTTTACTGACAAGACCTAAGAGATGTACGGTGACTATATCTCTCACAGATGGGTTTTGTGTTAGCTAACACTACTGAGTATTCAGTAAACATGAAGCAGTTGCTGCCTTGCCTCGTTATTCTTCATGATATCAGGATGGCCAAGGGAACAAAATTAACAGTCTGTGGCTTTATAGTTGGTGACTGGATAAGTAGGCAGAGGTACTGGCTGTAAAGCCAGGATGTAGTGATGATAAATGATGGTTACTTAAGCTGGAGTAGGTGCAGCAGTGGACTGCAGACAGGTAGACTGCTGCTGCGGTAGCAGGCCAGATTAATAATAAGTACTGATAACTAGTACAGCTGATGGAAGCAAAAAAAAAAAAAACACAGTGAGGCATGCAATGGCACTATGGCACTAAAGCATTAAACAGTTAGGTGCCGGCATAAACAAATCACATTACCAACAATACAACAACTGCAGTGAAACAATGAGATAACCAATGGATAAGCAGATAGTAAAATGGGATTAATTTAATAGAATAATCAATAAATACACACTGACTATAAAGAAGTATGATCACAAAATACCCTAGGTACCAGCAAAGTAATCAAATAAAATTAATTTACTAAAGCGATTAACAGAGAAATAAACAAACACATCCGGTTTGATTGTTAAGACAATAGTCAAAGGATTGCTACCAGAATGTAACTCAAGCTTTAGAATAAAATCATTCTCAACAGTGCAAGTAGTTAAACAGACAAAGAAAAGGTAAAGAAATGTATATAATCCTCAACAATGACATCAAAGCTACCTTACCTGTTATTGACTAGGCTGTTGCACAGTGCTTACTGAATAGGAATACACTGCTTAGCAGTGCTGTACAGAGATCAGGAATGTGCCAAACTGGAAAAACATTGGTTATTTAAAGTATGTAAGACTCTGTCTAGCCAATCAAAATCAATTCTGTACTTCTGCGTAAGCTAGACAATCAAAATCAGGTATTCTGATCCTTCAATGGACCCAGATGTTAATGGGGTTTGTGTTTTCTCATCCATCTTTGAAGTCTCTTTTTATCTTTTCCAGATTGTGTGCTAAATCACTGCCAGTGGGTTAGCTCAGAATATTTCTGATCTGAGGAAACATCTGTTATATAAAGTCTGTAAGACTCTACCCTCAGTGAAGTCATCCAGTCAAAATCAGTCCTACACTCACACAGGAGTTGGCTAATCAATATAGAGTCTAAAGTGATGCAGCTATAATTGAATTTCTGTTTTATCCAGTGGCTGGTACACTGCAGACCCAGTCCTAAAAGATACTGAAGTTCTTAGAATGCGTTAAACAGTCAGGACCCAAAACTGAAAAAGGCTTTGTGGTCTTTTCCTTGTTCTGATTGTACATTAGAATACTGGTCAGTAACTCAGCACTCAAGAGGCTGAAATAAGCAAACCTCTAGTCATTTAATGTCTGTATTGCTTTATTTATTTATTTTTATTTATTTATTTTACATTTTTAACCGGGCTAGTCTAGCTGGATTAATGTCCATTTTCAGTAGAGGCCCGAGGAGAAAAGCTCCACTATAAGCACTAACAGTACATACAAGACTAAAAATACACAATATGAAGGATACAAGATATACTTATTAAACAGTGTCATATAAAGTTTGACAAAATCCATAAGTTATTCAATAGATAGTACCATAGATAGTATAGGGAAAAACATTTTCAGCTCTGTCCTTACAGGGAGAGGCACAGGGTTTAAGGAAGAAAAGAAAGAGAGTGGTGAGAAGTACAGTATAAAAGGATTCATCAGGATTGCTGCAGGGGCATAACCAATGGATTTTCAGATGTTTTCTGAGATTTTGTTTAAAAAGAGGGAGAGAGGGAAGTAAGGTAAGCTCTATAGGTAGTTGGCTCTATAGGTAGTTGGTTCCATAGTTTACCTACAGTATTCAAGAACAAGGAATCACCTGCTTTGTTGTTGGACTTTGTTGTGGTTGCTTGAAGTTTGCTGGAGGAGCGTAGTGAGTCAAGGTTTTTGTAGGGGATGATGAGGTCAGAGAGTATAGGAGTATTGTTAGAATGGTAAAATAGCTTGTGGGCAATGGTAAATTGAGTATATGCCAGGAGATTATGCAATTCTAGCCAGCCTAGTTGTATTAGGGTCAGACAGTGATGGGTTCTAAAGGGATTACCAGTAGCAAAACAGGCAATACTATTGTAGGAGTAAGTTAATTTGCTAAGGTTAGTTTTTTTTAGGTTAGAGTAAATGGGTGAGGCGTAAAGAAGTGTTGAGATTAAGTGCGAGTGAGCAATTTTGGTTCTAGCTGATTGTGTTAGGAAGGGTTTGATTTTATATAAGGAGCCCAGTTTTCTGTTAAGAGATTTTATGGTGTTATTAATATGGCTGTCAAAGTCAAGGTTGTTATCAATAGTTATTCCTAGCAGTTTGGTGGTGGAGTCTGGTGATATGAGGGTACCGCTGGTAGAACTGATTGAGAAGTCTATTGGGGAAGACTTAATGGTTGGAGTAAAGAGTAGGAGTTTTGTTTTCTTAGCATTAAGAAGGAGGCAACGCTTTAAGAACCAGGTCTCAATTGTATTAAATACCTTCTGAGTCAGAGAGAGTAGATTTGAGGGGGAGTTAGCTGAGCATATGATTGTTGAATCGTCTGCATATTGTATGCAGGTAGCTTGAGGAATTGCTAAATGCAGGTCATTAATGAATAATGAAAAAAGGAGGGGTCCTAGAATGGAGCCCTGAGGGACTTCAAGGGTGACTAGCAGGAGGGATGAAATGTTCTGCTCCCAGAGAACGGCTTGTTGTCTATTGCTAAGGTAGGACTTGAACCATTGGACAGTGAGAGTATCGAGGGAAAGGGACTCTAGAATGTTAATTAGAAGGGTATGGTTAACCATATCAAAAGCTTTTGAGAGATCGACAAAGAGTGCAGATGAGAGGATATTATTGTTACGATTTTTATTAATGGTATCTGTGAAGGATAAGAGGGCGGTAGTGGTGCTATAAAATGGCCTAAAGCCATGTTGACAATTTTCGAGTATGTTATGTTGGGTTAAGTGGTCTAGAAGCTGATAGTGAATACACTTCTCCATAATTTTAGCTAGGGGGGGATAAAAGGGCTATAGGCCGATAGTTAGAGTAATCTTTTGAGCTGCCACCTTTATGTAGAGGTATGATATGAGAGATTTTCCAGATTTCTGGGATATATCCCTCTGTAATAGTTCTATTAATAAGGATGGATATTGGGTATGCACTAGCTTTGGCTGATTTTTTTAGGTATTCAGATGGTAACTGGTCGGCAGAAGGAGTGCAAGGCTTAAGCTTTTGGATGAATTTGAGGATGAGATCTATAGGGATGGGTTGTAATTTAAATGTTGGAAGAGGGCCAGGACTGATGGTATGAGGTTTTGAGTTATCAGGGGTTAGGTGACTGGCAAGTGGCTATATGGTCTCAGTGAAGAAAGTATTGAAGGTATTTGCAATTTAGATGGAGGAATTATGATCAGATCCTAGTGGTGTAGGGGTACGAGAGTGGCCTGGGAGTAAGAGATGATTGATTCCTGACCAAAATTTCTGTGAGTTATTATGGTGAATGTCCTGCAAGTTACAGTAGTAGTTCTTTTTATCAGTAAGTATGGCCTTTTTAGTAATATTTCTAAGCTGCCTAAAGTTTTGTTGGTCAGAGAGAGTTTTCGAAGCTCTCCATTTAGCCCATAGTTTGTTTCTGAGTAACATTTTTTGTCTAGTTTCCTTAGTGAGCCATGGGGCTGGTTTGGTTTTAGTTCTGATGGAGTGTTTTGTAGCATGCCTGTCAAGGATACTTAAGAATTTGGAGTTGAAGTATTTAGCAGCCTCATCAAGTGGCAGGATTTTTAAATCCTTCCAATCACAGGCACTTAGTTCATTTTGAAATAGTACTTGGCTGAAGTATTTGTTGGTCCGTGATATCCTATATGTGGGGGGGTTAGAAAAATCATTTTTCTTCCTTATAATGTAGGTCAAACAGTGGTCGCTTATGTCATCAGGCAGAGTTCCAGTTGTATAGGTTAATTTAAGATTGTTCGTAAGAATCCAATCTAAGGTTGTTTCTTTTTTATTTGGTTTGTTGATTCTGGTAGTAGAAGTAATTGTTCGAATAAAGCCATGAAGATTTATATGAATAGTGGGGTTTTCAGTATTTACAGTTTTCCAGTCGGTGTTGAAGTCACCTAATATAATAGTTTCTTGTGGGTAAGTAGAGGAAATCCAGCTAAGGCTATCCTCAATAGTATTACTATTGTTGCCTGGAGGAAAGTAGATGCAGATGATATACATTGATTTGATAGAGTTGATTTGAAATTTGGAGATAAGGATTTCGGCATTAGTATCATATGGTGGGTTACAAGGTAAAAAGGTGATGTTTAGTCCATCTTTAAATAAGATTTCTACTCCCCCACCTTTTCTTTTATTACGGTCTTGTCTTAATGTATTATATCCTGGGGGAATGATTGCATTGTCTCTAGTATGAGGTTTTAACCAAGTTTCTGTGAGGCAGAGGATGTCGAATGAGTAAATATCTAGCAGGGCATGGATGTGGGCTATTTTGTTATTAATACTTTGTATATTAAGATGTCCTATAAGGAAAGAATTAGGAGGTCTGGAAAGGTTAATAAGGGGTGTTGAGTTGAGGTAGGTGGTATTGCTTAAGCTGCTGTTGTTTGGACCTGGGTTAGGGTGAATTTCGCCATCTTTTAAGGAAGGATGTTTAAGTCATAGAGTAGGGTTGCCTGTATGGTTTATTTGATATTTTACTTTGTTTGCTCTATGTTTGTAGTATTTAATATGTGAGAGTCTATGGAATCTGGGTAGGAGGAAGCTAGGATTGGAAGTGATATTTATTTGAGTATGTGTGTAGGTAAGAGTGAATGTAGCAGTTTGTTTTGGAGAGTAAGTTAATTGGTTAAAGGATGAATGTTCAAAGAGGGTGAGGATATAAGCAGAGGTAAGGACAGGCATGCATGCTGTTAGGAGAATTAGTTTGGTTATTAAAGGTTTAGTTACTTTAGGCATAGTTTAAAGTAAAAATAATAGTATAGGTTAGTGGGGGTGGAGTGGCTGAGATATAATAAGAAGTAAAGTTGGAGTGGAAAATATAGAAAGGTTAATAGAGCGGAAGGATAATTAAGTGGGAGGTATTTGCAGTAGCTATTGGTAATTGGCTGACAAGAAATAGTATAGGAAGGTATGAGTATGTAAGTGGAGGATGGGTGATGCTGTTTATGTATAGTGTGGTGATAGGTAAGTAGGATTGGTGTAGGGGAGAGAGGGAGTGGTCTAGTTAGTTTAAATGTAGGAGTAGTGGGGTGGGTGGGAATTGGGGGTAGGGTAGGGGAGCGGAATGAGCCCATAGGGCGAACGGAGCGGGTAGAGTAACAGAGTGGGATTCAGCAGATAAGTAATCAGTAAAGCAGAAAAACTACACACCTTCAATGCCTTAAAAAGGTAAGCAAGACTATATGTGTAAATTATAATTAGCTAAGACTACAAGGGATGTTTAGCTGTCTGGTAATTAGCAGAGTATGGCAAGGAATTATGTGAAAGCACAGCTTTGAAGGGACTTAAGAATAGTGGGTCAGCTTGCAATAAATAGCCTTACAGTCTAGTGTCTGTAGGGTAATACTTTCTGAATTATTTCCTTGGGGAGCTAGCTTGGTATGTATGTATGCTATAGTTGCTGATTCTAGGACTACTTGTTATGCAGTAGGGCTGGGGGGGAATATAAGTAGGTCAGAGGCAGTGATTCTCATGCCCTGTGTTTTGCTGTCATCTAGTGGTATAGAAGGGAACACTACAGTTAGCTTACTTGGCAGGGACAATATTTAAAGGGGAGGAAAAGCCACGGGGAAGGTCCACGGGTGTGCTAGCCCTTTCACTTAGTTTAAAAAGGCACTCACTCTAGATGAGTTCAGTACAGGCCCCAACTACCAAGTAGCTTATGCCTTGGCTGTGATGCTGGTGAGAGGCCCTTTTAGCAGTCCAGAGGTTGGTGTTGACTCGGGGAGTTCTTTCTGTTATAGAGGGTACTCTAGACTGGTAGATCAGAGGTGGATGAGACAGCCCGTGTCTTAGCACAGGGCTTTCAGGCTGTAAGAGAGACAGAGAAAAAACAGTATAATGTCAGCCAGCCTATTAGGTTTAGCAGTACTAACAGATGATGTTGGCAGGGTGGTGTGCAAGTAGGGAACAGAGCAACTGTGGAATCAATACCATAGTAACATAATACAGACAGTTAAAGGCTCACATTCATATTCAATGTTCCATATTGGACCATGAAACTCACATTAAAAAACTTTTCAGATCTACATTTGCATGAGAACATAAAACAAACATATGTTATAAGCTAGAATAGAAAGCAGTAACAGCAAATTAGTCCCTGTAGTTTATATACAATCTAAAAATACATTTAGTGGCTCCTGATTATTTCCCTTAGAAGGTAAAATAAGACTAGTAAAATGCATATTGCTTAGCCCCTGAAGTAGCTTGTTGATCATAATCAAGCCTATATTTATGCAGAAGCTTGCCAATAAATCAACCATTCAGATCCTTAAATGGAGCCCATGCTTAGGTAGCTGTCATGTGGAAGCCTCTGCTCTAACCAGAGGCTGGTGGACTACAGCCCCGATGTTGGAATTATAAAGTTCATGTATCACATTGAATCAATACAAAACAGATGGAAAAGTCTTCCTTTACTTGTAGTCTTCATTTTGTCTTGATTGCATATTAGAGTGCTAGCAGTAGCTTGGCTTTGAAGATCTCTAGTCAGCACCTATGGAACCATAGTTTGAGATGGAAAATGCTGGCAGGGTATCCAACTCACCAGGGCCATCAGGCCAGTAAACTAAATTAGCACAGTAAAGAAACCTAAGGATTGAGAAGTTGGTCAGAAGGGATTGTGGCAAGTAATGAGCAAAAGAAAAAAGAAGACATCCATTTGCAAAGCCTCCCATGCAGCAGATATATGACCAGGCTGGTCAAGACAATTTTGCATAGTAAAGTTGGTGGGCCTACAAAATTGTTCTTGTCCATGGAGTATGATAATTTGCAACTGGATTAGTGTCCTACCCAAATGTCTCCTACTTTGAATAGTTAGCAGCCGATGCCCTCATTGCCAACAACAGCTGTTCAATTTATGATGTCAGTTATGATCTGGTCCTGTTAATGCAGTGAACTCACCTTGTCCAACTAAGGCAGGGCAGCCTCAGTCACAGAAGTGTCCACTACATTCTGTGGCATTCTGTGGCAGGCAAAACAATCTCTCAGTCCTTCCTGTCTCATTTCATGCTGTATGTCGTCCACTGAAGATCCAAAACATAGATAGCATATGGCAACACTGCAATCCTAAGCAACCTTACAGAATTCACAACAAAAATAAATGTTTATGTTATTTATTTATTTATTTGCTTTTGTTTACCAGGAATGCCTGTCTGGGAACTGAAATGTTCATTTTCAGTGGAGGCCAGAAGAGAAAAGCTCCGAAATAAGGATAGAAATACATTTTGACAATTTAAAAGAATAAGTCAACAACATTATTTTATTTATTTATTATTTTACATTTGTTAACCAGGGGTGTCTGACTGAGCCAAAAAGGCCCTTTTTCAGCAGAGGCCCGGGGAGTAAAGCTCCACAAAGAAAAATTACAGACACATTTAGTTATTTAAACATGATCAGTATACACACAAATTACAAGAGACATGTTTTTACAGTGGTATGTGGCACATAAACAGTTACAGTGAAGAGAACAAACAAAAACATATTAATTTTAATTTTAAAAATAAAGGTAATTAATAGATTTGTGGTGTACAGCTGAAATTTGGAACATAGGTAGAATACATACATAGTACACAGGTAGTATACATTGTAGATTAGCCAGTGTTTGTGAGTAAGATTGAAAACTATTATCAAGTGCTCTAGATTTAGTATGTATATGTTATCCGCTTTCACTAGCCTGGGGAGCAATCATGGCACTGACAACTTTGCATGAGATGTTGCCTGATGAGGTTTTTAAAGGAGGCTTTGGATGATGTGTTTTGAATGTTAGTAGGGACAGAGTTCCATTTTTTGCCACTGAGCTACTATATAGTGCATCTCCAAAGCTATTGTAGCTGTTGGTGACTTCTAGTAGTAGTTTGCTTGATGATCTAAGAGGCCTTTTGGCTGAGTGATGTTGTACTAGGTTTTTGAGGGCAGGACCCTTATTGGGGAGGTAATAGATAGAATGACAGAGGCAGAGCTGATTGTAGGTTAGGAGGTTGGGCAGTTCAAGCCAGTGGAGCTGTCTCAAAGCAGTACAGTGATGAGTTCTATATGAGCAATTTGCAGCAAAGCGTGCAATTCTGTTATAGCAGGCTTCCATTTTGCTTAGTTCAGTTTTGTTGAGATTGGTCAGAATGGGAGATGCATAGAGTAGGGTGGATAGAAGTTGGGAGCAAGCAATGGCTGATTTTGTGTTGTTGGTAAGAAATGGTTTGATACGGTAGAGTGACCCCAGCTTGGCATGTACTTTTTTAATAGTTAAGTGGAGATGACTATCAAATTTTAGGTGGGAGTCTATGGTTATTCCCAGTAGCTTAGCCTGTGCCACTTGAGCAATTGGAGTAGCATTTGTGGAGTAGACAGTGAATTGACTGTTATCAGTGTTTTTGTTAGAACTGGTTATAATCATAAGCTGAGTTTTCTGTGGATTGAGGATAAGTTGGGCTTTGGTAAGGTAGTTTTCAACGTCAGAGAATGCTAGTTGAGTTGTTTGCAGGAGGGTGGGAATGTTTTGTGCAGCCAGATTAAGGTAGTGACATCTGCATATTGAATTATAGATGCATGTTGTGTGGAGGAATGGAGGTCATATGTGAAGACTGTGAATAGTAGTGGTCCTAAGATAGAACCCTGTGGGACTCCTATAGTTATGGGCAGCTGAGGAGAGAGAGAATTTTCCCATTTCACAGCTTGGTACCTGTCAGTTAAGTAGCTTTGGAACCAGGTAAGAGTGGAATTTGATAGATGATATTGGTTTTGTTTGTTTAGCAGGATCTGGTGTGAGACTGTGTCAAATGCTTTGGACATATCCAAAAAAAAAGTTGACACTTGTAGGCCTTCATTTTTGAGACGGTTTACTGTGTCTGTGAAGCAGAGGAGGGCTGTAGTGGTACTATGGACAGGTCTGAAACCATGCTGAGTAGGTGACAGGATGTTGCTGTCTAGGAGATAGTTTAGCATCTGGGTATGGATGATTTTTCTTGGATTTTGGCCAGGGGGGAGAGTAAAGCAATGGGTCTGTAGTTATTAAGTTCATTGGAGGTCCCGCCTTTATGTATGGGTGTAACAGGATATTTTCCAGAGTTTGGGCACATAGTTTTCAACAACTGATCTGGTTATGAGAGTGTAGACTGGGATAGCAATAGCATCTGCTGTGAGTTTCAAGAAATAACTGGGGAGTAGGTCGGCTGCTGTTGATGAGGTTTTTAGTTTGGAGAGCATGCTTTTGATTGAAGTGGTGGAAACAGTTTTGAAAGTAAAGCTTGTATTAGTGTTATTTGTTTTGGGGGGATAGTGAGGAAGGAACTTTCCTGTGATACTAAGGATAGAATTGAGTTCACAAAGTGGGAGTTGAATTGTGTTTCGATGGTAACTTTAATGTCAGGGGTGGTTGGTTTGGGGGTAGCCTTTTGGGTGGATTTTAGTAGCTAGTTTACATTTTTCCAAAATTTTGCTGGTTGTGTTGGCATTTAGTTTGTAATGTTGTGTAGTAGGATTTTTTTGTCCAGCCTAATGCATTTTTTTTTTGCATGGTTGCACAGTTCTTGGTACTTAGTTAGGCTTTGTGTTTCTTTGTTTTTTTGATAGTAAAGCCAGGCAGTGTCTCTGGACTTGATGATCTGTTTGGTTTCTTTACTGAGCCAGGGGTTTGTAGAAGTTCTAACCTTGATTTTGCGCAATGGAGCAACAGTGTCCAGGTGTTGTAGAAATACTTTGCTGAAATATGCTACAGCCTGGTCAAGTGAGAGGGTTTGTAGAGGGATCCAGTCACAGTTACACAGTAAAGTGCTGAGGACCTCAGGAGAGAATTTGTTTTGTTTCTAGTGGATATATAGTTAGTGGTTTTGCATATGCTTGTTCTACTACGTACAAAGTAAATTATGTTGTGGTCACTTAAGGTGTCTGGGAGACTGCCTGTGTGAGGGTACAATGTGGGGTTGTTAGTTAAGACCCAGTCAAGGATGGATTCCCTTTTAGATTTTTTATCACATCTAGTTGGAATTTGGACTACCTGCTGGTAGCCATGGAGATTTATTAGATTACTTGGTGATTCTGATATACAGATGAACCAATCTAGGTTGAAGTCCCCCAGAATAAGGGTTTCTTGTGAGTATGTGAAAGTACACCAGGATAAGAAGTCTTCAAGGCTAGCAAGTATTATCAGGTGGAATATAGATCACAATTGTGGTGATGACCTTTTTAGGGTGAAGTTGAAGTTGTGAGATAAGTATGTCCCAATTATTGGGGGAGGGATAGGAGTTTGGTAATTGACAGACAGTTAAGTTGGACTTGTACATTAAGGCAGTTCCACCCCCTTTACGAAGTGGTCTGTCTTGTTTAATGATAATGTAGCCAGTAGGGAGAACTTATGAGTTAGCTATGTTTTTATTTAGCCAGGTTTCTGTTAAAGCAACTATGTCTGGGGAGTAGTGTGCTATTGTGTACTGGAGTTCAGATATTTTATTTTTGATACTTCCAATATTAATGTTTAGCATTAAAAGATGGTTGGTTTTGCTGCTGTTTTTGATTTTCCCAGGGATGAAGAAAGTGGGGGTGTTATGTTCTGAGTTTGTGTTGGACAGGATGGATTTGGGCCTGGGTTGGGGTGGATATCCCCACTTATGATGAGCGTGGAGTTAAAATGGTTATACAGATGTTGGAGTTTGGTGAGGAGTGTGAGAAAGTATTGTGTATTTTTTAGAGTAGGAATGAGAGCGTATGTGTTTAGTTCTGAATTGGTCCGTTATGTACTTCTTGAATAACTGTGGTCAGATATTATTATAATGTGTGGTGTCTGTATACGAGAGTGCATAATGTAGTGTTGTGCTACTAAGTTTAGGGATATTGCTAGATTGATAACTTGTGATGTTGTAAAGAATTATGAGAAGACAGACTAGACTTAGTTGTGTGATAGTCATGGTTATAAAGTTTAAGTTGTTTCTAGGTGGGGGGTTGGAATAGGAATTATAGAGTTGCACTATATGTGGATGAGGAAGTAGTGCGGGTGATGTAAAAAATGCCTAGTGGGAATGAGAGTGATTGGGAGTATTTTGTGTGGAGCAAGTTGGTGTGGTATAATGTGATATGACTTGAGGAGCTGTGATAATTTGGTAGAGGTGATGTGAGGGTGAGCTGTGGGTGTGGTTGTGATTACTATAAATTATTTGCAAAGTATTGCAAAGCAAAATTTCAGCAAACATTTACAAAGCATATTAGATTAAGGGAATACATGTTTTTAAGTTATTGTGTAAGTAAAATCAAAACTACTTTATTAATATACTTGTATGGTACCCTTTGAGGACAAAGTTAGGATTGCACACTTCAGACTTTTGGTGTGGTATAGTTGCATGGTTTGTATGTGAATGAAATGGAACACTGTACCACATATGTGTAGTGCAGCACACATGAGGCACAGGTATAACACTCAGGGGTCTAGCATGCTCTGGGTGATAAATGATCTCATGTGTGCTACATGCACATATACAAAAACATGCACACTGCCAATGTGGTCCCTCATAATGCAGAGACTGACCACTAAGCACCATCTGTTTACATAACTCACTGCACGCACCATCATGTACAAGTGGCAGGCAGGAGAATCCACCAAACAAAGTAGACATATGTCAAGCGATTTAGGTGAAGACATGATATGCTATACTTTCATTACATCACAACTGCAGCAAATGGAAGTTGACATGTGCAAAGTACACAGACTGTTGAGGGCAAAGAATCATTCTGTCTGGACAAGCACCATGAATACATAGTAGGGTGTACTACCATAGCACAGATGTAGACATGTCAAGCTGTCATGTGCACCAAGGCAAACATGCAATAATGCAACAAACATACCTTGAGAAATGACCTGTCCAGTAACCCTTATTTCATACGGCTGTGTTACAAAGCTATACTGCAGGAACCACCGATGTCCACACTATGAAGTGCCCAGTTATATACCATATTGCACAACCAGCATAAATGGGGGTTAGTGAACAGTGGGTGGCCATACCCAGATAATGTCATGCTTATTCACACACTATATCACAACCAGTAGCTGTGCTGACTATAGTGCAGGGCTCATCAACTACTCCACTATGACATATCCATTCATGCATCCTGTCACATGACCTGCACCATTAGTGACTACAGCAGTGGGTGACTGTGACAATAACATGGGGGAGGGCAAAGGCTCATAATCAAGGATAATTTTTAAATACTACTATAACTCATTAAAAAGTTAATAAAACAACAGGTTTTGCACTGATCTGTATTTTCTGAATAATAATAATAATAATAATAATTATTATAATTATTATTATTATTATTATTATTATTATTATTATTATTATTATTATTATGCCATTCTAATGTCTGATATCATTGACTACATTCAATCCACAATAATTTACCAGAATAACAAATATTTTGTGGTCGGCAAAGAAAAAATATGATGCAAAATTAGGGATATTCTGCAAAATTCTGAACAGTTGAGAGATGTGCTAACACTGTAGCCCAGCCATAAGGGAGTACAAAGTCTTTGAGAAGGCATGCATACTGGGATGTTCACTATCATTTTTACCAAGTCAAAGTGGTATTCAGGTGTGCTAGACCAAAGCAAACAAGGACTCAAGTTAATAGATCCATGCATATGTGTAAGCACTATGATTGTACACTCCATGTCTGAATCATATGATATGCTCTACATATTTCTTAGATCCATAAATATTCTTCATGGATGCACATATGCAGCAATAATGCGCATGCACAGTTGTAATATTATCATGTAGAAATATGATATGCTATATGATAGATCTGCTAGTGAGCAACAGTACACTGCATGCACACATTTGATGTTTCCATTCTTTTCAAACTGAAAACCATCTTGAAGCACCACTCAAACATTGCCACAGACATAACCTTTCAAAGCTGTCATGTCATTCTTAATTGATCGTTAATGCACACTGTGTATAGTGTGTTAGGTATGTATGCATTCGGAAGCATCGATTAATGCCCATTAGCCTTGCTATGAGAAATGCTTTTGAAACAGATGCAATGCACTGTGCACTTGGTTCTATACATTAAACAAAAATATACCTAAGATGATTGTTAGTGTTGAAGTGACACCCTGACACCTTGTGCAAAAATGTGAAAAGGGGGGTTGTGGGTGCATGGATGGATGTATAGATACCCAAGATGGTATTCAGTGCTTAGCAGATATTGTAAATTGCACATTGACAAGAAAGTGAAGCAGGTTGCCATTCAAGCCCCTCATCAGGACACTATGCTGTTGCTGAATTATGGGGGCAAAAGAAAGCAAAGGTTAAGCAGATAGGCTGAATTGGTCACTTCATTCAAAGTGGTTAGGAGTTATGAATGCATTACCTTTAAGTGTTGATCATGCTTAACATATATGAAAAACAGGCAATGAGGAAGGTGCATGATATGTGCCTTCCTTGAGAGTTGCAAGAGGAACATATACCTCGGTAACACTGGCAGTATATGTGCAGTTTCTAGTACCATTGTTAGTGGACTCTTGCATCCTTGGGATATAGTGGGAGTAGATGTGAGTGTGCCACACAGTACAGGTTACATGCATAATTTTCATGCAGTAGGTTCAGTTTGATGTTTGATGCTACAGGCACATTGTCTTCTACTGGTATTCCACAAGTACAGAAGAACAGGCTATACGTATGACACCGGCTGGGTATCATCTGATACCACAGTATAAAGACATGAGCCTAAGAAGGATGACATACAGCATCAAGGCGAATATCTTTATTAAACGAATGTAAACAGATGTTATGTGGCGACCTTGGTTAATATTGTTGCCTTTCAATCATATGTGTGCTACAGACCTGCACAGTGCATGGAGTATGCATGTGACATGCAGGGGTCACTGCTCTGGCAGTTATGTCAGGTATATCACAGGAACATTATTACTATAGTTCTAGTTAACTCTTATCATACAGAACTGATGAGTCCATGGTTTAAGAGGTCTTAGTCACATCACTGCCAAAAGGCACTTCACTAATGCCTGCCATTAGCTGTGTTGGCCTGACTTTTTTGCATAGTCCTGATGATGTCACTTTCAGGGCATGATGGCACATGTTACTCAGCATCAATACTTGCAGCTGCCCATAACACTGACCAGCATAATATTGACTGTATGATGCTTGTGGATGATGGTTACATGTACAATGAGATTGCAGATGATGATGTTTTCTTCACTGAGGCAGATATAGAGGGTGTAGTGGTGGAGCATTCATACTTCCCTTTTCCTGCTCATGTTGCTTTTTCACAGTGGGATGAGCATACTGATAATGCTTTTGTGATTCAGGGCATTGTTATGGGTGATATTCTTGCATGTCACATAGGTATACTATGGGTGAGTGTAGGTACACAGGTTGCTATGGTAATGCAAATGCAGAGGTAGGCAGTCATCACTTTACATCTGTATTATGAATTTCATGATATCAGCAATGTTCCAACTATCTTTTTCAATGTCAAGTGCCCAGTCCATTTTCTGCATAACACAATATGCTGGTGTATCTTCCACACCAGCCTCTACTTCAGGATGTACTCCTTTACTGAAATACATACAGTGTTCTTGACCCTAATGATATTATGGAGGGGTTCAGTTTTGTTACCTACTTCTACAAAGTGATGCAGCTGGTTTACACCCCTGCCTTGTGCATGCTATCAAAACGCACAACTTTTTCACCTGAAACCACTCCTGAGCTGCTGTCATGGAAGTAGAAGTTGGTATTATAAATGAGGGTGTGGTTATGTGAAGCATCACATCTGTTGCGTGTGAAGTTGACCTCACTTGTGACTTGTATTCTGCCTGCCCCATGTTCAATGGCAGTGTTCTACTGTCTTGCATTTAAGTGATAATGCTTTTTGTAACTCTAGTGTGTATTATCGTGTGTGTGTGTGTGTGTGTGTGTGTGTGTGTGTGTGTGTGTGTGTGTGTGTGTGTGTGTGGTTTGTTGCTGCTCCGTACTCTTACCAGTAAAATATATGCTGGGTCATCCGAACTCACATTTTTCTTGCCCTTGTCTGGTATATATATTGTTATGACTTGTTATGACTGATACTTCAAACTGGACATTATTTGGATGGTCATCCCTTCATGGCTCTGTGGAAGATTCTGTGGTGGTGATCAAGGCTATGAGTAGGATACAAGACAAGGAGTCAGAGAAAAGGTTATCATATGATGACAAAATGCACATTTTAATTACATTTCTTGTGCATCTTTGAACTTGGTTATACACCTCTGCAGTGTTTTTGGGGATGTGCTGTCATATCAAGAGCCAGGTTTCTAATGCATATTCTGCATCATCAAAAAGTCATTTGCGTGGCATAGCTTATGCATGAACATTGCAGAAAAGGGATACTGTATACAGGCATCATAACAACCACAAGGATATTTGGATGGTCCCTGATGATCCTTTCACTGTGGTTGAAGTGCATAATGCCTGGATGATCATGTAATTGCATCTGTCAGTGAGGTATTTATAGGCATCCTTAGTCACAGGTGCCACATAGCTATACTCATGAAGTCTATTCCACTGACAATCCCAGGAATTAGTAGTATGGAATGGAAACTCCTCATGGTCTATGTGCACTCTACTGGAATACATTGCATTGTTATGTGCCTACTGCATTCTTCATAATAGCAGTGTGGACGATCTAAAAAAATCAGTCAGGTGAACCAAGTGAAATGTTGGTGCTGTTCCTGGATGGTCTCTGGAATGTGTACCACTGACCAGGGCTGACAGTGAATATTCTAGTTGGTAGATGGCTGTACCTTACACAAGTGTCATACACCTTCAAAACCCTACAAAATGTACAGTGCTGGCTCAAGGTGTATCTGTCCCATTGCTCTTGGTGCTGTACAACAGCTGCATCATGAAGTGTTGTGGTTACCTTTGGTTTTTAGTGGTACTTTGATACTGGTGATGTTCATTAACTGCTTGCTGTGATTAGCATGCTGATGATGTTTCTTAGTATTTTAAATGTGTTTTTCATTCTGTTTTATGGTCTGAAGAAGAAAGTTGTTTCTGACAGTGCTAACCTGTTTGTTACATTAAAGATTTGCTACCTTCGGGCAGTGGTAGTGTTTGGAGCTTTATTTGTTTCTCTTATAATGATTGTGATATTTTTGTCCATATCATGCGCAGTGTGTTAGCCTTCATAGATGTGGAGCATGACAATTTGTAACCCTTGGTAGTGCACCCATTAGTGCCCCCCCCCAACTTTTTATAAGGGAACACCTAATTACAGCTTGTAAAAAGTCAGACCTTTTAAAAAAGTTTCCCAGTTTGCATGCTATAGTTATGCCATCACCACTGTGATTGCTTATACACAACTTGTGAAAGGTGGAACTGCCTGTTCTGTATTTTATTTTGTAATTAAACAGGTCAGTTTGTTTGGCGGTTTGCAAGCTATGTATTAAGCAAATTCTGGTCACTTAATTGTAGAGCTGTAGCTGACAATTCTTGTGCCCTAGACCATTCCTTGATCTGATGCCCCCTCCACACAATTCTAAACTGAGCAGCAAAAAGGTCTTCCTTTCTTTTCTTTTCTTTCATTTCTTTTCTTTTCTTTCTTTTCTTTTTTCTTTTCTTTTCTTTCCTTTCTTTTCTTTTCTGTTCTTTTCTTTCCTTTCTTTTCTTTTTAAACTGTAGACATACTGAGCCTGTGGCAGCTGCCTTCTTCATCCCACAATAGCTGTGCCTCTGCTTAACTGACAACTTATAAAGTTGTCAATTTTTTTTTTTTTTTAGTATTTGGCACTCACTATAAACTGGCATATGTATGTGTTATATTCCTTTATATTTCAGTGGTTCCCGACATAAAGGAACATATTCAATGTTTTCTATGACTCATTCCCTCCCCTTATTTTTGTACACATCTGAACCTTACAACTTAACTGTCCATACTATTGCAAAACACTCCTGATGTCGCCTCAATTTTTGCTGTGCCCCTTATAAAATTTTTGTTTATTTATTTATTTATTTATTTATTGGTAAATCATTGAGGATTACAGCCAGTCAATAATGCTAAGCATTAGAGTTTCATACTTCTTATTGTTAAAAAGTGCATGTTGATGCAGAAAGTATGTTGTTCTATTCATTTTCAAAGTGAAGTAGAGTAAGATTTAAAAATTGTCCCTGATTTTGAGCCTTTGTGTCTCCATTATTTTTTACCTTGTCCCTTGTTGAGAACTATGATCTGAACCAAGACTGCTTAATTTGCATATATGTTATGTGCACCATCACATTATCTATACAGTATGATTATCTACCTTATAAGCTTGTCTGTGAATTATACACTGTGGTAGTCAGGTTCCTAACCAGCACAGTTTTGTTGCAAAATGTGTGCCATATATTTATTGCTTAACTCTGTATTTTTCCTTGTTTTTTTATTTTAATTTTTTTCTGCTTCCTGCATCTATCAACTATCTGCCAATCACAGTAAATTTTGTCCATACTTTCCCTAACTAGGCAAGGCCTGACCAGGGTGTGACCATCTTCCAGACAGCCATCAACATATTATTGTAATGCTCAATGAACCCCTGCTTGTGCCTGTACAGTTCAAGAGGTAGACTTGCAACAGGGCTCTGCAAGGGCTTGTCATTTCCTTCTGCAATACCACTGCATATCAGCCAGCACAATGGCATAGACACATAAAGTACTGAATATGGCACAGGTGATCTAAGTTTGATTAGATGCTTAGACATCTGTTACACTAGTAAAGAAGGTTGGGCATGCCTATCCCTTGGGAAGGGCATGCACTTCTATGTACGTCACAGTCAATTACTAGTGGAGGCTGAGAATGCATAAGGAGGTATGGTTCTAAGGTGGGAATAGGTAGAAGACAGTGGCTGAATCACTAAGGAGGTGGGATGATACACTAGAGTATCTACATTGCATGTCCACTACTGAACATCCAACAAATGTATGCAGAGGGAGGGGAAAGGTTATGGTATAACAAAAAACTTCTCCAGGAGCAATATGACATGGCATCAGTATCCTCAATCTCCTCAACATCCCCTGATATGCCTCAACTATAGCCTGGTAAAGGCTAAGTCTGGCTGACCTGATGAATGAGGAGAAAAGATGGTAGCAGACAATGGTAAGTTGCAGGGAGCCAAAAAGAACACACACAAAAAAAATAATGCCACCCTATAGTCCCACCTTCTTGAAGGAAAACACCTTAATCCATCTCTGACCTCTACTTGGGGATCCTAGGCAGTGTGTACCTCCTGGAATTCATACCACAATCATCCTACCCACACCCCAGAACAGGTGAGCAGGATCTACCTCATCATTTCTCTCTCTCTCTCTCTCTCTCTCTCTCCCTAGCTGGGTCCTCTAGTGCTTGGGTTGCTAATCATACCTAGGTCAACTAATCTTAGTCAGGGTTTCACCTGTCTATGCCAGGAAACTTTCTGTCCTACAGTCAGTTTGTTGTAGTCAGATGTGCAGGAATCAGTTTTGTGCACTGCAATGCAAAGCAAGCCAAACAACTAAAAGCAGCAATATGCATAATTAAATTGTAATACAGATCTAGATGGTAGCATTGCACCTTGGTTCAGTGACATTTTCCAGAAATATTGATTGAATTCTTATATTGATGAGATTCTTTCTATACTACTCCATTTTACTGTCCTCATGATAAAATAATCCAAGCCTGTTCATTTAACTAATACTAAATGGCATATGATTTGTTTATACTTCATTTTTCAATTTGAGATAGATGTTCTAGTTTAAGTCTGATTTGTAGAACATAACGTCTAGACAAAAAATCTAAACAACTATATTTGTTATTTACATTTTTTTAATACTAACTGATGAAATGCATATTGTGTGACCGGCCAAAATAACATATATTTTACTCACTGCTAGCATTCTATGCTACAAAAGCTTAATGTTCAAAGAAATCACAATATCAAAGTTGTATAGCATCTAGTAATTCAGGCCTTGTTATAGATCTCAGAAGAAATGGGGGGAGATCAGACCTGCATAAATGTCAATGTGTTAAGAGTAAAGATAAGCTGTTAGCTGACTTCATAATACTCAGACATGTACACCATACCAGTGGTCAGTGTATGCCAGGAGCATACAATCACTGTGTTACATGTTTTCCTTGGAAAGACTAATTGGTATGATTAAACATAGTCAGCACTCGCTGCTTCAATGAACAGACAGTTTGCTTGATTTTTTATTCTTTTTTTCTAATTAATCTTTCAACCCAAACAGCAGACAAGAAATGTAGAATTTCCTGAAAAGTTGTATGATTGCTGACATCACTTTTAGTATGTTTTCTTCTAGTTTTATTTTTGGAACAGTATTGCTAATTTTATCAAAACTATGCTAACTGTTTAGCAAAGGTGTTAAATCTTCATTAGAAACCAAATTTCTTTGACATTATCAAAACGGTGTTAACCTTCAACCCCATTTGCAGCCCAGGTTCTGTACTATTAATAAATTTCCATTAACAATGCTTGAGTGCATTGGATATAATTAGGACAAAAACTAGCACATACTTTTTTTCTTTCTGTACAGCATGTAAATGAAGACAATTTCAAATTGAAAATTATCATTATTATTCTGTTTAATTTCTAATGGGAGAAGATTTCAGCTGTTGCCAGTATGCAAGCTCACATATGTCATTGAACAATTCTTGACCCTTTAGATATGCCATTTAATATTCAAAAGAATGTACTGATATGTATGTGTATGATTGTGTGTGTGGTGTTATTTATTAATTTATATATTTTTGTTCACCAGGAAATTTCAGCTGGATGTGATAGCCCTTTTTAGTGGAGGGCTAGGGAAAAGCACCAGAAAATTTTTACTTTAAGGAAAACATACAATACATATATTTAGAAGCAAAATGTACATAGATTGTTATTACATTTTGAAAAAAATGCAGGTGGCTTCAAGAAGCAGTTTTGCATGGTATGGATAATGGCATTTAGCAAGAAGTCAGAAGCAGAAACAAATGTACAGTAACATGAGATGTTTACAGAGAGAATTAAATCATTTGAAGAATATAATTTGCGCAGTGATTAGACAAGAGAGACAGTAACATAATATAGTTCCATTTACATAGAGAATATCACTTGCTGACCTCATGTACAAAATGGAATAAAAGGTGGGTTACTGCTGATGCCAATTTGCAAATGGAAATATAGTTGTACTAATTACCGATAGTGGCAAAGTAGAGACCTTAGTCTAAGATAAGTCTGAGTGAGCAGAGAGACCATTTTCAGCAGAGGCTCAGGGAGGAAAACCACACAAAGATCACAATCCACAAAAAGGAAATAAGTTACACAAAGTTATACAATTTTTAGTAAGAAAAGAGTAAGAATGAGCATATGAGAAGGTGTTTGTAAGGAGGAAAATAATGAAAAAGGGTAAAAATAGTGATGGAAATGAGGTGAGATTAAAAGAAATATAAAAAGAATGAAGTGAATTTTATGAATGTCGAGAGAGGAAAGGTAGTAGATACAGCATGGTAGTCTATTGTAGAGTCCGGGCGGCCATGGTGGTGCAGTGGTTAGCATTGCCGCCTCACAACAAGAGGTTTGCCGGTTCGATCCTTGGCTGGGGTGCCTTCTGTGCGGAGTCTGCATGTCCTCCCTGTGGTCATGTGGGTTTCTTCCCACATCCCAAAGACATGCTGTAGGTGGACTGGACACTCTAAATTGGCCATAGGTGTTAGTGTGTGCATGTGTGTGGCTTCTCTGGAAGGTTGGGCCCCAGGCTGGCAATGCAACACTGTAAAACTCCACTGCCAATCATGAGTGGACAGGTAATCCACTGTGGTGACCCTTAACTGGGAAAAGCCAGAAGAAGAAGTCTGTTGTAGAGTCCAGGAGCTAGATAGAGGGGCTCATGTAACCTCACATCACTGTTATGCAGGGCAGTAGATATATGCCAGCAAGAAGCATAAAGAGTTGTTCTATTAAATGTTTGATTTTATTCTAGTTGAGACAAACACTGACAAAGTCATGAGTTATTAAGGTGACTTTTAGGTTTAGGTTTATGCTGAAGCTGTGAAGTGTTGTAGGTTGTTTTATCAGATATGGGGTAGCATCCCACTGTTTATATGTACTTTTAGAGGAAAGGGCTTTGCAATGGTTATTATAAGCTTTGTTAGTTCAGCTTCAGTACCGAACCCTAGAGTTTAGATTCTTCACATGGGTATTCCTTTGGAGTAGGTTGGAATCCATGCTGGTTTTGATGTAATATTTTTCAAAGTTGTGTCAATGTGTGCACTGATAAACAAGTTAGGAAGCTCCAAATAGTTTATTTCTTTATGTATTTATTGAGAGCAATGCAGTTATGAGTTTGGGAGCTTCTGTTATTGGCAAATTTGTCAGGTTTGTTATAGCTTTGCTCTAGTTTAGACAGCTGTCTAAACTACAGACTTACAAACCTTGAGGAATAACAAAGTAGATGTATAGTAGAAGGGAGACTGCAGTATCTAATTTGCTTTGGTTAATGAGATAGGGTTTAGCATTGTCATGCATGATACGTTTTTAAATGGTCTTCTAAATAATATATTGAATGAGATGATAACATTTTAAGTTTTCATTAAAGACCTCCCATAGTAGTTTTGTATGTTTGATTTGCTCAGTCTTGGTGTCAGTAGAGGGCATTATGTTTGGTGGCAATCTTTATAATGACTGCAAGCTGGTGAGAAGTATCAGTTTTGTTTTTTAGGGTTAAAGCAGTTGGGATTGTTGAAGTCAGCTATCTATGCATAGGAAAGCTTCTCAGTTCACAAATACACTCCTTCACAATGTCTGCTATATTGCTGTCAAAGACCCATCCACTGGTCTGTGTCCTTATCCCATCTATCTTTGGCTGTGAGTAAGTACCCGAGATACTTCAATTCTCCCACCAAAGGAATGTGCTTCTTCCTCATCTATGAAGAGTAATGCATTTTTTTTTCTGGGAGACAGTCATGGCTTATGATTTTGATGCACTGATTTGTCATTCTGATCACCTCACCTCACAATGCAACAGCTTCACACTCACCCATGCAAAGTATTGCACTGTGGTCAGAAAATACAACATCTGTAGACTGCATTCATTTTATCAAGGAAATACATTTGTAAAAATGGTAATGGTAAAATAATACAAAGCATCATTTTCCTGATAACACTGGTCTCTGATACCGGATGATGAGTAATACCAGCCGAAAATATGCAACACAAATGCAATGCACACTGAGCATCACAAGTCACTTAAGGCGAAGAGGATGACAAGCAATAAAGATGCAACCCTCATGTCTCAAGCTGGATAGTCTCAATACCTTAACTGTGCCTTGATATTCTGTTTATGTCAATCAAATTGAAAACACAGCTTCAGTGGAGTCCTACATCCACCTTGAACATGTTTGACTTAAGACTGAAACTGCAGACATAACTCTCACGCCTTTAACACAAGGACCAAATAGCATCCAACAGTAGTCCTGGAACTCTATCTTATACGCTTTCTCCATCACTTAAAGCACATGTGGACACTATTGTAAACTCCCATTACCCTTCAATATCTCTGCATAGATAGAAAACTTGATCAATTGTTTTAAAGCTATGATAAAATCCTGCATTACTCCTCCTGAATCAGAGGCTTGGTTAATGCAGGGAGTCTTCTTTCCAGCACCCTGATATATGCTTTCTCCAATGAGACTGAAGAACATGAATCCATTATAACTGGAATGTATCCTTTTGCCTCCTTTTTCAAAACAGTTACAATATCCCAGTTTGCCAGTCCAGAGGAACTCTTACACCCTTCCTCATGACAGTCAAAGAGTTTATTGATAACAGCAACAACCCAAACACAGACAGCACATCCATCATTACCAGTTATATTCACTTTGCACAGCACCATACTCCAGACACCAAAATATTAAATTTAGAACAACATACACCAGAATGCAAAACATTTCATCAACTCCCTGCAATCTTGCAACATTTAAACCTGATAATTGTCATAATAGTTTCATCCGCAGAAATGGAGACAGTCAAACCAGATGCTTCTGGTTCTAACTCCTCAGAGGAAGGCATGCTCATCAGATTCATGAATTTTGTAAAGTGTTGCTCACACCACCCAACAATAATCTAAGCTGAAGCCAACATTTGTCCACCCTGCTGAAAACCACCTGGACAGTATTCCTCCACTGACTCTTCAGTAGGCAGTTGGTTTGTGAGAATCTCTCTGAAAACCATTCTCCATGGTCTCACCAAACTCCAATCACAACTGGGCCTTCACTTTTGTGATAGCTTTCTGGATTTTAAGCATTTGTCAGCATTTGTAAGTGAAATCTGGAAACCTTTCCCCAATACATTGCACACAATGCCTCTTTCTTTAACCTGATGGTTAAGGTAACAAATGCTACAGTGCAGGTTATTGCATACAGTTTGAACAAATTCCTGCAAATATACTTTCAGAAATATTTCCTCTTGTACTTATCAAAAAATTGAAAAAATGTACATTGATAAAACATGAATTTGTATACATCACTTTTATAACATTGCCAGATCAGGATATAACTCTTATTTTTGACATGCATCTTACATATTTTCTTTTAATGTGTGAAAACAGTAGAACATACACCAGTGAGAAGATAACCAGTAATGTCTGCAGTACATTCTCTTTTGGGTGCATGCTGTGTCTGGCAGATACAATTCCATGAAATTCAGGCACAACAACCTTCCTTAGATAAGTAAAAGAATTATGTATGACCCTAATCTTAAGCTTTTTTTCAGACATGTCTTAATGTCAGTGAGCAGACTGTGAATATTTTTTCCATTTGTTTCAGACCGGTGACCACATGGATGTGATGTGTCTCAGAGTACCTGAATTCACCAACCACCCAATAAAGTGGAATATATCAAATGACAATATGCATTTTTTTACATGCACAAGTTATAAATGCCTAATTATTATGATTAATTATTTAGATTTCCACTCCCTGTGCACTCATCTGCTTAAGACTTTCATATGTATTGTTGCATGCTTCTATGTACCTCCTTGTCTATACATTATCAATAACAGGCAGTCCCAGGGTCACTGTATTTCTGATAGCAGTACCTACTCCCCTGTTCCATATTTCTGCATCAGATAATACCCCTATATACCCCGGCACACAAACCAAAGTACTAGGGGTCATTATTGATAATAATATGACATTTGACAAACACATAGCTCATACAATAACCAAAGTAAACAAAAAACTAGGTACTCTTTACAGATGTAAACAATTCCTAATCAGCAACAGTAAAGTTACCCTAGCTCATACCCATCTTCTCTCTACCTTACTGTATGCTTCTCCTGTCCTAATTAATCTAAACAAGAGCAATTTAAACAAGCTATCAGTATGCTACAACAAAATAGCAAAATTCGCCACAAACTCCTCCTACCATTGTCAAGCCCTAAAACAGCTTTCCTGGCTGGAACTCCCAAACACCTTAGCTCTAAACCATCTTCTTCTAGCTCACCAAATATTGTACCAACCTGACAAAACTCCAGCCTTACAAGACCTGATCACCCTCTACTCCAATAACTGAGAACTTAGATCCACTAACAAGGCACTAATTGCAATCTCCAAATGCCATTACAGCTCTGATGACTCCCTGTATTCTAGCAACAAGACTTGGAACTCCCTACCACTACAAATCAGGTTACAACCTAACAGAACCATCTTCAAAAAACAGCTTATTTCCCACCTAAACAACTCCTGGACATGCAACTGCCTAGCACCTGGCTGACATATACTAACACCGTCCCACTACCCATTATCCAACCTCTGCTTTATAACTCCCACAGATGCACTATATCTTATCACACATAACTTATCAACTCACTGCCACCTACTCCCCACTGTCTCATCTATACCCACTAACTCTCCCCTAGACTAAGTTGAAAAACCTTTCCTTAAAATGTCAATGGACCTCATATAAACTCCATTGACAAACTGGCTAGTATTTTGAGTTTTTCCTTTCTTCTCTTATCTTCATTACATCTTCAGGATTATCTGGCTAGTATTTTTTAGTTTTTCCTTTCTTGTCTTATCTTGACTACATCTTCAAGATTTTCTCTACTGAACATACTGTATAAACAACAGTCATATGCTACTACCTGCTATACTTCTAATTGTATGTTTAAACCACTATGCTTATATAAATATCTTATGCAATCATATGTTATTATCTGCTATATTTTATAACTGTATGTCTAAACCACAATCCTCATGTAAATATGTTATGTATAGTATGTTAGTAATTGTTCTGGAGCTTTTCTCCCCGGGTCTCCACTGAAAATGGACAGCTCTGTCCAGTCAGACCTCTCTGGTAAATAAATGTAAAATAAATAAATAAAAATAAAACGTTTAGGGTGTTAAAAACATCTCAAGCTCAGTGTGGATGTTTGTCTAGTAGAGACAAACAGTATTTTCTTTCTGTGCAAAACTACTCCTTCTAGAGTTTGTGATTTCTGGTTATACAATCACCAGTATATTTTCGCATGACATTTGACTGCAGTAATTAGAATTATATAGCATTTTTTTGAGAGAGGAGAAGATGGTGGTGAAACAAAGTCCATGTACATTAAGAATATTCATCATTTCTCATATTTGTTTATTGAGCATGTAATTGCTGTTGGGTAGTGCAATAAACATACTGTTCAGTGAATTATGCAGAGCAGATAATGGTCATTACCTGATGTGCAAGCTTTACAGTTGCGCAGCCACTTTTATTGGGCTGACTAATTATGCAAACGTATGTTATATTGTCTTATTTTTATGACCATTGTATAACTGACTTGCAGACCGGTATAGTTTCTAATTACTGGTTGGGAGAAATGACAGTACTTAAGTGTAGCCTACATTAGCAATCTGGATTATTTTAAGTATCATAAAACATGTGAATTATTGATATACTAATAAAAGGGGACATACTTATGTCCATTTAGAACCATTACTGAACTGCATGCCATGGTGCCTATACTCTGCATGAATGGTCTTTGCCCCTTTAATGTTATCTAATAATCTGCTTTATCATACTGTTCATGTATACAGTACTGACTCTTTGAAATTAGCTTTTATTTTTGCGGGGGGTGCAGACTTGCAATTATCAAGTCATACAGTGGTCACTAACTCTTACTATTTTTGAATAAATAATAAAGTTCATATTGTTTTTTTTTTTTGGTAATATCCTTGCAGGCAACATATGATCTCCATGTGGTCTGCATCTGCTAAAGTGATCGTGCTACTTCCCCTAGACGGGTGGACATCAGCCTTTAACAGAAGAGCTCTCAACAATAAGTGAATGAATGCAAATACATATTTCTGATGAAGATAAATGGCTGTGCTCTAGTAGCACTGTATATGTGGTTGTACATAATGCAGATATAACCATAGAGAGGTCAGCACTGTATATGTGGTTGCACATAATGCAGATATAACCATAGATAGATCAACCACAGTTTTTTTTTTTTGAAGATGGTAGCATTCAGGAGTATGATTTGGTACTCTTTCAACCTATAAAGTAATACATTTATGCCAGACTGCATCCTTATGACAAGCCTGGAGTGCATATCTGTTATACTTTTGACAGGGTACAAGAGCCATTGTGTAGCACAGTATTGATCAAAAGAAGTGAATTGTTTACTTTGTGACTAAATATTTGGTGAATTATGCGCTACTATGGAAAATACCATAAAAACAGATTTTGCCTTCGAGAACAGCAGTACAGCCCCTGCTTTCACTATTTGTAAAATTAAATTTGACATTTTTTAGTTTTGGTAAAAACGTGCTGCAGACTATTTTAGGAAAGTCTGAGGCATTTGTTCCCACTGTGTTATGTGTATGTTCAGCAGCTGCATTTGAGCCATGTTGGTAGGTTTGCGGGAGTACTGTGGATATCACACTACAAAACTAAGGGGCTAAAAACTATGGAAATCCCTTACTCACTGCCCAGGGTTGATGAAAGGAAAGGAAAGCTCAGGAAAGGAGAAGGGAATCCATGTAAATATTTGGCCTGGAAGCAATTAGAGGTCATCCTTAGAAGATGGTGACCATAGTTTTGATTATGAAGCTAAAGCTTCAGGCTCTTGATCTTTCCGTCAACCTTCTGAAGAAAACTGATGTACAGGAAGAATTGTATTGAAGGAAAGCACAGCAGAAGTAACCAAATAAACATTCCTGGCTGTCTGGATGATGACTATCTGTACTCAGTTCTCATCCCCTTCTTTAGTGTCCGAATATCAGAAAGATGGATTGGACACTTCAGAGGGTTGAGAGATGATGATTAACAAACAACTAGGGAAAAATGCATATAAAAAAATCCTGCTAATACTTTGCTGGGTGTAATCTCCAGTATCATGAGAATGCTACATGCAGGTCCCCTACAATAATTTTAGATATGGAAAAAATGCATGTTTCTACTGTGTATGCTTTATGGTGGTGCTGCGGTAGCATTGTCGCCTCACAGTATGACGCTGTCCTGTTCGATTCTCAGCTAGAGCGTCTTCTGTGTGGAGACATGTGTGAATGGGTGTACCTTTGTTGAAGGTTGTGCATCAGGGCCGGCAACCCAGCACGTAAAAATCTACTGCCAATCATTAGCGGTCCGGAGTTCCGCTGTGGCGACCACTAACTGGGAAAAGCCGAAAGACACAACAACATGCTTTACTTCATAAGTAATGCAAAGTAACCCTTTACTTAAACAGGAAAAATATGGCATAGAGTAATTTCAGGTATGGAAGGAATTTCCTAGGTCTGTTGTATGTGTGCTGAACTGAATAAGAAGCACAGTTTCCTTTCTTTCCAAATAGGCAAAACATGATCTTCAGGACTCTAGTTCTCCAAATCCAAAACTGTAAAATAATTTCTAACAACAGACTGACTACCCAAACAAAGTAAATGTGAACATTTGATTACAATGTGAACATTTTATTAGAATATGCTATCCCAGTTTTTTTTTCTGATTAGTTTCCAACTAATAATTTCCATAACTTTAGAAAGAAATAATGGTCACTTAGCTATTGTACTTTGTAGGAGATCACCAATAATGGATCACCAATAAGGGGCAGTAAAGTGGGAGCTGCAAACAGTAATGTAAGGATGTAAGCAGTAATATTAATCTAACCTGCAATAACTGGAGAGGACGCAAAAGTACCTCACAAAGAGGATCCTAGGCCTTAAACACTTGTCCTATATGGACAGATTAACAAAACTTCAACTATTCTGTCTCATATCACCTACTTAGAGGTGATCTCTGCTTGACTTACAAGCCATGTCTAACCCAGCTCTGTTAGAAATGCTACATCTAAAGAAATCCCAGTCAGTCCACACCACACGCTCCAGAGACCTCAACCTCATTGCCACAAACAACAGAACATGCTGGAGGGAGAGGTTCATAACCCAGAGACTTCCCATGCTATAGAATAGCATGGGAAGTCTCTGGGTTATGATGCTATAGAATAGACTTCCCATACATGTTAAACAGAACACCTCACTGGCCCTCTTCAAGAGAAATCTTGATGAGTGGACGGGAAATAGAAAATTCACCCTGGGGATCACTCCAGTAGCTCTACTCGAGGTACTGGGAACTAAGGTCAGGTGGCATGATGCCAGGGTAATCCTATGGACTAGGCTTGTAAAGGCACCAGGACCATTAGCCTAGTACACACCTATGAACTACAAGAAAAAATGTCAAGATATCTAGTTCAGCTCATGACAGTAGGGGATTTAACTTTTTTATGGATATGCAGTTCATCTGTTAACATTGATAAAAAAAAAATACTAATGAAAACAGAAGTGAAGTTATCATCTATCACTTCTCAGGTAACAAAAACTGAACAGTAAAGGCAAATGTACGTAAGAGTGCTGGTCTGGCAATACTTAACCATGTTTTCTTCTTTGAGGGTTCAGAAAGATGAGGCAGAATAATGCACAAGGGCACAAAGGGGTGAATTTTATTGTTTGCATACAAATAATGTGAACATTAACCAGGATAGGAAGGTATGGACATGGTCTGCTAAATTAGCAAATAAAAGTATAAAACTCTTAGAGTTACAGTAAACTTTACAGTCCATATCTTGTAATTCAGTTTCATTGGAGTAAAAAAAATGTACTAAATATAATGTGTGATTTTTTTTTGTTAAGAAACAGATTCATTTTATACAAAAAGAGTAAAATACTGAGTAAATAACTTGTTACACTACTGCTCAATGAATGTTAATTCCTTGAGCCTCAAGTCCTTGAAACTTGATTCCCAACAATCCCAGATTTCCATTGAAAAGCATTGTTTGAAAAAAGTGAAAGCACAAAGTACCTTCTCCAGGTGTTGGCCCCCTTCCCCCATTACTCTTGCAGTGCAACCATGTTGCTGCTTATACATACATATATATTATATATATATATATATATATATATATATATATATATATATATATATATATATATATATGTGTGTGTGTGTGTGTGCGTGTGTGTGTGTGTATAAGGGGTGTGGGGGTGCAGAAACCACCTAAAGCAGTGTTTTCATGCAGTTAATTTCAGCAAGTTAAGTTTTGGGTAGTTGAGGATCATGGAATTTCTGTTCATCCACTCACAGTGGAAATATACAATTGTGAATAGCAGCTATGACTGTTAAGAGAATGGATGAAATACCACTACTGCTCGTACTAACTCTTAAATTAAACTTCTTGTTCTCATCAATATTTGAATAGACATAGTCATCTGTGTGTTTTAAAAGGATGTACCTAATAGTCTGAAAAATTGAACATGTCACTACCTCTGCAAGCTACCACATTACTTCTCTTTTTGTCAGACCTGTATAACAGTAACTTGTTTATTTTGATTTTCTTATAGATGAAATACTGAAGTAGTTTCATTTTATTATGGTTTAGAAAATATCGTTGTTACAGTATAACTATACATTTATTGATTTTTTTTCACTTATTTTCATTAGTAAGCTGCAAAGATACATTTATCTTTAACTGTAAAATTTTATTAAAATTAGGAAAAAGATGGTATTAAAAATAGAATGCATACAGCATTCATGACTATCATGGATATGTGTCTGCAGGCTTTACGTTTGTCCATTTTATGATGTAATGATGTAATCTAAAAACAAATGAAAAAAACCCTGTGGGTAGTCAGATCCAGATCAGATCCAAGACAGCTGCTTCACTAGTATCTGATCCGAGCTCCAAGCTCCTGTCCTTACCCATAATGCCCCTCTATCTCCTTCCTTCCCTCAGATCGAATTTGCTGACTCATAAAACATAAGCCCAATCCAAAAAGACCATCTCACTAAAGGTTCTTCTGAACTTGACCATGTATGAGCAAGAGAGCCGCAGAGGTGCCCTCTCCTGTATACCAGATCAGTACAATAGAGATACGGTCAGGGGGAAGGACGGAGGGAAGGTTGATGACAAATGAAGTACAACTACTCAGATGGAATGTTATGGTCAGTACATAACTTCTTTATCTGGAGTAGTTGACTTCATTTGGTCATCAATCTGTGGAGCACAGTCCCCAGCTACCAAACACCTGGATGGCCCTCATGGAAGGATATTCTGGAGCACCATGGAGCCAAAGGATGCTCTACCTCTAGATAACATGTCCAGTTTGTAATGTGAAATAAAGGTGTGAGATGAGGATCAAGTAGCCGCAGAACAAATATCATCCAGAGACACCCTGGACCAAAAAGCTGCAGAGGTAGCCACGGACCTGGTGGAATGTGTTTTAACTTGACCCGGAGGAGAAATGCATTTGTCTGTGTACACCTTAAGGATACGCTGAGAGATCCAGCGTGCAATAGTCACTCTTGAGATTGGTTTAGCCAGAAAGGGTCTAGAATAGGAAACAAATAACTGGTCAGACTTGCAGAAGGACTTAGTTCTGTGTAAGTAGAATCTCAATTGTCTATGTACATCCAACAAATGCAATTTATATTTGCCCCTGTTCTGAAAATTTGGAAAGAAAACAGGGAGGTTAATTGTCTGATTAATATTAGTCTCCAAAGCAATCTTGGGTAGGAAAGATGGATTAGTACATAGAGAAACCATGTCCTTATGGAAAATCATATACGGAGGATTGATGGATAAGGCCTGAAACTCCGATACCCTCCTAGCTGAGGTGATAGCTACTAGGAAAGCAGTCTTCCAGGACAAAAACTGTAAGTCTATTGATGCTGCAAGCTCAAAGGAGGGAGAAACCAGAGCCTGTAAAACAAAGGTAAGGTCACAAGGAGGTGTAGGATCTTTTACTGGAGGTCTCAAGAGAAAGGTGCCCTTCAAGAAGATTTTGCAAAGTCTGGAGGAAGCCAAAGATGCCATGTTCTTCCCAATGGGGAATTTAGAGATGGCAGCCAGTTGTACTTTCACTGTAGAAGAGCTAGCACCCTGATGAAAAATATTTGCCAAAAATTCCAGTACTGCCGGAATTGGAGCCGTGAAAGGATTCAAGTCCTGCTGAGAAGCCCAAACAGAAAAATGTTTCCACTTGCTACGATATATTTTCCTGGTAGATGACTTGTGAGCCCCACCAAAATAGTCTTAACTGGCAAAGATAATCTGGGAGTCCTAATAATCAAGGGAACTGAAGCAGCCAGGTGGTGAGCTTCAGACTGCCAAGGTCTGGGTGAGGAATTCCCGAAGGGTACAATATGAGATTTGGAACCGGATCCAATATCCATGGTGGAACTACAAGGTGGGACCAAAGGAAGGGGAACCAGACTTGGCGAGACCAGAATGGGGCAATGAGGATCACCTTGCTCCCTAGCCTACGAGCTTTCTGAAGAAACTTCATTATGAGAGGAAATGGGGGGGTAAGCATAAAGAAGATCAGGAGGCCAAGCATGGATAAGTTCGTCCCTGGGGATTCCCCCTGTGGGGGTTCAGAGTGAAGAACTCGCTGCACTTTGCATTGGAAGAAGATGCAAAGAGATCGCAGCAAGGCCGACCCCATACGAGGAAGATCTGCTCTGCTACAGAAGTACTCAGAAACCATTTGTAAGGCATCAGAATAGTCCTGCTGAGTTTGTCCGCCAGTATGTTGGACCATCCCGGAATGTGCATTGCCACCAGAGACCGGCCAGTGGAAATCACCCATTCCCCCACTCTCATGACTTCGCAACAAATGGGGTAAGACCTGTTTCCTCTTTGTTTAATGTTGTACCAGACTACAGAAATGTTGTCCAACTGGATTGCAATAGTCCCCAGAGGAAGAAAGGCATGAAGGGCCTGTAACACCAAAATGACCGCCCTCATCTCCAGAACATTGATATGCAGTTTGGTCTCATTCAGAGACTGCGTGCTTTAGGCAGTCCTTCCCAAGCAATGCCCCCCAACCCTAACTGGGATGCATCTGTGATCACCATGGTCTGGGTTGGAGTTGCAAGAAATGGCCGTCCCTCAACTAGGTTTAGGGAGAGGACCCACCAGTGAACAGACTCCCTGAAGGTTGTGGAAATATGTATCAGATGGTCTAAGGGAAGGTCTAGCAAAGACCACTGAACAGTTAGTGTGCACTGTAGCAGCTGCATATATAAATGTGCACATGGAAGAAGAGTGATGGTGGCTGCTATGTAACCTAGAGCCCACAGCACCATCTCTGCCAAAGAAAGACTTGACTGGCTGACTTGGGAAACATGAAGATGTAAGTTCTGCACCCTCTCTGGGGTGAGATAAACCCTAACCTGTGTGGTATCTAACCGAGCCCCAATAAATTCTAGAGTCTGAACAGGGGTCATTGATTATTTGGCTGTGTTGATTGCAATCCCCAGATGATTTGCTAATGTTAGGAAGTAGTCTCTGGCTTGCAAAAGTAGATGCTTGGTGGAGGCAGTGAGGAGCCAATCATCTAGGTATGGAAAGACCTGAATTCCCTGAAGCCTTAGGTGAGCCACTACAACTAACATGACCTTGGTGAACACCCTGGGGGCTGTGGTGAGACCGAAGGCAAGGGCTCAGAACTGGTAATGATTGGCCCCTATCTGGAAGCAGAGAAACCTCCTGGAGCTTCTGTTCATCTTTATATGATAGTATGCATCCTGGAGATCTATCGAGCACATCTAGTCATTCTCCTGCAGGTAGGGCAGGATGGATTGCAGAGTGACCATCCTGTTTTTTTCTTTGGCAACTGTCAGGTTTAGATTGGAAAGATCCAGAATGGGTCTTAAGTCTCCCCATTTTCTTTGGCACCAAAAAGAACCTGGAATAGATGCCCAATCCAAATTGATCTGGGGGGACGGCTTGCTTCTTTAACAGCTGGTCTACTTTGAGAGCTGCCACCTCCCTTTGCACTGGTGGGACATCTGAGAGGCGTCTTGGGGGAAGAGATGACTCTAAGAAGGGGATGGAGTAGCCTCTAGATATAATTTGTAGCACCCAATGGTCTGCTGTAATGGACTCCCACCCCATCAAGTGCAATGAGAGATGAGCCCTGACTGACTCCAGAGACGAACAGTTGGGCAACCTCTCAGGGCTGATGTGCTGGAGTGTCTGAGAAAGGTTCTCAAGACCCAAAATTCCTCGGACCCCTCTGCCTCTGGGCTGGCATCTATCATAACCCCCTCAGCCTCTGGGGGAAGATGAGCCCTGAGTGTCCTGGGTGCACTGAGATTTCCGAAATCACACCTTCTTCATCCCTCCCTGCTTCCTTGAAAAGAATCTTTGAGGGGCAGAGAAGCTGATCTTAACAGCAGACAGTGTCTTCCCATCCTTTCACTCTGAACCAGAGTCTCATACACAGACTTCCCAAACAGGGAAGAACCATCATAGGGGGCACTGGCAAAGGACACCTTGAAATGTTCAGAGGACTGACATAGCCGGAGCCAGGCATGTCACCTTATAGCAACACTGGACCCAGCCACCCTTGCTGCTCCTTCTGTAGCATGAGAAAGGAGGTGCATGGACATATTAGAAACTGTTTTTAGAGTGGCCATCTGTGCAGAGAAGGCTTATTTCTTCTCTGGTGGCATGGACTCCAGGGGTGACTCAGCTACCTCCTTGATTAGATCTCACTGAAGTCAAATAACATGCGCCAAATAATTCACAGCCCTTATAGAAAAGGTAGCTGAAGCATAAACCTGCTTTCCTAAGTGGTCCAGAGTCCTTGACTCTCTGTCAGGAGGATGGACCGTGGAGCTCTCCTGAGCAAGCTCTTTCTTTGTGGCAGCTGCCACCACCATCGTGTCTACCAGGGACCCCTTACACCAACTAGTCCTGTCAGAGAGGGGGCTAAGGACCTGATCTGGACATCTAGGAATTGGCTCCACAGTGTCCGGCTCCTTCCATGCCCAAGATGTAATGAGGTCCACAAATGGATCCACATGAGGGGACACCCAGGAAGTAGATGGGACCATACCAAAAGCCTCCAGGAATACCAGCTTGTCAGGGGTTGGCTTTTGGGGAGACCACCCCTTCTTTGACGAAGAAGTTCCATGATTTCCCCAAAGGAAACATCGTTGGGGAGTGATCTGGGGGAGCCTTCCTGTTCCTCCAAGTTGGTGTTATCTGTGAGGGACTCTGGAGAGAAGTCCAGGTGCCTCCTTTTGCATGACCATTTGCGGGGAACCTCCTCGGTGGGACTCACTGAGGGGAAGTCACAAACCACCTGTTGTGTTCCAATGGAAGCTACCTGGGACAAATCAGGCACAGGCTGTCCCAATGAGGATAAAATGGTTGGAGCTGCACCCAGAGCAGAGGGATCCGGGGTGGAATCTGAAGAGGAAATGGTCAGAGGTCTCGACCCACTACAGAGGACCATCACCACCACATCGAACGATGAATGAGAGCGAGCTCCTGGGGATACCAATAAGGGGGCCGCTGTCCTCAGTTGCAACAGGGGAGTAGAAGCCGAGCCCCCAGAGCTGAAATGCCAAGGGGGAGACTGGGCTTCAAAAAACTTGGAGCTGACAGAACCCCCTCAGATCCAACCCCAAGGCTACGACTCCGAGAGCTGGGATCCAAACTAGTCAGATCTGACACACTCAAGGCAACAACCAGCATTGAGGTACAAGGTACCATCAATGCTGACCCCCTAGTCCTGAGACCTCTCGGATCCAAGGGCTCCAAAGTTGGAGGTCGGATCAGAGAAGGAGCAATGGGTGTAAAAAAGGGATGTGAACCTCCTGTTTCAAAGGGAGAGTGGGCTGGCAAGAGTCCCAACTGGATCTGGGTTCGTATAAATTTCCACATCATTTTATTCATCTCAGCTTCACTTAAACTGTGTGTAGAGCATGAAAAAGACGCCACTGAAGCCAGCCTGGAGTGCCAGTAGTGGGAAGCACTAGACTGCGGTCTAGACCCCTCTGGGTGAATGGAGCCGGGGGGGTACTAGACCTTGGAAGAGTCCTAATCTTGGGAGGAGGACCCACTGGAGCAGAACAGTCTGGTGACCTCTTCTTCAGCTTATCTTTCTTAGGTTTATCCCCCTCCACCTCAAAATGGGAGGTTGAGCCCCAGGGGCCTAGGAAGAGGATGAAACAGTAGCAGCACAGATGCAGCTGAGCTGGTAGTAACAGGGATGGCCATCCCCAAAGCTGGCAAGAGACCCTTCATCACTAACTTATCCCTCCTGTCTTTGAGGGCCCTCAGGTTAAAGCCCACGCAAATAGAGCAAGTTGTCAGTAAATGCAGTGTGCTTAAGCACACCACACACAGAGTCTGGCCATCGGCTGGAGAGAGCTTGTGGCTACACTCTGTGCACTTCCTGAAGAAAGGCTTAGGAGTATCTGCCATCCCTGGGAAGATAATACACACCAACACACATGCCCACTATCACACACAAATCCCTAAGAAAAATGGAGGACGAGGGAACTACCACAAAATATCTACACCAAAATCTCTTTTTTTTTTTTTTTTTTAACATGACGCACAACCCAAGGTAGGGGAGTTTAAAAAAGGAAGAAAAGGGGAACCTACACTCAAAAACCCACAAAAAATGGTGCTCACTCAACAATAAGCCTGGAGCTCAGTGGCCACATTGGTATGCTTTTCTGTGGCAAATGAGATCTGAGGGAAGAAAGGAGATAGAGGGGTATTATGGGTAAGGGGAGGAGCCAGGAGCTCAGATCAGATGCTAGTGAAGCGGCCGTGTCGGATATGATCTGGATCCCACAACCCACATGTTGATGATCAAATGAAGTCAACTACTTTGATCAAGATGTTTGGAAAAGTTATTTTTCAGTTTATATTTGTATGCTTAAACTCAGAAACAGGAAGTCTAATGGCTGATAAAACACATTTTTATCTTAAAGTCAGCTCACTTCTATATACAGTAATAGTACAAAATAGTACTGTTCTACTATTCAGCTTTTGGTTCTATTACATATTAATGTACCATCATTAACATACTGAACAAACAAGAGTATCACATTTCAATATAGGAAAGAAGACTTGTATCTAAACTTATAAAACAATTAGGTCTTGGTTAATTTTATATTCTATGTGTTATGAATAAAAACATTCATGCAGAAAGTATTTCCCTAGCAAAATATCATTGTTGACAGAACACACACACACACACACACACACACACACACACACACACACACACACACACACACACACACACACACATACATATATATGTGTATGTGCAAGTCATTAGCTACTACATATACACACATACAGATAGATAGAAAGAAAGAAAAGTTTTTATACATATCTGCTGCCTGTACAATCTATTAAGTTGCACATGGGTGTTCTCTTTAGTAACTCATATGTCTGTGAAATCTTAGAATGTGTAAATGTAACTACTCTATGTGTATAAATGTAAATGTAGATAGAAATGTAACTTTTCTGTGTTTAACTGGAACTAAGTATAATGCAATGTAAACAAATGGAGCTTTTCTCCATGGGCCTCTGCTAAAAATGGATATTACCCAGTCAGAGTTTCCTGGTAAACAAAGACAAAGACAATTAAATAAATAAATAGCTTAAGTTTGGCATGCAATAAATTATTTTGGTTAATATGGGATTCATCATTGCATATTGAGTGAATCCTATTTTTATAACCATTTAAATGTTGCACGATAGCTGTTTTTCCCATCTGCAGGTCTCATGATAGACTCAGTTCTGGAATTTTGTTGAGCTGAGTTTTGATGGAATCGATTTGATATTGGAAATGTCGCCAACATGATTTTTGTCATTTGGTAATATACTCACATTCTTTAAGCTAGCATTTGTCAGTGTGTTCTAGGCTGAATCCAAATCAGTAATGCAATGTTTCATCGTGCAATGTGAGTTACTGTAAACCCTGTCACATTTTAATCACGATTGAAGCACGTATTTTAGAGTCTTAGCTGTTAGGTGCGAAAGTGGTGGTTAACTTTGATTCTCTTCCTGTTATAAGACAGTAGGTAATGTCTGAGTTAAAACTGTTCACTTCAGAGCTGGTTGGGGTAACTGGCTGCCTCATATTGGATAAAGCTCTTTTTGCAGCAACTGTAATGATAATAAATGGATATGATTTTTTATGATAAAGATATTCTAACAGTTTTTGATCTGATTCTTTCACTGAGAACTCGCTGGAAGAACTTGAACACAGCAAGCTTTCTATGAGATTTACACAGTTGGAAAGAATATCTTTAACCTTCCTAAAGTAAAAAATATGTTTGCTTAGAGGATTGACTTACTCTAATAAGTCATGTCTCACACAAGTAAATTACACTTTTGAGAACAATGGGATATTTTTTTTCTAAAATGCTCACACTGCATAGGAAAATCCCTTTGTACATTGCCCTCTGTATATATGATTAAAATCACCTGCATGTGTAAACATGCTGTTATATTTTTCAATATACACAGTTGGCTTTATTCCCCTGTCATTATTATTTAGTGGAAGCACAATTATGTATCCAAAGTACTGAATACATCCCACAGAACATGTCCTATTTTTAATTTGGGAATCTGGGAATGAATCAATGCCCATGTGAATATTTATTCCTTTAGTATTTGATCTGAAAGGGCAGCAGATGAAGCTGTTGAAGACATTAAATTTAGCCATGTAATACGCTGGCACAGCTGTTCACAGAAAACAAAAGCAAGCTGTCACAGCTTGTGCATCTGTGTGAAAACACTGTGCACCTAGTTAAAAAAGTATCACAAGGCTAGTTAGCTTACAGAAAACATTGCTGTTACTAATTTTTGTATATTTGCATCTCATACTTCATTTTGGTAGGGTAAGAAACAGTAGAAATGTATAACTATATCCATAGACTACAAAAAGATCACAGTTGTTAACATGGCTGTTAGTATGACTGGGGTAACAATATGCCTAATTTTTTATTAGGCATTAATGAATATTATAGAGATATATTGCCCTTTACAAATGCATTGTTGAGGTTTACAATGAGGATATGCTGGTGTTTAGTCTGAGAATCCATGGGATGCTAAACATTTAAAGAAATATGATGAAATAATAATCACCTGTAATGCTGATTAAGAAAAAATAGTAATTTTATTATTTTAGTATTGCAAAGCAGAAAGACTGAAATACACATAATATCTGTAGAAATGTGGAAAGGCACTAATCAAATTTCAAGAGTCATCTAGTTCAGCTAATTACTTTTCATGTTAGCTAAGACTGATTTTTTTCAGAAATATTTTTCCCCAAATTTTTTTTCTTTAGGAAACTGACTTACATGTTGATTAATTTTCCCATCTTTCACATTAATATTATTAATAATAATAATAATAATAATAATAATAATAATAATATGTGTTGTTGACAGTGAACTTTAAGAAAATACTTCTTGTAATCATGTTTCTTCAGAATAATTTTATTCAGTGAAACTGCAGTGACAGTGTTTTTTAAGGAATGGCACTTTCTGCCTTCTAAATCACTAATGCTGTCGAACCTGGTAAACAATATGGAAATAAGTACATAATTTTCAGAATTTTGCCTTATTCAGAAATAAGTTGTCAAATTTAATTTTATGAAACTGCAGCAAGTACAGATATTATAGATGTGCAACATATATAAACAAAGGATACAAAATATAAACATACCAGCAAAATAAAAAGAGAAAAAAATAGCAGTATAAGCACAATCAAAGATCTTACTATATACGTTCTTGGCTACACCCCAGCAAGCACTGAGCTATATGCACAGAGCAGTTATCAGATAACACATGGAAGACTACTGATTCCTTCCATATAGCATTTCTCTGCAATAGAGTTTACTGTAAAAAAGCTTAGGACAGGTACCTAACACAACTATGCTACAAAGAGGATTATGTTAGGACTTCACCTTTGATTTTTTTATATCAGTTTCTGGCATATTTGTTCACAGTGACAAAGCAAATATGGTGGTTATATATAGGGCAGTGATTTTTAAAAATGATAATTCAAAAAGTACACTATGCAGTAAACACCTGCCTATACAAGTCCCTTGTCTCTCAATATAATACTAAGTATTCACTATGGCATTTTTGTCTCTTATGGGCAAACACACCCAAATGGCTGGAATGCATTATTGAAATGGCATGACAATGTGTTAAATGTGCTGTTTCTGACTAGTGATGCAATTAGAATACAGATTTTTAAACATGGGGAAAAGATATCGACATCTTTTTGGTATGCTCAGCCTAAAATTAGATGGCCTTCACATATACATATTCATATGCATATTCTACATAACACATACTACACATATTTTACATATATATATTCATATACATATTTTACTCCTCTGCCCTCTGCATGCCTCTCTCAACTTTTCTTTCTTCTCCCCGTGATTTGCTTTCTTGCAACTTTTATCACTTGTATCTTCTAATGTCTTCATACCTCTCTATATAATGATATGCTGCTATCCCTGTAGGAAAAGTCATCTCAGTCATTATGGATGGATCTTATCCATAAATCATAATTCCATTTTTCCATCCACGTTTTGACATTGTAAACTGTTTTTTGAACTAAATGTTGTAACATATTTTTCCATCTGTAAATATCTATATACATATTTGTTTTAAGCATATCCTTGTATCTGTAAATATGATTTGTTCATTTCTTACGTAATCCTATTCAGTCAGGCTGTGCCTGCTAATGGTCCATTGAGATCTGTGTACTACCCCAGTAAATAAATATAAATAAATAAATGAACCATAGAATATATACAATAGCTCTGTTCATGATTATATGTGAGTTGATGTGCATGTAATGTGTATATCAATAATTCATTATGGAAATTCAGGATAACTATTTTTATTTATACAGTTATTTATTATTTGATAATGATTAAGTGGGCTGGGATGAGGACATTTTTCAGCCATAACCAGGCACAAAATTGCAAAACAAAATAATAAGACAGTATATTTACTAAGATAATATGTTGATAAAGAAATATCTACAAAGAAATGCATTTCAGTCATATACAAATTATGCTAGTTATTTTGCAGTGGAAATAGTTGATAGAAGAAATAGATAATTAAAAAAATATATGTGGTTGGCTCTCTAAAACTTTTGCAGGCTGAGTTTTTATGGAAGTATTCATAAAGAGCTTTTTTTGATGTTGTCCATGGATTCTTTACTCTTTATATTTGAAGGGAAATTATTCCATAGTAGAGGTTCCTGTCTGGAGAAAGCTTATTCACCCAGTGCAGTTTTAAAAGGGGGCCTGCTAAGTGGAATGATGTTATCCTGGGAATCTCATGGAATTATACTTGCTCTCTAAGGGGGATTAACCTTCTTAAAGCATGGCAGTAACCATACCTCTCAACTGTACAGATTTTTGCAGAATGCCCAGATTTTGGCCTCATATTTTTGGTCAGTTTATATAAAATTGTGGTTTTCTGGTAAATTAGGGGTAACTTATTAAAGACTGAAGTTAGAAAATTATGACAGGCATTTGAGTTTCAGACTTCATATCCTTTAGAAAGTTCATACTAATGCAAAAGCAGTTATTCTATCTACTTTCTAAGTTTTTAAGAGCAGTGTTTAAAAAAAATGCCCCTATTTCTGGGCCTTTGTCCACCTTTTATTTATGGCTTTATCCGGACTTCTTGCTCTAAGAGGTTGAGAGGTATGGCAGTAACCCTCATTTAGTACTTTATGTACTAGTGCAGCAAGTGCTGTAGGCAAGTGCCAGTAATGGGAAGCCAGTTAAACCTTTCCAAAGGAAGACAGCAGTGAGTGTCTGAGGCAGCAAACAGGGCAAATCTGATCTTATTTTGTGTGCCGTGTAAACTTTGGGTACTGTAGGTAGAATGAAATGTCAATGGGGTAGGCTTTTTCCCAGTTTAAGTAGAAGTGCATTTTTGTCTAAAGCCATTCTAGCTAATGATGAGAGAAGGACAGAAATTATGTAGCAGAGTTTGATCTCAGAAATACATTTATTAGTAATGTTATCAGTGTGGAGGGAGAAAGATTCCTTTTGCATGCCAAGAGTTCTATTTTCTGTTTTCCGTCCTGAGCAGACAATGGACCTGTAGGGGAATGTGTCTCCTCAAACAATTTTAAGTTCCTGCAGTCCTTCTCAGAAGTTGCAGCATTCTGTACGTACAAGTGTACAATTAAGTATATATTATATTTTTAAGGTTGTTGCGAAACTCTGCTAAACTCAGCAGTAGCAGTGTGTGTGGGGGGGACTGCACACATTTGTTTATCATTTACTTGGCTTGTATGGAGCAGTCGCTTGGCTACCACTGTTACTTCTCCTCAATTTCAGACATTGGGAGTCACTTCTTATACCCTACAACTAATGTGAAACCACCTCTGTTGCCTGAGAGGAGATTGAGTGGTCCCAGTCCAGTGTCATATTCATGGCAATAGGGATTTTTTTTATTTATATAACCCATTCATTTCACTATCCCAGCACCCTATGTGCAGTGATATAAATCTGTTATGGCCAAGAACATCTGTCAGCGCATACCTCTGGTATTTCTAAGCATGGGATGCATATCACTGTGTCACCACCTGGTCTTCCATCTCTGCTTATGACCCCCTTTCTCCTTCCAGGGTAACTGAGCTGGTAAGAGCTTGGGCAGCATTTTAGTTTTAAAACTTAACCACAGTGGAGGAGAAATATATTAGTATAGAACACACCATGCTGTGAGAACATTCATTTAAGACCCAAGTGAGGAACACAAGTCCATCCTTAGCAGAAGGAGAAGACAAGTACCATCATTCCCAGCCAAATTAACTGCCTAGCTATTGTCTAAATTTGTCTAAGCCAGATATATAAAGAGGGGGAGGGTACATATCTTAGTTAATAAATCATTTTGGGATAAAAAAGAAAACATTCAAAAAGTGTTAATCCTACCAACTAAAGATACAGACAATGTCTCTTCCATGTGTGCACCTCTGCCATTAATTTCTTACACAGCAGCATGTGGTATATTTATAACATCTCTTCACAGATAAATATATAATGTTATCTCATATTCTTCAATACTTACTTAACAGAAATTCATAAATTTAGTTATTCATAACTGCCCCATATAACAGGGTTAAAATGAGTAAGCTCACACATTCATCTTTAAGCAGAATCCAGTAAAATGGTCTTTCACTGCTAGACAATATCCTGCACCTTAGTTTAACTGAAAAGCAAAGGTGACAAAGCGTTTCTTACCTGTGGCCATGAGTAACATAGTAGTAATGAACTGACAGTGATTTTCTACAGATATTTAAATCCACTGAACATCAATGCAATGCATCTCAGCTGGAGTGAAAACTGGTGCATAATCCTTCTCTAAAATATTGAACATTAATATTATACCACTGCTCCTGCTAAAAAAATAAAAAAAAACTTCATTAACAGAGAAGGCTATATGTAGCATTCGTACCTGTTACAAGTAGCAAAAACATGGGTTTCTCTGAATTACTAAAACACTATGGCCCAAACCTAGAGGTATGATAATTTTAGCTGCAACTTGTCCTACATCAGTACAACTACTAGCAACTCCCTTCCCATTGGGAGATGTAGCACTGTGAGAGCGAGATACCAATGCAAACAATATTAACATCATCATACCATCAGTGCAGAATACCTGCCTTACTTGTGTGGATAAAATATATATACTGACAGCAACATGAGTACTTTCCACTTGACTCTGTATTTTATTGTTGCATTTTAGTGTTTTATATCTGTTTAAAGAAACTGTCAGCTAGGGTGTGACATTTTTCGTGCACTCATGATATAGTAATGGCACTCTCTGCCTGTTACAGTAATTTTATAGTTGAATTTTTTAATCTTTTATTAAGGTGTGCATTTATTAATGTTCAATAAAGCATATTTAGACAAGGTAACGTTTATTAAAAGTATACCTTAAATATGCTGTGCTAATACTTAGCTTGTATTGCATACTAAAAAGGCAAACAACACAGAAAAGGTAAAAAAGAATAAAATTCTAAAAAGTATTTTTAACAGTTAATTAACTCTTATTTTTTTAATATCTGCTAAAATGTTTAATATCAACCATGAAAACATGATTAAACAGACACAGGAATAAAAAAGGCAAAGCAGCTGTAAAATATGCATCATGCCCCAGCAATGTAGACAGCAATAAGCCATCCCACATCCAGTATGGGGCATGCATCATAAGAATGCAAATGGGTATTGCTGAAATGATGCTGTCTACATTTAGATATAAACTTTCCAGCTCAAATAATTTTCCAGACATTTCAAGGCAAAGGGTTCAGAGGGTCAGAACCAGAGAATTTTCAATCTCTTTGTCTCTCTCTCTCAAAGATGACAGTGGAGAAGATGGAGGGTGCATTGTTCCATGATAAAGAGTGCATTGTTCCACAGGGTACATTGTTTACATGGGGGTGGGTGTAATAGATATTGGATGCAGGGGAAACCACTTGTATCCTTATTAGAAAATGCTATGAATAGACAGGAGAAGAGCAAGATGACTCACTGTTTCAGCAATAAGCAGTTATTCCTCATCAGGGTGATGCATTGCTACTCTCCCCTGAAAAGCAAGAGGGGAGAAAGTGGCATGATTTATTTAGGATAATCTTTAGCCGTAGGGTATTTTTGACAGAGTAAGGTATAAATAAAAGTAGACTGCACTCCAAATGAGGCAGAAGGGTATTTTCCCCTTTTATGTTACTGACTTCAGAATGAGAAGTCTTGAGGTCATGTAAATATTTTTTAGATGACTGATTATGGCTGGGCAAGTGTGACTAGTGTATATAGCTAGATAGATATAGAGGAGGTGAGCCATGATCCCAGGCTTTTGAAAGACTGGGCCTGTGTGAATGGAAAATAAAAAGTGTTAATGAGACTGGGCCTGTGTGAATGGAAAATAAAAAGTGTTAATGATTCTAAAGACTGTTCTCTGAGTAAATATAACATCTGAGTACAATATTTAGCAGATTTATGATTGCATCAAAGGTGGACAATAATAAAGGGAACTGATGAAATTCCAATGTCAGAATGCCTAAAACTGACTGTGAGATTATAGTTCAGGCTATCCATAGACCTTTCACAATATGTGTCACATTATTAGCTACTAGAAACCCTGTTTTCATTTGTGTGTCTACAAAATGGGCATAGGCAACTTTGAATAAAAGAAATGTATAGGCATGTAGAATGTGACTGAGCACTTAGCCTGTAACTCTTCCATTAATCCCCTTAAGAACATGCACTTTGGATCTCTTGCTCCAATACAGAAATGAATAATTAACATTTCTACTTGCTGGTAATATCTGGAAAGTAGTGCTTACCACTTTCCAAATTACTACTGATGGCACTACCGGGTAATGCCAAAGATGATAAGGAAATGGGTGAAAATATGTAGATAAGTATGGTTACCCAAGGGCCAGAAAAGCCTGACTATTTACCAAACTTTTAAATATCTTATATTAAATGTGGATAAAACCGAATTCTTAGTCAACCCTATTTCATGGGAAAAAATACAGCACAATGTTATAACTATGCATTAGAATACCATACCTTTGGGTCATCATGAAATAAATCTGCTGTCACATCTGTAGATCAGCATGTGTGATACACCTTTAAGAAGCTTTCCAGTCAGCAGGCACGTGCATATAAGTATTGAGCATGTGCAAGCAAGAGTGCCATTTTGTAGTGAGCAGCTGAAGTGCAAGCATGCAAGTATGCCGTAGTCAGTCAATTAGGTAGCACGTTTAAGTTTAGTGTTTCTGCTGCCCATCCTGATGTGTTTATATATAATAAATTACTTAAATGAACACCGAGCCTCTTTGTCTTATTCTGATGTACAAGATGAGTGACAACATCTTCATTGCAAATATGCTATGTTGTGATGAGTTTCATCACAGTATATTGTATTTTGCGAGCCAGCAGTATGCTTTGTTTGCCCTTTTCTACAATGTGTTATGACCATGGAGTTGGAATGTATAATTTCAGGAGGTATGGGGGTTATGTGGGTTTCTCACCCACATTAAGGTTTGCAAGGAGGGCTCCACCCTTTGAAAAAAAAAGGTTTTTTTTTTATATTTGTATAGGCTTTTTGACTTACCATTTTCAAAATTATATTTTCAGTAAACAGTGAGTTGAAAAATGGATCATCAACTCCTCATAGATAAATGCATTAGAACAATTTATTTATTTATTTATTGACATTTGATTACTGGGATAGTCTAACTATTTAGGAGCCCATTTTCAGAAGATAATAGGGGAGAAAGGCTCCAAAGTATTGCAAAACATTTTAACAACAATAGTTTAATACTCTTTAAAAATAATACAAAAAACAAATTTAGTTTGTATAATTATACCAATTAGACATATTGTGCAAACATTAGTTAAAATAAGATACAAGTTATATGGCAATGACTTAATAGTTAGAGAAATTGTAGCCAGTTTATAGAAAAATTAAAGGTAAGTTAGTAATAGGAATAGGAATTGCAGTACAAAGTGAGAGAAAAGCAGGTTTATGGTATATTAAGAGAGAAGCCCAGGAAAAGAAACTGATTGAAAAGGAAGTGATTGAAGAAGGGAGAATAAGGATCTCTAATATAAGAATAGGTATTGTTCACATTTAGGGATATAGTTTATCCTGGTGTTGAGCAAGAACAGAACCAATTTTTGACTTGGAAGTCTTTCAGAATAGTTTTGAAAAATGGAAGAGATAAGGAGTTCCAGGCCTTAGCAACATGGCACAAGTACAGACAATGCCCAGCAAATTTGATAGGTTTATGGACAGACAGGAGTTTTTGGTAACTGCATCATAATGACCAAATGGGAACATAGTTGTGTAAAATTTTATTTAGTGCTGGACAAATAGATGGATTCCTTTATAATTTTATAGGTGGTAAGATAGATTTATAGCTGGTAAAGTATCATTTGATGATTCCTTTTCACTATCAGGAAATGAAAAATACTTTGCAGCCTGCATTCCTTACTTTAAGTGGGAAAGGGAAAATTACAGGTCTAAGTCTTCTTTTTCAATAGAGAATTATATAAATGCAAATAGTATGTGTCTATCTCCCTATGAAAGGTATAGAATTCCACATAGGATCAGGAGATGACAGATTACATTCTCTGTCTGAAAGACATTACGCAAGAAATTGCCACATGCTCCCTGACACTACTACCATCTAGCAAACCCTAATGTGTGACATTTACAAAGAAGAACTTTTCTGTCTTATTAATACAATATAACTGATTACCTGGGAAACTATAGGCTGGCCTTTGTCCTTACCTCCTTATTTATGCATAGTAGATTTTTAAGTAATTTATCTAAACTATAAATAAAGCAGAACAGTATCACAAGCTCTGAATTTTTAGTCAATTTAATGAGAAATGTGTCTAAGTTATACGATTTATGATTAATCATAGTAGCAGACTTGTTAATGTTCTTGATGGCAGCAGTTTACAATGCAATACATTGGTGGGGATTGAAGAGGTGCTGTTCCAGGAAGTCTTGTTGAACTCTGTTATATGCACTGATTATTATGTATTTTGTGGAACTGCAAAATTTGAAAAATAGATGATTACACTGTAATGATTTATTTTCAGCACTAAGAAAGCATAGATGAGTAATGATTGCATTGCTGACTGTTATTAATAAAAGTGCCATCACCTTTATAGAACAGGCTGTCCTAACTTTATTTAAAGCACAAACATCTAGAATGCACACCTCTTAAATCTTTAGAAAGAACACATTATCTGATTAGATTTCTTCAAATCTAAGCTATAATCTGCAGGGAGCTAGCATGTCCTCATTTTGGAGAAGTGTTTTTGCTGTGTGCTCTGGCTTCCTTAGACAACTCAAAACCATGTTGCTAAGGGAATGTCCTTATATTATATGCAAATAATTGCAAAGGGATAGGCAGTTCAAGCAGTGTCTTTAAAGATAATGAAATAAATGTCCATTTTACAAAAAAAAAAACAATAGCTTAAGTCAATTAAAATAATATGAATAAATAAAATGACTGAAAGCCTGTAGTGGAGAAACAGAATAATAGATTTCAGTCAAGTCAATGATCCAAGTTTCTGAGTTTGCTATGCAGCAATGCCTTTTAGAAACCAGAGAATATCATGGATATCAAAATAATGTTAAGAAGCAGATTTCACTGCAGTAGAAGGAACTGACTTACATGGTGCTGCTGTTCAAAGTAAAGTACCAGGTCTGTTTTTAAATGACTACGTCAGATGGGTCAGGTCTTGTGACTGAAAAGAGGTTTCTTCTCTTCTTGGAAATTGCTGTAGGCTTCAGATAAAATTAAACTAACTTGGTATTCAATAGTCTGTAAATGCAAGGTGGCCAAGCCTCTAAACTGCACAGATTTTCCCAAAATGCAGATACAAATCCTGGTGTTCTCAACTTTCTAAGTTTCTAACACCAATGTTGAAAATTTGCCATATTTTGGGGCCTTTGTCTCCCCCATTACTTTAAGCTTTGTCCACATTTCTTACCCTATGAGACTGAGAGGTATGAAGGTGACTAGTTTTGCAGTTTTGTAGATGTCTGTAGAAAGGAATCTTCCTTGAATGGGTTAGTCCTGAATTTAAGACATAGAATTTAGTTTTCTTAAAGTATTTTTTTTTTTATAAGTAGCAGGTAAATGTTTTGTAAGTTGTGTAAACACCACTGATAATACTGACCGAATGAGCAGCATTTTTTAAAAAGTTTACGCACTGTTTGCCATTACTTATTGTACGTATATACCTATTATTGTTATTATTTTACAGTTTACATATTGCATACTGTATTGTATACCATTATGTGTAAACATTATTGTTATCCCTTTACAATTTACATATTGCATACCAATTTGTATATCTTTCCATGCAATATATTATTCATTCTTTTTTTTTTAGTTTATTCAAATAGTTCTGCTTGTGATGAGATAAACTGAAATTGTATCAGACTGCAGTTAAGTGCTTATGTGGTGCTTTGTGCTATGACAGCAAATGGTAATTCTAGAATTATGATGCCTAGTAACACTATATATTGACAAGGTAGTTTTAACTCTCAACTTAAGCCCAGGTCTCATGCTTCAGACTCTTCAAAAGTATCTGGATTGGCATCTCATCCGGGACTGGTTCTATATTCAGTTTTGTGTATAATTGTATTACTCTGGCAGTGAACACTGATACCATATTTAAGGGAAAATATGGAACATAATCGCATTAGAAAATGGCAGTACAACAAGGAATAATTATTTGCTGCTGTTTTAGTTACTGCTTGCCTTGAAGTTCTGCAGTGTTTTTAAAGGTCCCAATTTAAAACAGCAGTTATACATTAATTAAAAAATGAAAAGAAAAACAGGAAATGGCTGAATAGCAAGCTTGGTAACCGCCATTGTGTGAATTGGGTGTTTGTGATCCTTAACTAATATGAAGTCAAATAATTAAATTGTATCCAGTCTGTTTCTTTTTTCTTAAGAGGATAGATAAATGCATTTTATTTGTTAGAATTTTCATATAGGGCCTAGGATTCATATGCAAGCACTTTGCTTTTTGCACAAGACTACACATCAAGCAACTTGTAGTGTGAATCAAATATATATTAGGGATTGCATAGGCACTAGTAGTTCAAGAAAAGGACTATGCGGGGAATAAGTAGCTCTGCATTTTGAGGAGAAGTAGCATTATGTAAGTACAGTGGGGCAATCATGCTAGTACAATGTGTGATTGGGGTGTGTGAGGTCACTGAAATGGCTTATCCTAAGAATCCTAAGGGAATGTATACACACACACACACACACACATGCAATAAATCACCATACATTTGTCTCATATGCAATGGCAAGATAGCCCATGGGTGACCAGCATAACAAAGAGCAAACCCAGTATATCTTATAAATGAGGGACAAAAGGGCGAGATAACAAAGTTAGAAAAGAGGGAATAGCAGGCAGAGGTAAACACACAAGGGTAACCATAAGGAATAATAGATGGGGAGCAGAAGGGCTTATCTTCTTTAGTGCAAGATAGTTCTATCTGTAATATAAGAAAATGAAGGCCAGCTGTGGAATAGTAGAGAGGAATGGTTGTGGGACAGATGGAGGGAAGAAAGAAGTTTGCATGCATAGACAAACAAGCAAGCATAAAAGACAGGCACAGACAGACAGGGATGATACTGATATAAAAGATGGGGACATTACTGGATGGATACAGATGGCAGATTATAGGCATCTGATGATAAAGAGTGTCGGACAATAAACTGGATATGAGGAATGATGCATAAGGTAGAGGAACACTTTAATGGCTGACATAACAAACATATGGCTGCAGATCTTTGATGAATTCTGTGGTGTCCCACTGGATACATCACACCAACATACATGAGGCCTTCAGTTTGTGAAAAATGTTATCCAACTTGTTTCATGTTTCTGCATGCATAGTGTTATATATCATCTTTACCATAATCTAGGGGGATGTGGATTTCTTATTTGCAATGGTGACGGACAGGTTGACAGATGAGATCAGACAGGAGTCCCCGTGGACTATGATGTTTGCAGATGACATTGTGATCTGTAGTGAGAGTAGGGAACAGGTGGAGGAGACCCTGGAGAGGTAGAGATATGTTCTAGAGAGAAGACGAAGGAAGGTCAGCAGGACTAAGACAGAATATATGTGTGTGAATGAGAGGGAGAATAGAGGAATGGTGATGATGCAGGGAGTAGAGGTGGTGAAGGTGGATGAGTTCAAATACTTGGCATCAACAGTTCAGAGTAATGGTGAGTGTGGAAGAAAGGTGAAGAAGAGAGTACAGGCAGGATGGAGTGGGTGGAGAAGAGTGTCAGGAGTGATTTGTGACAGATGAGTACCAGTAAGAGTGAAAGGGAAGGCCTACAAGAGGGTAGTGAGACCAGCCATGTTATATGGGTTGGAGACAGTGACATTGACAAAAAGGCAAGAGTCAGAACTGAACGTGGCAGAGTTAAAGATGTTAAGATTTGCACCAGGTGTGATGAGGGTGGACAGGATTAGGAATAAGTATATTAGAGGGCCAGCCCAGGTTGGAAGGTTTGGAGACAAAGCCAGAGAGGCAAGATTACATTGGTTTGGACATGTGCTAAGGAGGGATGCAGAGTATATTGGGAAAAAGGTGCTAAGGATGAAGCTGCCAGGTAACAGGAAAAGAGGAAAGCCTAAGATAAGGTTTATGGATGTGGTGAGAGAGGACATGCAGGCGGTTGGTTTACAGAGCAAGATGCAGAGGACAGGAAGAAATGAAAACAGATGATCCACTGTGGCGACCCCTAACAGGAACAGCCAAAAGAAGAAGAAGAAGAAGAAGGGGATGTGGATAAGAGTTTATCAGCCATGGTTGCATGGCATAGCCATCATCATCTGTACCGTAACAATGACACCATTTTATGGGGTTTGCTACTTGCATGCATGTTACGTATATACACTGGCTTCTGTAGTCACGTATGTGTGCACCTACAAACTAGATGGCCATGAAGGAAGTTCTTTCATATGAACAATTGACATAGGTTACATGTGTGACAAATGTGAGAATCATATGGACTGTCTGACTAGTGCACTGAATCATACATGATACCTTTGGCGTTATATGCCTCCTAGTAGTTGAGGGACTGAAAGCCCTTTCTGTTGATGAATGTAATATCCTGTGGATCAGGAAGGACCTTAATGGCAATTTGTGTGGAGTGAATGGCTTCCAAGACATCAGAGAAATGTGTCATGGTGTACAACACCGGCATAGTGGTATTTATCTCCTCTGCAATCCTTGTGAGCCATACATTTCCTCTACATGTTCAGCCATAATGACAAGGAATTGGGGTAGGATATGCTAGACTGATACCTGAGGTATCCCTAGTATTTTCTCAATAAAACTCACTAGAAGGTCACTGGGCCAAGAAGGTTAAAGCTACACATACCTTAATGTTCACTGGGATAGGAAGTCCATGCATACCACTTTGATTTAAGAAGCTCTCCTAAAGTCTCCTTTTCCATGTGTAAGGGGTCTACAATCTGTTGCCCGGTCAGGTGCTAGGAAGGCAGGAAGTAGTGATACCATCTTCATTGGGCCTGGGGGGCTGCAGTGATTCATGTCACAGGCACCAGTTCTAACAGTGGCAACAAAAGCATTTTACTCAGCTACAACTACTGTTATTGTAATCATTGTTGCATCCTATTCACCATTTATTTCTGGTGATCAGTGGCCAAAGTGGTTAGAAAAACATTTTATATAGCCCACCTAATCATGAAGGGATTCACATCTAGATCAGGGGAGGTCATCGTGCCTCTTTACTCATCCCTCATCAGGCCCATAATTGAGTACAATGCCCCTTTTGGGATGTACCTTACCAGACACCTGCAGCAACTGGAAAAACCCCAAAAGTACCTCACCAAGAGGATCAAAGGGCTCAAACAGATGCCATATGCTGCCCGGTTAAGAAACTCCAGCTCTACTCAGTGGCATACCGCCTGTTCAGAGGCGATCTGTGCCTGATGTATAAAGCCATGTCCAACCCGGAATTAATGGACATGCTGCACCTCAGAAAATCCAAATCCCATCGAGCTACGCGCTCGAGAGACTTGAACCTCAGCACTGAAATAAATAGGACATGCTGGAGGGACAGATTCATAACACAGAGGCTCCCTTCACTCTGGAATAAAATCCCAGTCCAGGTTAGGCAGAGTCCCTCATTGACTCTCTTCAAGAGGAATCTTGATGAGTGGATGGGAGATCGTAGGTTTACCCTGGGTATCACTTCTCTGTCACTGTTAGACAGAGGCACAGTATACTAACCTCGAAAAAGGGCATAGCAAAATAAATTTAAAATGGGTGGTGAAAGCCAAACACATTCTGGCTAGGCTTATAAATGCCCTAGGGCAGATAGCCTAGTATGAACCTATGAACCTATGAACCTAAATACTGGCAGCACTGCTGATTTGTTTGGCATGTCTCTAAAATGCTCTGCCATGCTTGATGGCACCATTTGCATAATCACTGTGCTTTACTTGCATTAAGAATCTCGTTTCCATATCATTATATGGACATTTGCATACATTGCATACTGAGCTATTTCGTCCTTAGTATGGCCAAGACACTTGAGTCTCTGCATAATTTCCTCCCTGATTGTTGACATGTTTCATGCTAATTTTCACAGTACTATGGGTCAACTGTCTAGGAATACTTTCCATGGTATAACATGCTGATACAAGTGATTTTTAGAAGGTCTAGAGGAACCACTTTTATATAATTCAGCTTTGAGATGCAGCTTACACAGTACAAACTGATATATATAAATAAAAGTTAGCAGTGATGGATTACTGTTTATGAGCAATTATGATGTATTAACAGCTTTCATTTTACTGTGAATGATATAGAGATACTTTTGTTTGCATAACGCACGAGGAAGGACTGTGTATATTTCCTCTGTGAACACATTGGTGTGTTATGTGCACTGACTGAATGTTATACTAACTTAACCTTTAATGATTCTGCACTCCTGAGTGAAGTTCTCATCAGTGCTCTGAGTTGCATTGTGAGACTTTTTCACAGAATCCTGCAACATATGACTGCAAACTGATAACTCTGGGCAGGATGGGTTAGGTTAGGCATTCACCTGTTGTGTTTTAACCCCAACTGATAGTTGCCCATGTGAATTTCACATTTTAAGTGTAAATAGGATGCCAAGTTACAGAAGTCCTCTGGTACTGTTTGTGTGAAGAAACTGAAAACACTGTCATCTGTGTTAGCCTGTCTGGCAGGAAATGGGTGTATATTCTCAAATTAACTTGTATTGTATGCCAGTATGTCTAATTGTGAAAATGTAAATACATTTTTACATGTTGAGTATTTCCCTGTTTATACAGAATGTTTATAGAATCTGTCAGTGTTTTGATGCATTTATAATTGCTTATGTTTGAGAGGGATATTCTAAAGTAGTGTTGAGAATCAGCTGAACAGTGAATGATGTCATTAGAATGTTCCTGATTGCTAAGTGATTATTTAAACAGATGATTGACAGAAAAATAACTTTTTTTCAAACAGCTGACTGTTATTGTTTAAAATAAGACAGTTTAGATTACAGTTTGTCAAGTACTGAGCAGTTAGTCAAGTGCTGAGCAGTTTGTGAAGTATAGTCAGTTACAGTGATGTGCAGTCAGTGGACACCCATGAAACAGAGCTCACCAAAAACTGTAAGCCTGCCTTGGCCTTTCTGTTATTTGTTAGATTAGATCAGGGACAGCATTCTTTAGTTAGTTTAGGAAAGCTTAGTTGTTAAGGTAGAGTTTTTCTAGAATAATGGACTCCTATCCTGCAGTTTAATTTTACATTTCTGGTGATTGAGTTCTGGTGTTTATTGAAGACTGTTGATTTGCATTCTTGTAATCCTTTTGCTTATTGTTAAATGTTTTTCATTGCTTTACATTGTGGCTGGAAATCAGTGGTTTTCTTTCAAGATTAAAGGATGTTTATACTTGTTTGATACTCACCAGGTCACCCTCAAAGGCCTGACTACTCTCGACATAGCTATCATTTATTTTGATATTTAATTTTTATAATTGGACACCCCTTTAGAAGGGCATGAAGACACTCTGATTGGTGGCAGCACTACCATATTTTTCTGGGGAAGGGACACAGCTGGTAATCTGTGTCAGGCTTGTCTGGGAAAGTGTTTGGATGTATGAGATTTAAATTTACTTTGAGTGTGAGTGTATCAGAGGTCTTAAAATGGGACATATTGCTCTGAAGTGTATAATAAGAAAACACATTTGGGGTGGGCAGAGGTATATAGTCCAGACCCAGGAAAAATAGAGTGTGTTCCTGTTGTGATCTTAGGAAAAATTGTGAAATATTACTTCTGTTTAAGTGACAGTCTCATATTGGAGTCAGTAGTGAGGACTGAAGCTCCTTAGTTACTGACCCAGGATAGTAAGGGATGTCATTTAATTGGTGGCAGTCTAGTGGGATACAGTCAGACATCACACTGTGTACAGTTCCTATTATACTATTGTCACATACTGTTTTAATATATTTTTTCAGTCATTTTTTAAATATATTTTTGCAGTCATTTTCTTTCTTATTTCTTGTCTTTACCCAGTATTGGGGCAACAAACTGTACAGATCTGCTTCATAACAATTAGGGGTGGTTGCAAAGGGACACAGTCAAAGTGAAAATAACGAGGAGGTAATGCAAACAGCATAAAGGAAATTGATGCATTAAGGAATATATTTCTGCTTTTATATGTTATTTATATGTGGAGAATGATACAAGAAGATATGAAATGGAGGGTCAGTGCAACAGAAAAAATGAAGACTGGTACATACCTTATTCTATTCAGGAGAGAGGTACTATTTATCAAGACTTATGCAGATAAGTTGTGCTATTTTTTCAACAGTGGATGTCAAGAGCTTACACAATAATATAATTAGCTTAGAAGCATTTGACACATAGACAGCTATCTATTTATGGAAGTGAGCAACTTTGAAGGTATAAATAAATAAAAAAGCTATCTTTATAGACATATTTTATGGACATATGAGAGTTTTGGGAAATGGAGACATGATATTCAGGATGCTGATAAGTATCCATGGATTCTTATTTATTGGAAGAAATTAATATTGCATTAATTGAAACATACTATGCAGGACAGGTATGTGAAGATAAGGAAGTGAAAGATGTCACAGCTGCAAAGGCCACAAAAGTACCTCACAAAGAGGATCCTAGGCCTTAAACACATGTCCTACATGGACAGACTCAAAAACTCCAGCTATTCTGTGTCTCATATTGTCGACTAAGAGGCGCTCTCTGCTTGACTTATAAAGCCATGTCTGACCCAGTTATGTTAGAAATGCTGCATCTACAGAAATCCCAGTCCCTGTACACCACATGCTCCAGAGACTTCAACCTCATTACCACAATCAAACGAACATGCTGGAGGGACAGGTTATAACCCAGAGACTGCCCATGCTCTGGAATAGACTTCCCATATATGTCAAGCAGAGCACCTCAATGGCCCACTAAAAGAGAAATCTTGATGAGTGGATGGGAAATAGAAAGTTCACCCTGGGGATCACTCCAGTGGCTGTACTTGACAGATGGGAACTAACATTGGGCGGCACAATGCCAGGGCACTTCTATGGGCTAGGCTTGTAAAGGCTCCAGGGCCATTAGCCTAGTACACACCTATGAACCTATGTATATTGTATATATACACACACACACACACACATATATATATATATATATATATGGTTCTACCTGACTTCGTCGACAGCGCAGAAGACCGACAACGGAATCCGGAGCTCCAGAAGATCGACATCGAAGAAGACCGCGAGTGGCAGAACATCGACAATGCAGAAGACCGACACGACGGATGACAACACCAACGCCGAGGATGCCGACATGGGGAAAGGCTGTGTGAGTATGCGGTAGTGACGGACGTTAGGGTGCGAGGCAGGTAAGTGTGGAGATTGACGGTCTGTGGGGATAGGGGTGGGTTAAGTGAGTTAGGGTTAGGGGATAGGGTGGGTTAAGTGAGTTAGGGTTAGGAGCGATAGGGTGGGTTAAGTGAGTTAGGGTTAGGGGTGGGTTAAGTGAGTTAGGGTTAGGGAGCGATAGGGTGGGTTAAGTGAGTTAGGGTTAGGGAGGCTGGGGTGGGTTAAGTGAGTTAGGGTTAGGGGTTAAGTGAGTTAGGGTTAGGGAGCGGGTAGGTAAGTGTGCGATAGTGACGGACCTTAGGGTTAGGGTAAGGTTTAGTGTGGGCTTGTAAGGATTTTGGTGTGCTTGTGTTGTGTGTGTGGTTTGTGGAATGGGGATGTGTTTTGTTTTTAATTGTTATTGTGGTGTGTGCAGTGTATGGGGTTTCGTGTTTGTGTACCGTCGGTTATTTCGTTGTCGGTTATGTGTGGTTTCGTGTTTATGGACTGTCGAATATGTGGTGTCGGTGATGTGGTTGTCGGTGTTGTGTGGTTTCGACTATGTCAGGTAGAACCATATATATATATATATATATATACCAAAATTAGGACTGTAGCTTTTAATGAATAGCACTGTACAGAAGATATATAAAACCAACAGGACATCAGTGCAACCACCATGACAATGTACATAAAAATATGCTTTAATACATAAAAACAAATAAAATAGATGAGTACTTTTAGGCTATATCTACCCTTCATCAGATCTAGTCTAAACAACAGCCAAGAAACTTTTAAATGTGCCCTAACCAATCAAACGTGTATAATACATTTCATTCATAAGTCCTTCAACCAAAAAGTATATATAACCAATGTGACATTTCTTCATAGTAAATTATTACCACCAATCACAATAGCCTAATGTCACCTGAAACTTGAACAAATAGTATTTAAGTAAAGGTCATAGGTGGCAGCTCTGTAGTGATTCATTCTGATATATTCAATCAGTTCTTATTCTGTTGTGAATCACTGCATAAATCTTACCTGTTGCTGAGTCCATACACTATGCATAACTGTGGTGGCACTTCATAATTAGAATATCTCTGCCAATTGTCTTGATTATAAGCTTTTTCAAAAGACATTTGTTAATATTACCCAATGCCTTTACATATGCCTTCTACTAATTTGATTGGCTCTTAGAATGACTATCCTTTTCATCAATGGTCCTCCTCACATTGAACTTCCAATCAATGGATTAAGTTTTAGCCATGACAATTGTGTATGTGTAATATCTGATGTTCTTGCATAAGCAGTATATAATTCCCTATTACATAAAATTTTTGCTAAAGAAAGAAATTCTGAGAATGAGAGGATTTTTTTTTGCATTAACAATTTAATGTAACAACTTTCTTTGCAATCATAAGATGAGACCAGAGAATATGTTTTGTGTTCTCGGTATGGAATCTTGTATGGTGCATTATATAATGAATCCATTATTTCACAATCATCTGACTACAATGCTTTAGTGAAATTTTTTGAAATCTGTCCAAAATAGAGTTATCGTTCTACACTCTAAGAGCATGTGTGACCAATCTGCATCTAAAATTTCATCACATTTCCAAACCTGTCAGTGTCTACTTTATATATTAAAGCGATTTTGTGTGGGGTTAAGAAACTCCTATGTAGAAATTTCCAAGTAAAGATCTTCCAAAAAGGGGATGATGTTGTATTATTGATGGATTTAAATATTAGAGTTGTATTGGCCTCTGAAAAACAATCTTTATTTACTTTTGTTGAATAATTCCAAAATGATTCAGCAGTGATAAAAAATTCAGCTCTCAATGATGTTTTATTTTTATTATCCAAGGCATTTATTACAAAAAAGAAAATTAATGTCTTAGAGATTGTCACTGAATTTGTATTTAATCCTAATTTTAACTTATTAGTGATAAATTTTCTAAATATTTGTATGTTTAGCCAATTATTTTGTTTTATATTATATCTAGCCATAAAAAATTGACACATGTATATTGTTGTTGTTCAAAAACTGGTGCCAACATTTTAGACCATTATCTTCCATTTATCTGTTTTTATTTAAATTGAATAAGTCTAGACATCCATTAGGAAGAGCAATGAGGACCATTAGAAATAATAAATTCTTCATAAGGTAATGACTATGCATTATTTTCTTAAAATTGTTTAAAATGTAATTAATAAAGGGAATAAAATTATTGTTTTTTTCTGGTGTGAAAATGTGCATCTTTTATAACCAGGTATCTGTATCTGAGAAAATACTATTATTTATTTCTGTATCATTATTTGATAATAAAACTGACTTATGGATGTTTTTTCCAGCTGAAAGTATAGTTAGAATTCAACCACTGGCTCATTATATTAAGAATAACTGATTCAGCATATAACTCAAGGTTTGGAAAAGCTATTTCACCACCTTTCCAACTCCTACAATGCCAATGAAAGCCTATTCTTGGTTTTTGAGGATGCCATAAAAACTTACCTGAATTTATTTGCTTAATTATTTTTTTGGAGGGGAAGCAATTAAAGTCTATATAAGGAATAAACTTTTTGGTAAAATAATCATCTTTATCAAAATTAGTCTATCATCCATGGTGAAAAACATTTTATTCCAGTCATCTATTTTTTTATTATGTTAATTAAACTTTTATCATTTATTTTCATTGATTCATTCCAATTAGATTTATAATCACACCTAAATATTTAAATAGTTTATTTTCTCAATTAAATTCATTATATTTTCTCAGTGAAATACTTATTTTTATTTATCAATAATGTTTCAGTTTTGTTATCATTAAAGCTTAAGCATGAGATTTTCTTTAAAAGCTTTACTGAGTTCATAATATGTTCTATAGAAGAGTCAATATCTAATAGTCAATAAAATATCATCAGCAAAGAGCTGTATATTAGAGCAATATTTTTTTACCAACAAGTAACCTTTTATTTTTGAGTTTGTTCTTATAAAGTTTGTAAAAGGTTCTATTAATAAAGCAAATAACAGAGATGACAATGGACAGCCCTGTTTTGCACATTTCAATTTTTTTAGAAGACTTAACAGAAATGCACCAATTTTACAATCATACCAAATTCTCATTTAGTCTACTTATTAGATCTATAAAACTAGTTGAAAATATTATATTCTTTGAAAACTTTAAATAAATATGTCCAGTTTATAGATAGAAATGCTTTGTCTAAGTCTAGGCTTATGACTGAAAGTTCCTTTCTCTTCTTATTTGAAGATAAATCAAAGAGAAGAGTCTAATAATATTATCTTGAACTTTGGCTGTCTTCTATTAGACTTTACTTTAATTGATTTAATCTTTTTGCAAAAACAGACATGAAAATTTTGTAATCAACATTTAGGAGAGAAATAGCTTGATAAGACAAATATAACTTGGAATCTTTATCTTGTTTCAAATTATGGAGATCATAGTGTATTTCCATGAGGGAAAGTTACTTTAGTTATTTCTAAATCCTTCAAATGCTTCAAATAGAATTCTTAATGTATTATCTGGTAATAACTTATATATTTCTGGTATTAGTCCATCTAATCCTGGAGCTTTGTTGTTTTCTAACGTTTTTAATTTGTTCCTTTAATTCTTTATGGGATATTGATTTATTTAATTTAATGTTTTGCTCTTTTGTCAATTTCTTGTTCATGTTTTCTTTTAGAAAATTGTCCATCAAATCATAATTGTCTATGGTAATATTAGTTTTATTAACTACCTCATGGTGTTTTCTAAAGATTTCTAAGATGTCTTTTACATCTGTCACACTTTTAGATTTATTTCCAATACTATATGAAATCTTTTTAATATGATTAACATTTTTAGTCCTTTTGATTTAACTGCTAATCTGTGTACATTTTTTGGATTCACTGAGTATGATTGTAGTTTTAGCTTATCTAAAATTATCATTACTTTGTGATCCAATATTTCACCGTATTTTAAGTTTAACTGTTTTAATTCAGAATTTGTGTTTATATCACTGGTTTTAAGAAGACACTTCAAATTATTAATTTTCATTTGTATATTTAATAATTTTCATCCCACTCTTTCCTCTTATTTAAATACAACTTTTAATTCTTCCAAATAAGTAAACTTTTAGCATATCACATATAATGGCTTTAGAAGTCTTATTATTATCATTGAGTTCTAAAAACAAGTTTTATTCTTTTAGAAACCAATCTTTAAAACCATTTATTTTAACAATATATGCTGGAATTCTTTGCCAAAAATTAGATCATTAGGTTTAATGCAAAAGTTAAAAACAATAGCATTGTGGTCAGATAATGGAGATTAAATTATTGAGACTTCTTGTATTTTAGAGAATAATCTATCAGATGTAAACACTGTATCAATAATTTTAAAACAAAGAAACAGCACCAGAGCACTCCACGGCGATCGGACCATACACAAAGAAAACTAGTAGCACTATAAGTAATAGTTCAAGCATGTAGTATAAAATCCAAGGTTTATTGGAATTCCAGGTTAATGCTTTCACCCTCATGGGCTTCTTCAGACCTTTTACTAAAAGTAAAGTATAGTGCTACTAGTTTTCTCTGTGTATGGTACGATTACCGTGGAGTGCTCTGGTGCTGTTTCTTTGTTTTAAACTTAACTGGTATAGTTATCAGAGCATTTACCCCTACTTTGCTCATTTTATTTGGTTTAAAACTGTATCAATAATTTTTTTGCAATGCTTATAATTTAGTGAATTTGAATATTTTATTTCATAGATATTTTTTAAGTTTCTGAAAACAATAAAGTTGTTCAATTTTAGCTGTAGCTAATATAGAAAAATTTCAAACTTTTGTAGTATCTTTCGCAGACAGAATACAATTGAAATCACCCGCTACACTTATGTCATCTTTCGAAAAGACTGAAATTAAATCGAAATATTTTCTTGCAACTCTAGCACCAATATCAGGTATCCAGTATGCATTCACCAACGTGAAATGTTTCTTATTTATCTCTAAGACAACAAGACTCAACATTCCATTTTATCTGAGTATGTGTCAACTATTTTAGGTATTGACAATTATTTCTTCCATAAGATGATGTTACCTATTCTCTTGGTGTGATAATGTAATTCCACAAGAATTGAATAATCATTGAAAATCAATCTAAGTCTCTCTTTATTAGATACGTTTATTGTAGAAAAGTGATATCCACTTTATTTATTTTTACATATTTAATTAGACTTCCTCTCTTTATAGGGTTAGTAAGAACATTAACATTTAATGATACACAATTATAAGTAGACATTTTTGAAGATATATTTGAATACATAAGGTTCTGCTATGGACACATAATTTAAACTAATCACTACTAATATAATCTTGAAAAAGTATACAACCCCTAACATGGAATACTTAATTCCTGGTTTGATGATGTAATCATCAAAATCACCCTCTTCCATCGCTAAATTGCTAATCTAATTCTTTCTAGTCCTACTGTCTCTTAAACTGTCTAAATAAGTGAAATAATAAATAGCTGCTCTCCAATATTTTCTTGAAATACAGCTTTCACAAATTTACAACATTACTTAGCTAAGCATATGTTAATACTGCGGTGGTGGTGCTGCTGTAGCGTTGTCGCCTCACAGTTAGACGTTGCCCGTTCGATTCTCAGTTAGAGCGTCTTCTATGTGGCGATATGCGTAAATGGGCGTTCCTTCGTTGAAGGTTGTGCGTTAGGCCTGGCAAGCTAGCACGTAAAAATCTACTGCCAATCATTAGCGGACCGGAGTTCCGCTGTGGCCACCCCTAACCGGGAAAAGCCGAAAGACCCAAACACAAACATAGCTAAGCATATGTTAAATTCCCAGACAAATTGAAATAACTATAAGTTATACTAATATTTAAGTAAACCTGTTCTGATTATAACTATCATTCAGCTACGTCAGTTTATATAGTCAGTGTGCATATAACTGTTTTTAGTTTTGTTTATATTCTAGGGACATCATTATGAAACTTCAAACTAATAGTTATGTATAACAGCTATGTACTGTAGATAATTTCAATTAAGTATGTATTTCTAATATTTCTTAATTCTAGACTCTTAAAACTGGAACCTCCTAATGTTCTTTTTTGTTTTTGGAATGAGTTCTATTTTAAAGTTTAACATTCGTAGATATTTGAGAGTGGTTATAATATACCTTAAGTAATTATTAAGCGTGTTAAGTATAACTATTATGTCTATGTTTGTTTAGTCTTATTCAACCTTTAAAAGAGCTAAATTTATGCATGTATAGTTATATTTATATAGGTTTAAACCTAAGGTTTAAAGTTTCAGTATCAGAATTATATGTTGTTTCATTTTTCAAAAGACCAAGAGTAAATCCAAACCACCAAAGAATCATATTGAGTCATTATAAAATTTCATTTGGTTGAATCAGTGCTAAATATATGTAACATCTGTTTCTATATTTTGCTACCAACCAACTGGGATAATACCTAGGTATGCTTTATTAACAAAATTATATAAAGTATTAAATAATCTGTCCTTGTGACACAAAAGAAAACAGTAGTGGGAAATGACTAATAAACAGATCTCTCATATACCACTTAAATTTTAACCCAGATAGTGTGACTAAAAAAATTCTAGCTTTCAAGTTTAGATAAAGTTTTTATATATTCAGATAAGGTTGTAATAGATATAATAAACAGTTTAGAGCAAAGGGAAGAAATGGCAATCTCAAAGGTTTAATACTGTGTATTTCTGGTATAATACATAGTACTCTTATTTAGAAAATTCTTGCATAAAAATAGCACAATTAAGTTATGAATTAATAAAACCATGAAAAATATCAGTTAAACACAGGTTATCTACAAATAAATTACCTGATCAAAAGTGTTATCATCGCTATGTAGCAACCCTTTACGTAGTTCTCATTGCTGTCAATATTAGGAATATTCACAATAAATGTATTTATTTATTTTTTTTACATTTGTTGACTGGGATAGTCCGACTGGATGCATGTCCATTTTCAGTGGAAGCCCGGGGAGAAAAGCTCCAAGGTAAACAGAAACATTAAAAATATATTACAATTATAATTTTGACAAAGAGTACATAAGCAAACAATAATAAACATGTTCCTTAGGTTCCACAGGTTCCACATGTTCCACAGGTTAGAGATAAACCCTGGTATTTATTATTTCAAAGATTGTCCCATTTTCACATGACTGGAGTAACCACATTCTATAAAGCATGTGTATAGAATGATGACTAAAGGCCGCTGCTGTCTGAATACAAAAGTCCCCACATCATCAAGTATTTCAACAGTAAGCAAATCACATATAGGTATTATAATGTATACCACAACCATCTGTATATGCATTAAACTGAATAACTGTTACCACAGAAATAACCTCATTACACTCAATGACAGTCAGTTGTCAGTCACCTATAATAATAAACATATTATCATTATATATCAATGTAAAACTCAAATGGGAAGGATAACAGAGTGGAGAATGTAAAATCACCAAACTGTCTAAAATACATACTGCAGCTACATCTAATAATAGGTAAATAATTTACTATTTCAGGATTGTAGATATATCACCTTACTTCAGTATATTTCATAAATCATAAACTGGCAACTGAATGTATTTGAATGTCAAGTATAAATTCCTGATATTTTAATTTCTAGGCAAGAATTATAATCCAATGAAATATAGATTCCCCTCTTAGATCTTTGACTGTTGGAGCAATATACATTAAATCCTGTAATCATAAAAGGTGTCCCCTCCCTCTCCTCTCCCTTCCCCTCTCCTACTTCTATTTTCATTTCTCATTCTTCTCCTCTCTCCTCTTACCTCTTAATTATATATAACAGCAGCACAGAGAAGAGAAAAAAAATGTACCTTATATTCCAGTAGCAGGCACACTGTCTCCATGTTTTGCATCTATTGTACCCCTAATTACCTCATCAAACCAGTTATAAACATTGCTGTCCACCTCTTTGCATCTGTTGATTAACAATTTCTTCTCAATATTCCATAATATATATTTATGTATACTGTACATAGCATTGTGTATATATATCTCTTATTTTATGTGTATCTTGTTCATTTGCATTTCTAATTAACTTTGTATTTACTAATAATAGTGTACTACATGTGAATATTTGTTTCACCTATATAATGTCTGCGAGTTATACTAGTCTGTGCATTATCCAAGAAAAAGCAGATTAAAATACCATAATATAAATAAAATAATAAAATTGTTTTGATTTATAAAGCTGTATATGTTATTTATATAAGCAAGTTTGAGTTGACAATGGTAGAATGCCCTTTTCAGATTAAGATGTACCACTCCTGGATGATCCTTCAATTTTATATTAATTTTCAATCAAAAGCATTCTATTTCCACAGATTTACCATGTCATCAGCAGTATTACTTTATTTATTATAAAAGACCCTTTCGATTCAATTTTGAGGAAGATTAAAAAAGTCTTTAAGAGAGCAAAAGAAATATATCAGCAGCAGAACTTTTTATTTGAATACTTAAAGTTCTTTATTTAGGGCCGCGGTGGTGCAGCAGTTAGCATTGTTGCCTCACAGCAAGAGGTTCTCCTGTTCGATTCTCAGCTGAAACGCCTTCTGTGTGGAGTCTGCATGTTCTCCCCATGGTCGAGTGATGTTACAAGACATGCACGTAGGTGCGTGCGTGAATAGGTGTTCCTTCTTTGAAGGCTGGGCATTGGGCTGGCAACTCAACACTGTAAAAATCCACTGCCAGTCATTAGTAGACTGGAGTTCTGCTGTGACGACCCCTAACCGAGAAAAGCTGAAAGCTGAAAGACACAACAACTTAAAGACCTTAATTTCATATGTGTTTTCTTTTTCCCTTTTTTCTCTTCTTCTTCCTTCCTCTTCTCCGCTCTTTCCTTCCATCTCTTCTTTTCCTTTCTCACTTAATGTCCTTGAATATACTCCACAAGTTGATCAAAGGAAAACATTGCTAATTCATGCAGCCAAATAATACAGTTAGACTAGTATTGCTTCCCTAAGCCTATGAAGCTCTTTTATTTTGCTCCATTGAATCTTATGTCTGATGTGTGTTCGGAAGTGCAGAGAGTTCAAAGGTCACAATAACCAGCTAGTTGCACTTCCGCACTATCATTCTAGCTGAATTTACTGTTAATAGGTGTTTGGGCTCATAGATCTAAAAAGAAGTGAAGCTTTTGGGGATTCAAGCTGGAAATTCAAGATGCCCAAGTAAGTAACCACCATCAGCTTGTGCAGGACACAAAAGGAGCCAAGCAGTCAGCACATAGGGAAGGAAACAAATATAGATTAAATCAAGTTTAGTACTGCATATTTCAAAGCAAGCAAACACAACAACAAAATCACCCCTCTCCACCCACACCCATCTGGGAAACACAAGAACCAACCCCCTCCCCCCCCGGCAGTCCACCCACAAAAAATATTGCCAAAACAATGAGTCCGCTACCCTGTTTTAAGAATAACATTAGAAAGGAAAACAAGAGAGACACAAAAGAAAAGTCAAGGACCAAGTCCAAGGTCAGCAGGTGGGATAATAAACAAGTACCAATTCAAAGTTGACTGTATTACAAATCAAAATAATAGAAAAACAACAACATTCCTCTTCAACAGCCCCACCTCCCAGGAAATCAAACAGACCCCCACCAAACAATGCATTCAACAATAACACCTCTAACCAAACAATACAATGAATTTATCTCTTTATTTAGACCCCATGCAGGAAGCAAAGGAGAGAAAGCAGAAAGAAAGGAATGTGAACCAAATACAACCACAAGTATATATAAAGAGCTAAATGAACAACAAAGCATTTAAACAAAAAGACAACCAAGTCCCTTTTCAATACCCCCAGAAAACCACACAGACCCCCCACCAAACAACGTATTTAACAACAACACCACTAACTAAATAATATAATGAGTTTATGACCTGATTCCTCATGTAAGAAGGGAAGGAGAGAAAAATGAAGTAAGGGATGAGAAACCAATATTATTATAAGTATGTATAAAGGGCTAAATAAATAATAAAGTATTTAACAATATAAAACTCCACCCTCAACAAAGTCTATTAATTACAATAAAACTAAAACGTAGTGGTGTAATGATTTAAAAATGTTACCTTATAGATGTATTCATCCTCGGTAGTCTAAGGACACTTTTCATGACAAAGAATCAGAAATAAAATTAATGATCAGATTACTTGTCTCTGGGTTTCTTGCTAGATTTATCCTTGGTGGTTAATGTACTCTTAGTTGCTTGTCTTTTCAGTCTGGGTAAAGAAAGATCCATGTCTTCAACCTTATCTAACAGATTATTTTTCTTAGCAAAGTCCATAGCTTCTTCAAGATTATTGAAAATTCTTTGACAATCTGGTAGGGAGATTTTGATTCTAGTTGGAAATTTAATTTGGGCTTTAATGCCAGATTTCTTTAGGTTTTTGATAAAGGGAACACATGCTTTTCTTTTAGTCATCACTGTGGATGTATAATCATCATCAAATCTCATACTTGTCCCATATATTTGAACTGGAGCTCCTAACCAAGCAGCCCTCAGGATCAAGTCCTTATCTTGTGTTGACAGAAATTTAGAAATTATAGACCACTTACCTAATGAGTTGAAAGGGAGATATTTGCCAGGGAACTGTGGGCTCTCTCTCCAAATGATAGAGATTCAGGTAAATTTAATGCATTGGGAAAACAGTCATTTAGGAATTGGACCATGTTATTTCCTTCCATTCTTTCTGGGATTCCATAAATTCTAATATTAATCTTTTTTGATTTGCTTTCTAGCTCTTCCACTTTCTCCAATAATATGTTGTCTTATTTTAATAGGAAATCTGTTTTTTTTTTATTTTTTTTATTTTCTGTCTTCAGTCTATCTTATTAACAAGTTCTTCTATTGCTGCTGTTTGATCAGAATGTTTTGTGATGATTTCCTTTAATATGATAATTTGCTTCTTACTTTCCTTCTTTATATTATCCATAATATTTTCCAGGTTATCCATTTTTATGAAGAAATCCTGTATACTAGATATAATTGTTTGTAAGTCCTACTTCATAGAATTATCTTGGAAAGAATCCTTTGATTGACTCATAGCTATTACAGTCTATAGAACTTCTGACAGGAAAAATCCTAAAAAAAACTTCTAGGAATGAAATTTCTTCTCAATAAAGTTACCAGGATATTATGGTAAATGAAAGAAGCAAAAGTGTTCAAAGTTTTTAATATTAAAATAACAAAATACTATCAGAAAAGGCATTCTAAGCCAGAGCAAGCAATTTGTGCTATCTGCTTGGCATCTTAGCCATGCCCCCAATTTCCTAGATTTTTGACATAGGCAGATGCTTGTATCTTCTGGAGAAGCCTAGGGATGGTGATCTCAACAAGCCAGTGGAAGTTCAGAAAGAATTTGAGATAGATATTTAAATATTTATCTGGATAAAGGACTGAGGTGTACCAAAAGCCATATATTTGGTTTTGCAGGAGTTATCTAACAATTTGTGTTTTTTAATCAATGAACATAATTAGACTCATTTATGATTAAGGTTTGAAGGCTGTGACAGTCACAGAAGCTTTGATGAATAAAGGTAATTTGCATAAAGGATTGTAACCTGCTGAGGAAAGTCTGTTGGATGGATGATAATAAAGAAGCCAAAAGGAAAGGCCACAGGACAGAATCTCAGTGGTGATCAGTTTGAATTGTCATTAAAATTAGAGAGACTGCAAAGAGAACTTGAATGGATTACTTCAGGAGGCAGTTAAGAAGCTAGCATAGAAAGTAATCTGAGAAATATAGAATGACAAGTTTTCGAAAAAGCAATGAGTGGTCAGCAGAGGCCAAGCCCTTTTTAAGATCAGCAAAGACTGCCCCCATTAGGAGTCCTTCAAGATTATAGAGGCCTTTGACAGCAACATTTGAAATTTTATTTCGAGTACTTGATGCTTAGCACTATATTTTCCACTGAAGCATAAGTCAGGGAATGACACAAAAGAAAATAGCATCAGTGGCTAACATCTCCACATTTGTTGCAGATATGTCTGTTATGTCAGATATATTCACCTTGTACTTACGTGCATGCTCAAAATACAGTTCCATTGGTATTTAACTGCATATTCTACACTGACACTATTTACCTGACATTCCTTGATTCCTTAACGGTGCAGTCAGTACTCACTCATGCTGTAAGTCTAAAAATGTAGCAACATATGCCATTAGCCCAGAAAAACTAATAACCAAAATATCTGTAAGCCTATAGGTTCATAAGGTTTATTTATCTGCATCTACTAATGTGATAGGTGACCTGGAACAATGATCCATTATCAGTCATTCCATGGGCCATGGAAAACAGTGATGAGTTATATACCACAAAGCCAAATACATACTAGGAATGGATACATTCAAAATCTCAGAGAAAGCATTAACAAAACTGCATGTGTGTGTGTGTCTGTGTGTTTGTGTAAGCAAGTCCTAAAAAGGATTACTACAAATCTCCATACATGTAGTATACAAAAAAAATATGAAAATAGTTATTCCCATATTTGTCATATTTCATAAATATATTGAATTTGTAGGGGCAGCACATCTGAAAGAAAATAAAGACACATGATAAGGATATGTAACAGAAACAGAAACTCATCCTATCAGTGAAAAACTACTAGTGATCTAGGACAGAGGTTGTGCCTTTAATAGACTTTATTTTTACTATTAAACAAACAATGCACAGTGTTTTTGTCAAAATTCAATACTTCATTTAGGGAAAAACATTCTAATAGTGCATTTTTACTTTTCATTTATGATATGCTGATGCAAGTTAAAATTGGAAGCATATAGAATAAATTATGAAGGCTGCATAGCACATCCTGGAAAAATACACCATGCAGCAAGGCTTAAATCTGACAGTTACAATATGGCTGATCATTGTTGATAAGGCTTTGTTATACAGACTGTGAAGCTAGGTGAAGGCTGCCAACCTAGCAAGATAGAATTTTGTAGATAATTCTGTCATTTGTAAATATTAATGTAAGACATACGTTTGTTCTCTTAAATGTGAAAAGACTGTATTGGATGTGGAACTGAAAAACATTTAACAACAGTGCACTCTGCTGTAAGAAAGCTGATACGTCAAGCATTCTGAAATTCTTTTATCTAAAACTCGGAGCAGAGATGTCTAGAGGGAGGCATTCTGCCTATTGCTTTGAGTCCAGAGTTAATGGCTAGAATTTTCATGTATAATTTCTTTTATTGCTCTGGCTTCCTGACCAGTTGCAAGATCAAAAGGACTATTAACCTCTGAGTTTCTGTTAGCCTGGGAACCAGAATGAAATGATGTACTCTGAAATGAATCAGTGGTACTGTGTTACCAGTTTAAGGACAGAAAAAATGAGAGCATTTTAGCACTTGTCTTGAGAACATTCAACTCACCAGCAATCTGCCTGTGTTCTATATGCAAGTTTATTTTAAAACTGTGTTTTCTCTTAGATATAGCTAGGAACTAGGAAGATTAGATTAGTCTTTTTTTTCTATATTGATGTCATAACTTTTCTGCTGTATTGTTTTAAGTATTGTGATCTCTGACCTCATGACTAGCACTGTGTAGTAAAAAGTATTGTCTTCTGTTTTTATTATTTATTATTAAATATTTTAAACCTTTCAACTGTGGCTGTTTCATGTAGAGATAATTTAAGCTCTAAGAGTACATTGCATGTATTTAGTGATACTGGTCAAGCCACTCCGGTAAGCCTTGACTGTTCAGTTGCACTTACCATTTGGATAATAATATTGTACAGCAATAATTGGACACCCTTTGTTAAGGGCCTTTTTAGTAGCTGATAAATATTACTTGGTGGTGGCAAGTGGTACTACCATATAGTCCGGGTAAAAGGGGCACAGCTGGAGAACCTGTGCCAGCCTTCCCCAGGAGTGTCTGTGTGGTTGTATATAATTCATCTCAAAGTGTGTGTGTGTGTGTGTGTGTGTGTGTGTGTGTGTGTGTGTGTGTGTGTGTGTGTGTGTGTTTCAGTTACTTGGGCAGGGACACAAAGCACTGGTTGGACAGACAGGGTGCTGGAGGTTTTAGCTTCCCTACTAGGCTGAGATCTGGACCCTATAGTTGTGCCAGTGGAGAGTCTTATTGGGGACCTGGAGAGAAAGAGAGAAACCACCCCCAGACTGACTGTGATCTCTGTGTGCTCTTAAGGGAAATTGTACTTTACTGTGTGTGTGTATTTATTATCCTTTCCCTATATGGATGCCCCTCACTGGTGTTAGTGGTGAGGATTGAGGCTCCTTGATTGCTGGGCCAGTGCACGGGCATCACATATTAATTGTTTGGCAGTGGTGGGATATCCACACCTCATATTAATTGGATGACAAATACTAATTGGCTTGTATTGGTGTGGATAGTGTGATTTCTTGTAGCTTGTATACAGTGATTACTGAAAGTGTTTTTGTACTCTAAATCAGCCATGCAGTGAATATTCAGAGTTCAGATCACAATTGTTTTATTTCTTTTGTTAACTTAGTTAGTCAGGGAGAGCAGGCAGCATGTCAGCAGAGGAGTATGGAAAGCTGACAAGGAGCCAGCTGGCTGAGATGTACCAGACTAGGGGACTGGTGCATGGAAACCTGACTAAGGCAGACATGACTGCAGCTTTGGTCACAGCTGCGGCAGAAAACAGCAACCAGGAGGATGATCAGAATGGCAGTGGAGATGTACCACACTCAGAGAATGGACAGCTCAACCCTTCCGCAGAGGACATAAAAATCCATCTGGAGCTAAAGAGACTTGAGTTGGAGGCCAGGCATTTGGAAATAGAAGAAGCTGAGAGACTAAGGCATGTAGGGAGTGAGGATAAGGAGAAACTATGATGTTTGCACAGTGAGGAGAATGAGAAACTTTATTGATGTACCTGCACAACCCACAGACATTTCCAGCACATTAATTGACCTAAATTATACACACGTAAGTTGAATTTCAAGGTCCTTTTTCAGAATCATTATCAGAAGATTTAATTAAGCCTTTAGCCATGTCAAGCACATTCACCCCCCACCTTCACCTGATTATCCAACTGTTTGAAAGAATATGTGAACTTGATTTTCATATTTTTTTAAGGATTAATCAACAAAGACAGACAGACAATAATGTGGAGGGTGTATTACAGGACATTAAAAGTGTACTTGATTAGGTCAGAATAATGAAACATGACAAGGAAGGAGGTGTAGTCCTTATGAATCAGGTTGATTACACTTACAAGATGCACAGATTTTGAATGGGAAAGCATATGCGAAATCCTCTTTGAATGAATTACACACAGCAAACAATAGAATTAAGAATGAGTTACAGGATTTATTTATAGAGGGGTCCATCACCATTGAAGAGTTAATCTATCCCACAGTGTCATATCCCAGGATGTCAGTGATGTTCAGGCTACCTAAGCTGCATAAAATCCTTGAACAGCCATCCATGAAACTCATTGTGGATGCAAAAGGTTCCATTACCCACCCACTCACAAAACTCCTAGACATTAGACTTAAAGAACTGGTAGTTCCTGAAACCCATATATGTAAGGACTCATGGAGTTTTTTACATCTCATTAACAACTCTCCATTTAAAACTGGGTATGTCCTTTTGACTATTGACATCAAAGATTTATATTCTATTATTCCCCATAACAGAGGATTGGAATGGTTTTCAGAATACTTATATGAAAAAGGAGTTGAACACAACAATGTCCACGTATATACACACTTACTTTAACTTTTTTTGAAAAGCAACTTCATCTACTTTAACCATGAAATATATCTGCAACAGGAGGGGTTGGCAATAGGTTCTTCTTGTGGGGGTCTGTATGTAAATATTGTTGTCACCCAATGGGAAAAGAAGTTTTTGTTCAACAGTCTGATGTTCAATCATGTAAAATGTTACACCCAGTTCCTGGATGACATTTGTATTTTGTGGGATAGACCCCCAAAACACATCAATGAATTAATTTCTTATATGGATTCTACTACTACATTTTTGAAATTCACACATAATTATAGTATGGACCAGTTGCCCTTTCTAGATGTTCTGCTCACTAAAGATTCTACAAACAATAAGTTTGTTTCAAAAATATATAGAAAGGAAACCTACTCAAACTCCCTACTCCATTACTCAAGTACACATCCACTGAAACAGAAAAATAAAACATTGTAAAGGGGCAATTTGTTAGGGCAGCCTGAATGGTTTCAGTCATGGATGATTTTTTCAGTGAATGTGACAACTTGAAATCCATGTTTTCAAGGAGAGGCTAGCCTTACAAATTTATAACTGATATTATGTTGGAAGTAGTAAATAAAAGGGAGAGAGGTCATTTTAGTACTTCACTATCAGATATTGACACCAGCATCACCAGTATCAACAACTCCATGCAATGCTTAAATGTGGAGAACCAAGAAATAAAAGGGACTATAAGATGTCTTTCATTACCGTATACACTATTGACAGTTATACATTAAGAAAAATCTTAGAAAAGAATTGGTCCATACTAAATCATGAAAAAGCCATTAGACCATTTATTGATTCACATCCTGCCATAGTATTTAAGAAGAGCAGAAGCTTAAAGAATATATTTGAGATGAAACCAAAGGGAATTAATAATGTTGGGCACATGAAAAAGTGTGCCATGTGTAACTATTGTAAACACATTAAGGACGGTAGCATTTTGCTGATAAATAACATTGAAGCAACTTCATCAAAAATACAATTGTGGATCCGAAAGGATTATTTATTGCGCTCTATGTAATTGTTGTAGCTGTTTTTATATTGGAAAAACAGACTGTAAATTAAACAAATGCATTTATGAGCATTTGTATGACATAAAATCAAAAAAAGATACAAATGCACTTAGCAAGCACATAATGGAAAATACTGGTCATTCTTTTCATTTTTCTGTCATTGATAGTTTTAAAACAGAACCTCGAGGTGGAGCCTGTTCTCTTTTACTAGAAAAGAAGGAGCTTTACTGGCAACTGTGTCTTAATGCATCTAGTTGGCCAGGCTTAAATGAACACATTTCAATCAGCTCTCTTTTAAAATTAAAAGCCCTAGAAAGATAACACTGTTTTAAATAATTATTTATTCATTATTTATGTATTCTAAACACCATTTTATCTATGTTTTTATATTACAATGAAATTTTTTTTACCATCTATTTATTCCATCTTATACATATTTTATATGTTACATATATAATACAGTCTTTTACAAGTCCTTTCCTTTAAGGGAGTGTGTCAGTTTAAATAATGCATTAATTGTTTAATGATTTTTTTTTTGTTTTTCTGTACTATATAAATAGGTTGTGTGATTAAATTTATTATCTGATGAAGTTCTGAAGTGGTCAGGATGAAAGCGCTTATCATTTGTTTTATTCTCATCAATAAACTCCAGTATTGGTTTTATTGAATTTGGCCTGAATAGGTGCATTTATTTACTGTGGAGTGGTTCATCCTTCTGTTCCTACTTGGCATTTTTGTGTTTTGCAACAGTTTTTTCTTCTTGTCTTTTCCACAAGAATGAGAAACTGCTATATCTGGAAGCTGAGGAAAAGGAAATGCAGAGGCAGCATGAAAAGGAGATGCTGAGTCTTCGCCAGAGTCATGGAGGTAATGGGGAAGGGAGTAACTGGACCCCAGAAGCACAAAACGTCAGTAATTTTTTTTCCTAAGTTTACAGAGGGGGAAAATTTTGATAGTTTCATTCATATGTTTGAGAGGTTATGTAAACGGTATGATGTTGACCAAAGGCTCTGGGTGTGGTTCCTGACCCCCTTACTCCATGGTAATTTTGATTATACTGCTGTTAAGAACCATTTAAATTTTTTAAGCTAACACTTGAAACTTATAGGAAAATGTTTTGTGAGCATAGACGCAAGGCAGATGAAAGTGTGTGTGAGTATGTTACTGAACTGAGCACTTATTTTCATAGGTGGGGTGAGTGTATGTCAGGTCACCACTTTTGAAGGGCTGGCCGAAATTGTGGTGAGGGAACAGGCCCTTAGCACTTTGCCTAAGGACATGAGGATCTTGTTAGCTGATAGACAATGTGCTACTTCAGATGAGTTGGGGAAGAAGGGAGACCTATACCTAGCAAGCAAGGCATCCTTGTGCAGGAAACGCCCCCCCCCAGTACTGCTTGTGGATCTAAAGGAACCCATGGTCAGCAGCCCATACTGGCCCAACAGAATCTGCCAGTATCAGGGGAAACCGCTAGTCCAGGTACACATCCAGGACCTAGGGTTAAATGTTTTGAATGCAACCAATGGGGCCATGTGGCATACAGATGTCCATAGAGGCAAGGCAAGGAACAAAAGGTTGAGAGAGCCGGTAGGTTGGGTAGACAAAATGCTAACAGTAGGTTGTCTTCACACAACAAGGGTACTGAACTACCATCCTGCAGATGTCCTGATAGGGAAGGATTTTGATGAGGCAGTACCATGTGCTAATGCAGTTACATGCAGTCAGGCTTTGAGACAAGCATGTGGGTCTGGTAGCCTGGGGGAGACCCAGACAGACCGGATACTTGCAGCCATGACTGGTGAGGTGATTACTTCAGGGAGGAAGCTACATTTTAGCAGTGAGACTGAGGGACAGCCATAGCTGCTTGTGGATACTGATGTTCCCTTGGACAGAGTAACTGCAAAGGTAGAGGTGAGTAGTAGAGTAGTGAGCTACCACTGTCAGAGGATGCCAGACTTCCTGTGGAAGGACAGTTAGGAAGGGTTACAAATAGAGAGTTGAGACAGGCTCAGCTACATTCCAAGGCCTGAGGCAGGTAGCTAGTGAGGCACCTGATTCTCAAGCAAAGGGGGAATCTATATACTGGGACAAAGGGTTACTGGATAGAGAGTGGACCTCTGAGGGAGGGCTAGAAGGTGAAAAGATACAGCAGTTGGTATCACATAGAGCCTACCATATGGCACTTCTAGCCATAGCCCATGATGTTCCCTTTGCAGGTCCTATGGACATAAAATGTACAAAGAGACATATTATGCAGAACTTCTATTGGCCTGGAATTTCCAGAGATGTAACAGGGTACTGCAGGAACTGTGAGCAGTGCCAAAAGGTAGACAAGGCCGGAGACAAGGTGAGAGCTCCTTTGATGCCTTTGCCTGTGATTGAGGAGGCATTTCAGAGGGTTGTTATTGATATTCTGGGGCCTCTGAGTACCTCATGTTCCACAGGGAAAAAGTATATCCTAGTGGTAGTGGATTATGCTACACAACACCCTGAGGCAGTGACTCTGTCCTCCATTGAGGCATTAAAGGTGGAAAATGCTGTGTTAGAGATTTTCAGCAGGGTAAGTTTGCCAAAAGAAATACTGACTGACAGAGGTGCCAATTTCATGTCAGACCTGCTGGCTTGTCTGTGGTAGTACTGTGGTGTGAAGCTCCTGAAGACCACCCCCTGCCATCCTCAGACTAATGGTCTGGTTGAGATGTTAAACTCTACAACTGAGTCCATGATATGGGCATTTGCAGACCAGTTGGAGAGGGAAAGGGACAAATATTTGCCCCATCTGTTGTTTGCTTACAGTGAGGTCCACCAGGAATCCACATGTTTTTCACCCTTAGAGTTGCTGTATGGACATAGGGTGAGGGGACCTCTAGATTTAATTCATGATGAGTGGGAAGGTGAGTGTGAATCTCACAAGGAGTCTGCTGTGTCATATGTCCTAAACCTCAGGACAAGGCTCAGGGAACTCATGGGCTTGGCCCAGGAGAACCTGTCAGAAGTCCAGCATCAGAAAAAGGTATGGTATGACAGGGATGCTTGAGCTACAGAGTACGCTGTAGGGCAGCAGGTAATGGTTCTCATTCCTGTCAGACACAACAAGCTGCAAGTAGCTTGGGAGGGACCCTACAAGGGGGTAAGCAAGGTAAGTGATGTTAACTACATGGTAGAACTGCTAGACAGGAGTCAGAAGCACAAATTGTACCATGTTAACATGATGAAACCTTAACAGGATAGGAAGGCCCTTGTGCTGAGCATTTGCAGTGGATTGCAGGAGGAGTCTGAGGGAAATCTGTTGACTGATCTCCTCAATGAGGCTCAGACTGACACCTCAGTGGAAGGGGTAGCAATGTCCCAGCAGCTATCTCCTACCCAGGTTCGAGAAATATGAGCAGTGTTGCAGGAGTTTGGGGACATGTTCACTGGGAAACCAGGGTGCACCCACCTGCTGCAGCACCAGGTGGATACAGGACCCCAAAGGCCTATTAGGCAGGCCCCTTATAGGGTGCTTGAGAGAGTCAAACAGACTCTGAGGGAGGAGATACAGGAAATGTTGGAACTAGGGTTAATTCAAGAGTCCAACAGTCCCTGGGCCTCCCCAGTGGTGCTGGTGCCAAAGAAGGATGGCAGCACCAGGTTCTGTGTGGAGTACAGGCAATTAAATAGTCACTCACAGTCAGATGCTTACCCCATGCCTAGGACAGATGCGGCCCTAGAGCAGCTGGGTGGGGTTAAGTATCATACAACAACTGATCTTACCAAGGGTTACTGGCAGATGCTCTTGACTCCCAGTGCTAGAGGTAGGTCAGCCTTTGTGACTCCTTTTGACTTGTATGAGTTCACAAAGATGCCCTTTGGGATGAAAAATGCCCCAACAACTTTCCTGGGGTTGGTAGATCATATCCTAGCAAGAGCAGGAGGGTTTGCCCTTGCTTCTATAGATGATATTGCCATCTACAGTCAGTCCTGGCAAGAGCACCTTCAACATGTCAGGGAGGTGCTGGGTAGACTACAGAGGGCAGGGTTGACCATTAAGGCCAGCAAATGTCAGGTGGGTATGGCAGAGGTCTCCAACCTGGGACATAGAGTGGGGAGTGGTAAGATCAGGCCAGAACTTGCCAAAGTGGAAGCCATTTAGGCATGGCCTACACCTGTTACCAAAAAGCAGATGAGGGCATTCTTAGGGACAGCAGGGTACAACAGAAAGTTCATTCCCAGTTATAGTACCATAGCTGCTCCCTTCACAGATCTGACAATGAAGAACAGGCCAGATAAGGTAGTGTTAATCCCAGCATGTGAGCAGGCATTCCAGAAGCTTAAGGAAGCTTTGTGAGGACTCCCTGTGTTAGCCAGTCCAGATTACAGCAAATAATTTGTTGTGCAGGTGGATGCTTTGAACCATAAGGCAGGGGCTGTACTTAGCCAGATTTCTTCAGAGGGGAAAAGAGCACCCAGTGGTTTATCTCAGTCATAGGCTCCAAGCCAGGGAGGAATGCTATACAGCTGTCAAAAAGGAATGTCTAGCCATAGTGTGGGCACTGCAAAAACTTAAACCATATCTGTATGGAAGAAAATTCACTGTAGTGACAGATCACAATCTCCTAAGATGATTAAACAGAGCCAGCTAACAAAATGCCAAGTTGCTAAGATGGAGCCTAGGATTGCAAGCATATTATATGTCAGTGCAGCACCGCAGTGAGATTAGCAATGTCAACGCAGATGGGATCTCAAAAGAGGGAATGAGGTAAGGTATACTCAGATAGATCTAACCCTCTCAAGCAATGTTTCTCAAAGGTCACTTGAAAAACTAGCTTGAGGTCTCCGGGGGGGGGGGGGGATGTGTGAAGATAGGTGAAGGCTGCCAGCCTAGCCAGACAGAATTTTGTAGCTAATTCTGTCATTTGTAAATATTAATGTAAACCACATGCTTGTTCTCTTAAATGTGAAAAGACTATTAGATGTTAAACTGAAAAAATGTAGCAACAGTGCACTCTGCTGTAAGAAAGCTGTTAAGTCAAGCATTGTGAAATTTTTGATCTAAAACTCGGAGCCGAGATGTCTGGAGGGAGGCATTCTGCCTATTGTTTTGAGGCCAGGGTTAATTGCTAGAATTTACATGTATAATTTCTTTTATTGCTCTGGCTTCCTGACCAGCTGCAAGATCAAATGAGCTATTAGTCTCTGAGTTTCTGTTAGCCTGGGAACCAGAAAGAAATTATGTAATCTGAAATGAATCAGTGGTACTGTGTTATCAATTTAAGGACAGAAAGAATGCATTTTAGCATTTGTCTTGAGAACATCCAACTCACCAACCCTCTGTCTGTGTTCTATATGCAAGTTTGTTTTAGAACTGTGTTTTCTCTTAGATATAGCTAGGAACTAGGAAGATTGGATTAGTCTTTTTTCTGTATTGCTGTCAGAACTTTTCTATGGTATTATTTTAAGTATTTCTCTGTGATCGCTGAACTCTTGACTAGCACTGTGTAGTAAGAAGTATTGTCTTGTGTTTTTATTATTTATTGTTAAATATTTTTAAACCTTTCAACTGTGGCTGTTTTGTGTAGAGATAATTTAAGCTCTAAGAGTACATTGCATGTATTTAATGATACTGGCCAAGCCACTCCAATAAGCCTTGACTGCTCAGTAGCACTTACCATTTGGATAATAATATTGAACGTAATAATTGGATACCCTTTGTTAAGGGAATTTTTAGTAGCTGATACAAATTAGTGGGTGGTGGCAAGGTATACTACTGTATAGTCTGGGTAAAAGGGGCACAGCTGGAGAACATGTGCCAGCCTTCCCCGGGAGTGTCTGTGTGGTTGTATATAACTCTTATCTCAAAGTGTATGTGTGTCAGCTACTTGGGCAGAGACACAAAGCAGTGGTTGGACAGACAGGGTGCTGGAGGTTTTAGCTTACCCACTAGGCTGAGATCTGGACCCTATAGCTATGCCAGTGGGGAGTCTTATTGTGGTCCTGGAGAGAAAGGGAGAAACCATCCCCAGACTGATTGTGATCTCTGTGTGCTCTTAAGAGAAATTGTACTTTACTGTGTGTGTATTTATTATCCTTTCCCTATATGGATGCTCCTCACTGGTTAGTGGTGAGGATTGCTGGGCCAGTGCATGGGCGTCACACAGACAAACAAGATTAATGAGTTGTCACTACTGACCACTGTTGCTATAAAATGTCCCACTCACCCATTCTCAGATTACAATGTAGAGTAAGTCCTTACTTCATGAGATCAGTTTTCTGAGAAGGGTACTGCAGTTAAATTATTTACCTACTAGAGAATGTTAGGGTACTGCTGCTAACCGGAATGAATGCACCAAACATTTTGAACAGTATACTCAGTCTCTGTATCATGGCAAAATAGATATAATAAGGAAATTAATGATAAAGATGATGACGATAATGTTAAGCAAACTTTCAGTCCATACTGGCCACATCTACTAAAGACAGTCATAAGGCCTTCTTCACATATGTCTGCAAACTCAAGGGAAGCACCCAGATCTGCTCAGAACTGGTGGTCAAGGACACCACATACACAAATGCTGTAGATATAGCCAACCAGCTAGCAGACAGGTTCAATGAAAACTTCACTCCTCTGTCCCCCCATCAGTAACACAGGATACCCCAGTACCTACCCCACTCCCCTTATTTCTAGGGAGCAAGTCATCACTGCCCTCTCAAAGGCAAAAAATACAGCCTCCATGGGACCCGATAACATCCCTGGCTGCATCCTACATGAAATTAGGCAGGAAAATGCAGCACCATTAGGCATCCTATTCAACCAAACACCGAGTACTGGCTTCATCCCAGTTAAGTGGAGGACAGCCACTGTCATCCCTTTGCACAAAGGTGGAGCATCCACCAATCCAGGAAATTATAGACCCATCAGCCTAATTAGTCAAATTTGCAATGCTATGGAGCAGATTATCATGGACCTCATTAACAAGGACATTGGCAGTCTCCAGACACTTGATCCCACACAGTTTGGTTTCATCAAGGGGAGGTCATGCCTGTTAAATTTGGTCGACTTCTTTGAGATAGTCACCAAGGCAATGGATGAGGGGAAGATGGTGCACACCATCTACCTTGACCTGGCCAAAGCCTTTGATACTATTCCCCACTCAGATATAATAGATATCTCTCAACTAGACATCAATTCATATGTTACCAGATGCATAGCAAACTGGCTCATTGCTAAAACCCACCTAGTCAAAATAGGGAAAGCCAACCTAAGCAGTAGACTTGTAATGAACAGTGTATGCCAGGGATCAGTCTTGGGGACTCTGCTGTTTGGGATATACTTTTCTGAAGTGCAGGACAAAATCAGCAGGATATAACTGACCAAGTTTGCAGATGACTGCAAGCTGGGTGCTGTCATCAATTCCCTTAGTGATGTGGACATCCTCCAAGAGGGTCTCATCCAAACAAATGACTGGTGCCAGAAACATGGCCTCAAACTGAATGCCAAAAAATGCATCATCATCCCATTTGGAGAGTGTGATGTCCCCACAAATTATCACATTGGTAATAAGGTCCTAAGCATGCAATCAGTCATGAGGACCTTAGACCCCCAGGTTGATAGCAAACTGACTTTTCACCACCATATTGCCTCTGTTGTATGGAAAGCTTTCTACAAGGCCCATCTCATTAGTAAGGGTATCTCAACCAGGGACAAGGTGGTCATAACATCCTTGTATTCTTCCCTTATAAGACCCGTTATAGAGTACAATGCCCCTTTCAGCATGTACTTCACAAAGCATATGCAGCAGCTGGAGAGACCACAGAGGTTCCTCATCAGGAGAATCCATGTCCTCAAAGATCTACCCTACACAGATATGCTAAAAGTCCTGTCCCTCTACTCAGTCTCCTACAGACTCCTCAGAGGTGACATCTGTCTGGCATACAAAACAATCTCAGACCCACCCTGATGGGACTGCTGCATATCTGCAAGCCAAGCTCCACTCGATTAACCCATACATGCAACCTCAGCCTGGTTTGTGACATCAATAGGACTTGTTGAGAGGACATATTTGTGTCCCAGAGACTCCCCTTTTTGTAGAATAGACTCCCTCTCCACATCAAGCAGAGTACCTCATTAACCCTTTTTAAGCGTAACCTGGATAACTGGATGGGGAACAGAAAATACACCCCTGGGATTCCACCTGTGTCCCTGCTGGACAGTGGCTTAGGTTGCTGACTTGTTGGAATATGGGCTAAATTTTTGGGTGAGGCTTGTAAGGGTCTCAGGGCCAATAGCCTAGTAACTTCTTATGATCCTATGAACACAGGAAAACTATGAAGAAAAAAAAAAAGATAGGCAACATGGAAATGTATGAAACTAGAGATGAACACAGAAAAACTCTGAAACCTTTGTAGATTTTGCGAGCACTGAATTCTAGGATCTAAACAAGTGAAAAAACACAACATGCTTTTGCTAAATTGCATATGAACATTTCTACCTGACTGTGCAATGCCATTCACAGGATTGTTTTTTTTGCCTTATTGATGTTTTTCCTGCAGTTTTCCAGTCATTATTTAGAGACTTTTTCATCTGTTTATCATTCAGACACAGCAGGCATAAGTGCTCCTTTTCAGGGGTTACTAAGGAATGCTCTCTGGTTATGTAGAAAGATTCACACAGTATGCAAATTGTGACTGTAGGAGTGAAGCCCAAGAGTACAGAATGATCTTGATATTGACACAAAGCATAGTTCTCTGCAAAGCCATCACATGGAATTATATGTATTGTTAGACGTTGCCCGTTCGATTCTCAGTTAGAGCGTCTTCTGTGTGTCGACATGCGTGAATGGGCATTCCTTCATTGAAGGTTGTGCATTAGGCCTGGCAAGCCAGCACGTAAAAATTTACTGCCAATCATTAGTGGACCGGAGTTCCGCTGTGGCGACCCCTAACCGGGAAAAGCCGAAAGACACAAACAAACATGGTTTCTAGAAGTTCTGACTGAAAGCTTGAAAAGTCAGTCAACATGTAGGATGTTGAGGATCATTCCTTGTCTTCATCTTGTGGAAATATGTGTAAAGTGGCTACAAGTTAAAAACATACATCAGATTACATCTCAGACATCAAACTCTGATTTCTACAGCATGCATTTGCATATTGTATGGCTAATCGGGATTCCTTAGCAGACCAATATGACAAGACTACAACTGAAAGCAGACAAATGTATTACCAAAGGGAGCATCATTATTTGCAGCCATGGTAATTCATTTTCATGGAAAATCAGGGATGGGCTGCAAGATCATTCCTCAACATGTCTGCTGATCTCTATAGTCAAGATGCATAGTAGTGCTACTCTTTTCTTATAACAGCAATTCCTGGGCTGCTCATTTATAGTAACCGTCAAAAGTGTGCCTGTCAAGCTACTATATACACAGTGTGCTCTGACATTTATAGAGAGCAAGCGTTTTAAAACATAATTTGCATCACGAAGGCCACATTTCCATATTCACATTTAAGGTTTTATGAATTAACTATACTAGCATGCATGGCTGTCAAAAAAATGTAAAAAAATAACAAGGTTGTCATATTGCTGCATCAACTATTGTTGGAATCCTGCCTTCAGCAAGAGTCACACAAAGGATTGTTTGAGTATATTAAGAGTAGGTGCATATGACTATTGTTAGCTTTCTGACTGTGGTTTACTAGACTACTCTGACTTAAGCTACTAAAACAGCTATTTCAGCCAAGAGACCTTTTTTCACAAACTGCTAGAATATATTTTCTGCTTAAAATAAACCAGCAAATTACCTGAGAGCACAACATGCTATATTTCGATATGCAAAACATTCTTATATTAAAAATATATGAAGTGTCTTGTATGTCATGCACATTTGCGACTTTAAATATCATTGTTGCCTCATTGCATAAACTTAGCTTTAACTCAGATCTAATGCTATTGGTGTTCACTCAGTAGCTGTGAATGTTAATTAAATATTAGTTACATGTTGCTAGCCTTAAATTAAAGATTAGTATGAAGTATGAAGAGCTCTAAAAATGCTCCTTTTGTTTAGAATGTGAGTGCTTTTAATTAATGTCAAATGTTAAATAAGAGCAGCAATTGCCTGAAGCCAGAGGCTACTCTAATAATATTTTAACAAAGACTGCAATTTGATGTCTTTATTGTCTGTGGGTTATTATGCAAGTTAAAATTACTGCATAGCACATACGACACCTTTATCAGAGCCTAGGCAATTAGATGCTATTGCTTTCTGGCTATGTAACCAAGATGAACATAAAGGATAGTATGTAGAATAGTTATTTTGTGCCTTGTATTAACTTCATTCTTTAATGCAGAGGATTTAAGTAGCAGTGTGATCTCACAGTCAGGCTGCATAGCAATGCTTTTGAAAACTGTTAAACATTTTTCACATTCTTTGCATAAATGAAGATGCAGTTTTCATGTAGAACCTACAGTAACCTTTGTGATTTCTACAACAATTGAAATTAAAAAAAATATGTATTAGTGGACTTGTCCCCCTAGACCCACAGCTACCTAATGCAGCACCTTGTGCAAATCCTTAATCGGGTACCCCATCCTCATCCTTTAAGTTAAAAGGCAAATGTCTCATAACTGAAGATGAAAAAAAAAAAATCTTCTCATACTGTGACTTGAGGAAAACAATTGCAGCAAACTGCTTGCTACTTCTTTGCCACTCCTTATTCTACATGTAAAGTCTTACGTGCTTGTGTCCTAACTGTAAGTACACAATCATTTCGAATACCAGCACTACGCAACTGCAGCCCCTAATACTATATCCCAGATGGCCCCTTTGCCCCACCCCAGCTATACCTTTGTGGCCCACTATTGTTAACTATTATTAATAGTATTACTATTATTCTATCTTTGTGTTGCGATGCCATTTTCTACAATGAGTTGCATGAGTGCAAGTAATACTTTGCTCAAACTGTACCAGAGATGTATAAGTCTTGCCCCAAACTTGCAGATGGTCAACTGCTGAGCTATGCTGACTGAAATAATTTGCATCTATCCCTGCTTCAGTCACTGAAAGGGATCAAAAACTAAAGTTTTGTGAAGCTTTGGGATGAATCTGTTTTGTTTAAAAGTGCTTTTTATTTAGACAGGAATCTACATAATATATTCAGTTAGCACATTACTCTTTCTCAGAAGAGGTAATAAGTGGTGGAAACTATCACTGCATCTGTGATGATCACTACAGTCCTACATTAAAATTCTTAATAAATAGAAAAAATATGTACAGTACAGAGGAGCCAAAATGTTCAGCTTGGATGCAATTGTCGACTGGCCACATTGTCGAACCATTTCCGCAAAACTTTTAAAATGTTGAATAAATGTCTAATTTTGACATTTCCAGCTGCACCACACCTCCATACCAGTGCTACCGTGGGTCAAAAAGAGGGTGAGAGTTTGCCGTTTGGATATGTGGTGTTCGATGTTTTGGACAGTCGCACTTCGGCATTTGCAAAAGTGGGATCGACCATAATGTGATCGGCGTTATGAAGGCAAACCATCTAATTTGCATGCAGTGGTGTAGTAGATGGCAACTAAGACCAGGGCATAGTCATGACAATATGTGATCAGACGAAAAAAAAAACAGACCTCATTACAACTACCCTGTGGTTGGACGGGTCCTCGTTTTCGTATTTTTATTAATGAATTGCTTCAGTATAGAATATGATCATCTGCTGAATTTTACATCGTATAGAAAAAATTAAGACAAAAAAATCCACATCCACCCATTGCAGTTAATTAGACATGTACCATACAGCTGTTTAACGGTAAGCTCACGGCAGAAATTTGTCAATTTCCTAAATAAAGAAAACAATTTACAATTTAATTTAAACATTCATTCACACTCTGTAGTTCCCACAAAGGCCATAATCATGTACCCCATTGATCACAGAAGATACTTTAGCCATGGTGCAAATTCAACTTCCTCTATTTAGGGTTAAAAGGGAAAGTCTCTGAACTGAATAAAATAGTTCTCTCCACTCTTTATTTTTAAATACGTGAATAGAATGAGTACTCATTTCTCATTTTCTCCCACTGAGGACCCAGTGCTCCCACCCTTACCTTTCTTAGCTGTGCTTATTTTTCAAGAGCACAGGACCATTTTCTCTCACTCTGACCAAATGTATGTCTTTGCACTTCAGCCACCGATGACAATCTAAACATAGTATTTATTCAGTTAATTTTATTTTTATGACATTTATGCACTTTCAACAAGTTATTATTTCTCCATTACCCACCAACAGGGACCTAACATTTCAAAATGCATTCAACAAATCACAAGCTGATGAGCAAAGGCACGTTCATATCACCATCAGGATAGAATTAGGCAATTATTCTATAAACCCTGAGATTTTTATAACACATTATTAATTGCTAATATTATACATTTGTATTTAATTTAGCAACAATCTCACCAGACTACTACAAATTTGTAATAGTTTGATGTCAGATTTTAAACATATCACTCAGTTATAAAAAAATATTTTTAAACAGCAAATATGAAAGAAGCATATGCTACAAAATTACCTTCATGAACTGATTTGCAAAATAGCACCTTAAACTTTTGAATGCATCCAGTATTAGCTGTCTGAAAATGTGGTTACAAGTTACTGTTAATTGCCAAAGTCAAGATCTGCTGTTTAGTTTGACAAACTGATCATAATGCAGATACTAATTTGAATGCATTAGTCAAAAATGGATGTGTCACCTACATTGATTCTTCACAATGTGTAATCTTTTCTTTGTACAATTTGATCCAAAAATGTGATTTTCAAAACTTCTATTACATTAACACACAAGGACTAAACATTATATTTTTGCAACTAGAATGCACAGTGATACAACAGACCCCCACGACATTTCATAAGGTAAGGATTTTGAATGTCAGGTCCCAAATTATTGATCAATCACAAAGAATGAACTGACATTTAATATGGCAGTCACCTTACCATATTTGTTTGTTTGTTTCTGTGATGACCCACAACTGGACCAATAATCAAGGAGCCTCAATCCTCACCACTGACAACAGTGGGGGACATACACTGGGAGGAATTACAAGTACATGAACAGTATTTGCAGATGCAGCTCTCTGCATCAAGTACAATTTCCCTTAAGAGCACACAGAGACCACAGTCAGTCTGGGACTGGTTTCTCCCTCTTTCTCTAGATCCCTTATAAGACTTCCCACTGGCACAGCTATAGAGTTGAGATCTCAGCTGAGTGGCCAAGCCAAGAACTCCAGCACCCTCTCTATACAACCAATGCTTTGTGTCCCTGCCCAAGTAGCTGACACACAAACTCTTCAAGTTTGATTTAACCATACACACACACACACACACACACACACACACACACACACACACACACACACACACACCTAGAAAAGGCTAGTACAGGTTTACTAGCTATGCTCCCTTTTGCCCAGAATATAAGGTAGTTACCACTGCCACCAGTTAACTCCTTATCAGCTACTTTAAGGCCCTTAACAAAGGGTGTCCAATCTTACTGTGTAATATTAATATTAACACAAATGGTAGTTTGACCAAGAGCAATGCTATTAGGAGTGGTCCACACAGTGTCACCAAATAAATATGCGAGTACTCTCAAAACTTAAATATCTCTACACAGATCATCCACAATGAAAGGTTTAAATATATTTAATAATAAATAATAAAGGAACAAGAAAACACTCAGTATATATTCACAGTGACATCAGAGTTCAAAATCACAGGAAATATTTAAAACAACTTTGCAGGACAGTCTCAAATAAATAAAGAAAATATCTAAACTAAGTTTTGCTATATTCCTGACTATATCTAAGAGCGTTTCTATACTGTTCCCTAGTAACTTACTTCATCAGAGCAAGGCAGATGTGGTGAATGGTTCTTGTCGGGCCCAATACAGACTACAGAATGCCCTGTCTCACTAAGAGACTCCTCCAGTTAATATCTCAAATATTACTGCTGAGATAGCTTGCAGAATGACATAATTTCTTGTCATCTGACTCTATCCCAGGTGAAATCCTCACTGCTGGAAGCTTGGCAGTATTTAGGATCTAATTGTGAAAATACATAGACCTCAGATCTTTGGCAGATGCTGCAAGTCATAAAACAATTGCATTCCTTCACATTTCAAAACTAGTAATTAGATCACTCCAAAGACAATACAGAGAGCTCCCTAGTTTTAGACAGTCCCTCTGATTCATGAACAAAAAATTCCATGCAGGAACAGTGTAGCCATTCCTGCATGGAATATGACCGCCAAGTGATGCCTTTTTGATGTGCACTTGTGACCCTACACTGTTCCTGCATGGAAAGCCATGCAGTATGCTAATCAGCTCATTTGCTGGTGAAAACCATGCAAATGAGCTGATTTAGTGATCCAGGAAGTAGGCAGGTCTCCATGCAGGAACAGTGTAAGGTGCAGAAATGTATTCGGTTACTAACTGAATACATTTCTGCAAAAAATAAAAAGGAGCCATGACAGCTCCAATAAAAGCATGTATTAAAGGGGTTGGCCATACCAATGGACAAATATATGGCCATCGGCATGGACAAGTGTTTAATTTTTATAAAAATAAATGTTTATAAAAATAAATGTTTATTTTTTGGGGGCCAATCTCAGCCGTTTAAGTATAGGGCAGCGCAGTGAACGGGATAGTGGGGAAAATAAAAAAAAAAAAAAAAAGAGAAAAGTCCATTTTAGATTAAAGTTTCATTTTGCCATTATAGTCAATGGCAATCAGAATCAAAACAATGGCAGGGAATTGTGTTTGCTAAGGGGGATAGCTCTTGTGTAGTGCAGTAGCTATGAAGTAAGGCAGTGGGGTATGTTAATGAGGGGACGTATACTGAATCAAAACATTCTTCTGTCACGCTGCACCTAACCGTGTAGGTGCTCTAACACCACCATGTAGACAGTAGGAGCAACTAACATGAAAAGGGGGTTTGTCATGCTTGCTGTAAGCACAATGGAGCTCCGTTGTCTGGGTTTGTGCTTAGCTAAGCACAGCTAAGTGAAGGTGTGTGTCTGAGGCTGTATAGTCTTATTCCATGAACGGAGGAGCATGTTCACTGCCAGGGGAGGGCCATTTCTTGCTGTTTATGCTAGCTAAATGGGTCTGGGCAGCACGCTGGGGCTTAAACAGGAATGATATATGAAAAAAAAAGGAAATAGCAGAACAAGGGAAAAGCAGTACAAACGGCAATATGGGATACTGCAGCACACAATGAGCCATTGAAAGCACTCAATAATACAGCTGTCAGGTGGCTGCATAGCTGAAAACAGGAGGAGATGTAAAAAAACATTAAAGGGCAACAGCACAATAAAGAAGAAATGAAGTAGAAATCACTAATATGGGACTTTTGCAACTTACAAAGCACATAATAATACAGCTGGCAGGTGGCTGCATAACTGAAAGTGGTAAGAGATGTAAGTACAAAATAATTAAAAAAAACAACAGCAGAATAAAGGCAATCATGCACAAATTACCAGTAATGCCTCTAACACCCACATTGGCCAAATCAAAGCCATGAGTAATATAGGTGGCAGCTGGACTCTATCATAATCAGCCAAACATACAGGCAGCATCTGCAGCACAACAGTATAAACTATGGAAACAACTTACAGTCTGTTTTTTTCCCACAAACTCTGCACCATTGGTTTATATATGCGGGGGAATTTTAATTGGAAAAATATTAGGGGCTGCCATTGGGTTGATCCACCAGTATGTGCTAGAGGCTGAGTGCGGACAGGAGGATAATGCTGATAATCACCACAGACCAAGAAGGAGGAGAAGAGTGTTCAGACCCATGGTAACCTACTGGGACTACATGATCTAGAGATAGTAGAACACTACAGGGTGGACAGAGACATACTTCAGTGACTCAGTGAGCTGTGTCAGCCTCAACTCAGAGCTAGAACCAACAGAGGGGAACCCATCCCTCTGGATTCCAAGGTATGTGTAGCCTTATGACTTCTAGCTACATGTATTTTCTGAAGACCTACTGGGGATATGATGGGGGTCTCACAGGCATCTGCATCCAGGGTACTCCACCAGTTCCTGGGTGACATGCTAACACATGCTGGTGAGCACATTTACTTCCCCAACACCAATGAGGACAGGACCAGCAATATGCAGCTCTTCCACCATATAGCAGAATACCCGGAGGTACTGGGTGCCACAGACTGCAAGCACATCCACATCAAAGCACCACCCGGTGAACAGGGTAGGTCTACATAAACCACAAGGGCTTTCCCTCCATCAACTGCCAGGTCATGTGCAATGCCCAGGGCATTATCATGAATGTGTGTGCTGGCAGCCCTAGAAGTTATCAGGACTCTCACATCTGGCATTCATCACAGCTGTACCAGACATTTGCCAGTGGGGGCATCCCATATGGCTATCTGGTGGGGGATGCTGGCTATCCACTGGAGTTGTGGATGATGACACCAATCAGAAATGCACACACACACACACACATGCACACACACACACACACACACACACACACACACACACACACACACACACACACACACACACACACACACACACACAAGAACACCATAATGAGGCACACGCACAGACCAGGATCATTATAGAGCATGTGTTTGGAATGCTCAAGTCATTGTTCTGCTGCCTTGACATATCTGGTGGACCCTTGCAGTACTCTCCAGCCACATGTGCATACATGTTCATAGTATGTACGATGGTACACAATATGATCCAGTGGAAACAGCTGCAGCAGGAACAGTACGGGGAAAGGCCACACAGCCCACCACCATTGCCGAGGTCCCCACAGGTACAGATGAACTCACAGGAGGAGGAGGCCCCTGAGCCTGCTCCCATAGGCAGATGGAGGCTTGACCAGTATGCTCATGCCTTAGCAAAGAGGCAATACATAGCACACACACTCTGACACTGTAGGAGACCCCAGGTACTGACACCTCTCTGACTCACACACACACAGTAAAATGAATGATACACACATCACATTACCTGTAACTTATCATGTATAGACAGTGTACTGTGTGCATCTAACATAGGCAGCCCTCAAGCACTGTCCTCATAACTGCTGCAAGCACAAAGTAAGTCAGTCTTCTTAACAATAAATGAATGGAATAGTATGTTCTGCTAGCATATCTATACTCATGCTACATACATGCAAGGGAATGGGGTGGCCTACTGGGATATCAGCACACAACTGACAGCTCTGTTGGCCACTAGGTAATTTCTAGCCAAAACTGGCCTCCACAGACTATGCAGTAGTACCCAAGGTGGCAAATCCCACTGCAGTATAGGTATGGGGACAACTAAGTTGGGGGGGTCATAGATCACAGGCATGGATGTCAGGGTGGGGGTCCCATAACCACCCCTCACACCCACACAGCAAGTAAGCTGTTAAAATCCACAGAGAAATGTCTGGTAAAGGCACACAAATGGCAGCAATGTTGAAGTAACCACCTACAGACTCACACAGTGATAGCACAGCAGGACCAGCAGTTGCAGTAAGGCTATGAAGGGTAAGAAGTCTAAACCACAAATGTATGCCAGTACAATCTGACCAGGGCTCTTTACTGATATGCATCCAGTCCCCAAGACAGGGCACAATGGTATTTTAAATGGAACCAAAATGTAAAGCAAATACCAGCACAGTCTGTGCAAATGTATACAGTGGACAAGGGTGCCCCGCCATATACCCACGCAAATGCAGTTACACATATGTTTGCATGAAAATAGCATTATAGCACACATTGGCAGGGCTGTACCAATACACATGAAAACATGTTATATGTCCACAATATGCAGGGGTCAATGAGCTATGTGTATGTGTCGTTAATACTGTCTGGATCTGGCCAGCATATCCTCCTGGCAGTCATCTTGTACTGCCCTAGGTACAGTGCTGTCTTTGACAGGGCCATGTGCAGATAACTGCAGTGCCAACTGTTATGCATGTCAGTGACACCCACTGCTCTGCCACTGACATATCTGGAAGTCGCAGTGCTATGTGGACTATGCTACACTTATTACTGATATCTTGAAGGATGTGTTGCAGAAGTGCCATGGCTTTTGTGAATATAAGTGCTGTGTGGTACTGTTGCCAGTAGTCATTCTTAATAATCCTTTTTCTTATGTTTGCTTTTACAAATAATGGGCATGCCTGCACAGTTGAATGAACTCTGTACTCACAGCTATAATGCCCAACCTCTGACAGCAAGATGTCTGGACATGGGAAGAAAGAAAAGTGGAACAAAGGCACAATGATAGGAATGTGTGTGAATATCGCCCTTCTGTATTGAGAAAGTTGGTGGGGTGAGTGGTTTGCAGTAGTGGGAATTGAATTAGGGTTATGTATTTGGAAACAGTAATGTCTGCATTATTTTGTAACATCACACTTCAATTATATGTAATTAACTTGCCATAGAAACACAAGTTTATTTAGAAAGGATGAAACCTCTAGCCAAACACCTGGACAACCTGCCACAAAATGTACAGGTCAGAGGTATGCACACACAAGGATATAACAACTCAGCTTAGAAAGATATCATTCAAGCAGAAGATCCTCAGCCAGTATATCACCAGGTTGTTGGACTGTTCACACAGCTGTGTGTCAATACTACACTGGCTGTAGCCACACCTCACAAATGGCCTTGTTGGACAAGAATTTTCATAGCTGCCCTCTTAATATTGGTCAATGCATCATACAACTATTATTCCTCTGGTAAAGCACTGTGATGATCTGAGTATGTCTGGCACTAGGTAATGACACAATACATTGCAGTTTCAGACTACAGATATGTCAGAATATGCTTGCTAAACAAAACAAGTACCTTGAGGAATGTCCTGTGTACACCTGAGAGGGATGGCTGTAGCACACAAAACTCAGGACTGGAGTACACCTATCTCTGGAGTGGAGTCCCACCCTAACTATAGAAGGTCATGCTGGGCATGCTCCTACACTTAGAAAATCACATGACATGTTGGAACCCACATAGGAATATATGACTGTATTGTGTATATATGTCTGTGGATAAATACAGCTATGTACACCTCAGCTGCCCCCCCCCCACACACACACACACATATATATATATATATATATATATATATATATATATATATATATATATATATAGGGAACAGATAACATATGTCAAGCATACACACACATAGATGTGGAGAACTGAGGGACAGACAGTGATACAGAAAGAGACACAGGGGGACAAAGATAGAGTGAGTCACACTCACAGATGCCCTGAATGGTGTACATTGATGTTCGGCTGTGGACAGTGGCATACCAGTTGTAAACAGTCACACGTGCCAGCATAAAAGGTGAGCCCTATTGTGTAACAGTACTGAGGTTGAGTTTATAATATCAACCAATATCAACTAAAAGCATATTCTGCAATAATCATAGCTTGTAACTACATCACCAAACTCTGCTTCCAATCTGATGTCTCTTACTTTTAATTGTCTGTCCATGACAATTGTGAGTCCCTACTAGGGAACACTACTAACCCATTGCATATAATCACTTTGTTTTTATAATTGTTTGCTAAATTCTGTGTAATCTATGTAAGTTTGTCTTTGTGGAGCTTTTCTCCCTGGGCCTCCACTGAAAATGGACATGTATCCAGTCGCACTATCCCGGTAAACAAATAATAAATAATAATAATAATGTGTGTGTGTGTGTGTGTGTGTGTGTGTGTGTGTGTGTGTGTGTGTGTGTGTGTGTGTGCGTGTGTGTGTGTGTGTGTGTGTGTGTGTGTGTGTGTGTGTGTGTGTGTGTGTGTGTGTGTGTGTGTGTGTGTGTGTGTGTGTGTGTGTGTGTGTGTGTGTGTCTCCATAGGTCCAAGTATTAGGAGACTTTTGCCATTCAGTATGCATCAAATTGCCCTATTTCACAAGATCTCCTGCTTTCATTCACCTTTGAAGTACCATTGGGCACTGATCACCCCTATAAGCTCTGTAGCACATGCAATAACTGTGTAACACTATAGTAGAAATAACTAGATAGGTAGGGGTTCTAATCTCAAGACTGGCAAGTGTGTGTATGACAGTTGTGTATGTGAGAGTGAGGGTGTATGTGTTTGCAGGTGATGCAGTTTTAGGCCATTCCCACCCAGAACACTTCCCAGTGCCCCACTTCATCACTCCTGTTGATGTCATTCCCCTTATCAGCACCTTTGGCCAGTTGCCATCCCAGTAAGCTCTGTAGCTTGTGTGATAACTGTGTAATGCAATAGTACAAATCACTAGCTAGACATGGGTTCTAATCTCAGATCTGGCAAATGAGTGAGTTTGTATATTTGTAAGAAGAATTATTTTGATAAGTCCCTGACCCACTGCTCTACTTTATCACTGCCCTACTTTATCATTCTCGCTGATGTCATTCCCCTTATCAGCACCTTTGGCCAGTTGTCAGCCTAGTAAGCTCTGTGCCATGTGTAATAACTACATAACACAATAGTGCAAAATCAGGGGTTTTAATCTCAGATCTGGCAAATAAGTGGGTATGTATGTTTGTAAGTAAAAGCATTTTGATAAGTCTCCCACCCACTGCCCTACTTTATAAGTCCTGCTGATGTCATTTCCCTTATCAGCACCTTTGGCCATTTGTCAGCCCAGTAAGCTCTGTAGCATATGCGATAGCTGTGTAACACTATAGTACACATAACTAGATAGGCAGGGGTTCTACTCTCAGATCTGCTAAATGTGTGTGTGGGTGTGGAAGTCTGTATGCTTGTAGGAAGAAGTACTTTGATAAGTTTCCCACCCACTGGCATACTTTATCAGTCCTGCTGATGTCATTCCCCTTATCAGCACCTGTGGGCAGTTTTTCAGTCCAGTAAGCTCTGCAGCACATGCAATAACTGAGTAACACTATAGTACAAATAACTAGATAGGCAGGGGTTCTACGGTCAGCTCTGGAAAATGTGGGTGTATAAGTGTGTGTGTAACTGGTATGTTTGTAGGAAAAAGCATTTTGATAAGTTACCCACCCATTGGCCTACTGTATCAGTCATGCTGATGTCACTCCTCTTTAGGTTCGTAGGTGTGTACTAGGATAATGGCCCTACAGCCATTACAAGCCTAGCCCATAGAAGTGCCCTGCCATTGTGCCACCCAATGTTCGTTCCCAGTGACCCCATCAAGTAGAGCCACTGGAGAGATCAAGGGGTAACCATTCTATTACCCATCCACTCATCAAGGTATATCTGGAACACAGTCATTTAGGTGCTTTGCTTGACATGCATGGGAAGTCTATTCCATGGTATGTGCAGTCTCTGGGTGAGGAATCTGTCTCTCCAGCATGTCATGTTGATTGTGGTAATGAGGTTGAGGTCCCTGCAGTGTGTGGTGCAGAAAGATTGGGATATCTTTAGGTGTAGCATTTGTAAAAGAGCTGGGTCAGACATGGCTTTGGATGTCAAGTAGAGATCACCTCTAAGTAGGTGATATGAGACTGAGAATAGCTAGAGTGTCTTGAGTTTGTCTGTGTAGGATATGTGTTTAATGCCTAGGATCCTCATTGTGAGGTACTTCTGTGAACTGTCCAGCTGTTGCTGTTGTTTAGTGAGGTACATGCCAAATGGGCCATTATACTTGATTAGTGTAATGAGGGAAGAGTACACAGAGACAATGACCTCCTTCTTTCTGTATGTAAAACCCTTGGTAATGAGATGTGCCACATAGAAGGATTTCCTGACCACAGTGGCAATGTGGTGGTTAAAGGAGAGGTTGCTGTCAACCTGTGTCCACAGATCTCTTATAATGCCTACAGTGTTCAGTGGGCTCCCATCAATGTGGTACTTAGTGAGAACTGAGATTTTACCAAAGGGGCTGATGATGAATTTTGTGGTGTTAAACTTCAGGTCATGGTTTCCACACCAATCAGTGGTCTCAGTGAGGCCTTTCTGTAGGATGTCTTATCTCTTGTGGAGTTAATGATGGCTCCCAGCTTGCAGTTATCTGTGAACTTGATCAGCCAGAGTTCCTTTGTGTTGTCCTGGACTCCTGAGAAGTACATACTGAACAGGATAGTACCCAGGACTTATCCCTGTGGGACTCCATTCATGACTGGCAGGCAGTCTGACTTGGCGCTCACAACTTTCACACTGTGTTTTCTATCTGTGAGCCAATTTGCAACCCCCCTAGTGATATATGGCTTTATGCCTAGTTTGGTGGGTTCATCCATAATTCCTGACTGAGGAATGGTATCAAGAGCTTTGGCCATATTGCTGTATACTGTATGCAGTGTCTTACTGTCACACAGAGTCCTGGTGACTACTCAAAGAAGTCAACCAGGTTGAGCAGGCATGATCTACCTTTCACAAAGACAAACTGTGTGGGGTGCAGTTAGGAGATTACCTATATGTTTGTCGACCAAGTCTCTGATGATGCATTCCATAGCTGTACCTATCAGACCTGTCATGTTAATGGACTGATAATTCCCAGGGTCTGTAGTTGTCACACCTTTACGGATAGGGATGACTGTAGCAGTGTGCCATTTGGGAGGGACAAAGCCTGAGGTGAGGCTGTGACTGAACAGGGCACACATATGTGGAGCCAAGTATCTTTGTAGTTCATGTAGAATACAGCCAGGATAATGTGGGATCCCATGAAAGCTGTATTCTTGCCCATGGAAAATGCAGGTGTAACCTGGGTGGCAGTTATCCTGGGTGCCTGGCATTCTGATTTTTCACATGGGGGGAGGGAGGGGTAAAGCTGGCACTGAATGTGTTGGCAAGACTGTTGGCAATATCTTTTGGTTCAGTATAGGAGGTAGCATTGTGCAGTAACTCAGAGCACTTCTTGGTATTGCAGTGGAGGTTCTTGATATCACTAACAAAGGATTTGTGATTGTTGTCAGTGTCTGCTGCAATTCTGCCATCATATGTGGCTTTACATGATTTCATAAGGGATCTCAAGTTGTTGTTGAGGCTAATAAGGCAGTTTTACCACTCTTGGGCCTCAACCTTTTTCTGCAACAGTTTCTTCCTTTGATTGTACAGGTTATTAATGGCAGGTGATCACCAGATTGGCCTCCGGTGTTTGGAGGAGAGTGTCATGGTTCTGTTGGGTATGGCTAGTCCATGCATTGATGTACATGTTTGTACAGTGCATTTGTGCATGATTTGTCAGTCAGGCAGGTATTTTCCATTGGCATGGGTACTGTGAAGTTAGCCACCTCTGTTCTTATGAGTCCAAAGTCAGCTTTGGAGAAGTTTTTCAAGGTGGTTACCTTTGGTGTGTGCGTGTGTGAGATGTGGATTTCCATGGTGATAACTGTGCTGGATCTGACCAGATAGTGACTGACTACTGTTGTCAAGGAATGGTCCCATATGTTAGTAATTAACACAGGTCAAGGATGTTGCTTCCTCATATGGGTGTCAGAATGAACTGGTCCAGGGCATTGGAAGTGATGAATTCCAGGAAACATTGGGCCAGTGTATTGGTGCTTGAGTATCTTACCCAGTTGATGGAGGGGTAGTTGAACTCTCCTAGTATGAGAGTGTTAGGTTGGACCTTGATAGTTTCCAGGGTGTTGAGGAATGTGGATTGAGAGTCTAGGGACATGGATGGTGACCTATTGCAGGATATGACCTGGATTACCTAATGTCATTTGCACCTGAAGTATCTCAGATGCATTATGCTGGGATACTACTCTGGATGTGTGCATATCTGTTATTAATATGGAGACACCACCACCTTTGTAGCTGTGGTCCATGTTATGGGGCCGACAGGTGTGGAATAAGTTATAGGCTGGTAGTGAAGGGTTGCTGTCTGCTGCTGTAAACCGGGTCTCCATTACAGCACAAATGTCAATGTTCTCTATTTTGAGGAGTGCTTCAAGTGGCTGCATCTCAAGATGTAGATATCTAGTGTTTTGCAGCATGACCCTCAGATTACATATATGTATAGTTGTTACTGTGGTAATTTAATTTGGAACACTACCTAAAAAGCCACTATAGGGGTGGCAAGACACTTAGCAAGTACCTGGAACCTAGGGATAACAGATGCAGGCCATCTCTGGCAAGACACCACAGTTTGTCAGTCATGTCATCCCAAGCAGACAGATACTGGAACCCATGAGAGTGACAGCAGATGCTTAAGCCAATTGTTGAAGTCAATCATTTGTTGTTTGTACTGTGGTATCATTCTGGGTGACAGTAGTATACTGCTCAGGTCTACTGTCACACCTTCCTGGCCCACATAATCTGAGAGCTCCACCATGTCTCTTTTCATATAGTCCATGGAGGTGTATCTCAGGTCATTCACACATACACGGACAATGACAGAGTGATACTTGTAGTTGTTGTGGAGTGACCTGACTGGGTATTCTACGTGTTGGATTCTGGCACCTGATAGACAGCTGACTGTTACCTCCTCCATGTTCAACCTATTGAGTGGGACATCTGTGTGCCTCACTATTGAGTCACCTATGATTACTGTATCAGGCAAGGTGGTTGGCCTTTGGGGCTTAGGTTGAGGGGCACACTGTGTAGGTGTGATATGCATCCTGTGGTTTGTGCTGGTTTGTGGTGGTTGAGTGGGTGCCTGTCTTGGTAGTCTCCGCTGTTTGGGTAAATGTCTATTGAGTGCCTCTGTGATGGTTATTGTTTGTATGTCAGAGATGTGATAGTGAGTGTTCTGGAGGGGTATGTGTGCCATGTGGTGTGTTGCAGGTGATGACCCTTCTCCTCTTGACAAGCTAGTACAGTCTTCACTGGAGAGTGCATATCTTCCAATGTGGTGATATAGGGGTATATCTCACAAGTCTGAGTGATGGGAATTTAGAGGAGAGGGTTGTCTGTATACATGAGGCAGTTGCAATAGTGCCTCAGAATGCCCAAGTGCACCAGGTTAATGGGCAAAAGCACACAGAACTGCACTTTAATCATGCCAGGAGGGGTGGTCATAACTACTAAGCACTGGAGCAAATTCTGTGAGGAACAACTACTGCTGATGGCTCTCTGGTGTGCTAGAATAATTGGTAAAAAAACTGTTGAAGTGCAAAGCTATTAGGCTATTTGAGGTGTAGGAGAAAAGGAACTAGCAAGATCTAATGGGAAAACTGAAGGCAGGCTTTCTGGCACCTGTAACAGTTTACCTCAGCTGTGAAGTTATCAGCACCTTTGGCCAATTGTCAGCCCAGTAAGCTCTGTACTGCATGCAAAACTATGTAACAGTATAGTACAAATGACTAGATAGGCAGGGGTTCTAATCTCAATACTGGCAAGTGTTTGTGTTTGTGTGGGAATCATATACTGTGTGTGATATACCATTTTGATTTGTGTACCACCCTGTAAACTTCCAATCACCCTCTTTACGAGGCCTGCTGATGTCATCAGCCTTAGAAGTACCTTGGGACTAGGTGAAATTATGTAAGCTCCATGGCACAATTGATGACTGTGTAACACTATAGTAGAAATTAGTAGGTAGGTAGAAGTTCTAATCTCAGTCCTGGCAAATATAAAAGTGTATCTGTTTGTGTGCAAGTGTGTGTATAGCTCTAGGTTAAAGTATTTTGTGGCTGTCTACAACCAGTACATCTCAATGTGCTATACTTTACAAGCACTGCTGATGTCCCTCACCTTAGAAGTATGTTGGGACACTCTTCAACCTATAAGCTCCGTGGCGCATGTGATAAATGTGTCACATTTTAGTAGCAATAACTAGATAGGTAGGGGACTGAATCTCAGTCCTGTCCTTGCAAGTGTGTGTGTGTGTGTGTGTGTGTGTGTGTGTGTGTGTGTGTGTGTGTGTGTGTGTGTGTGTGTGTCTGTATACCATATCCATTGGGGGTGTTTTTTTTCAAATTTTTCCTGTGGTCCACCCAGTACACATCCAAATGTCCACTGTATAGGGCCCACTGTTGTCAACCACTGCAGTGGTAGCTGTGGACACTTTGGAGCCTTATAAGCTGTGTGCCATGTTAAATAGCTATGTAACAGTATGTACTCAAAAACAAGATAGGCAAGGTTTCTAATCCTTTGATACCATTCCCCACTCAGGAATCATAGACAAACACACCAATATAGGCACTAGGTGGGTTGCAAACTGGCTCATGCATGGAACCCACAGTGTAAAGGCAGCAGACACAAAGTCAGACTGCCAACCAGTCATGAGTGGATTACCACAGGGTCTGGTCATGGGTCCTCTCATGTTTGTTATGTATGCCTCTGACATCCAGACCAACACAAAGGAACCCTGGCTGACAATGTTTGCAGACAATTGCAAGGTGGGTGCTCTGTGTACATTCCCATATCATGTTGACATCCTGCATAAAGTCCACACTGAAACTTCTGACTATTGTCAAAACACTGGCCTTAGGCTGAATGAAGAGAAATGTGTCACAATCCCCTGTGGAATCAATGTGGTTTCCATGAATTAACACATTGCTGGTAGTTCAATGGACACAGAAGTCCTCATAAGAGACCTCGGAACACAGGCTGACAGTGACCTCTCTTATGACCATCAAATTGCTACTGTAGACAGAAATGCCTTCTATGTTGCACATCTCATAAGCAAGGGTGTTTCATCCAGGAAAGAAGAGGTCAATGTCTCCATCATCTCTCCCCTCATTAGGCCAACCAGCAGTTACAATGGTCCATTTGCCATGTAGCTCACTAGACACCTGTAACAACTGTGGAGGCTGCAAGTGTACCTCACAAATACGACCCTAGCCCTTAAACAACCATCCTAAATGGACAGAGTCCAATACCTCCAAGTATTCTCGGCCACATCTTGGCTGCTTACAGGTAATCCCTGCTTGACTGATGATGCCATGTCTGGCCAGCTATGTTAGGAATGCCATATCTAGTGAAACTCCAGTCTGTATGCACCACATGCCATGGATACCTCAACCTTATTACCACAATCAACAGAACATGGTGGGGGACAAGTCCATAACCTAGCGAGTCGCCATGTTATGCAATATATGTTGCATACATGTCAATCAGAGCACCTCGCTGGCCCTCCAAGAGAAATCTGGATGAGTGGATGGGGAATTTAACTGTCACTCTGGGCATCACTCAAGTGGCAATAGTTGATAGACGCTCTGAGAACAAATGTCAGGTCGCATGATGCCAGGGTACTCCCATGGGCTAGGTCTGTCATGGCTCCATGCCCATTAGCCTGGTACACACCTATGAACACATGATATTATGAATCTCAGTACTGGCAAACACATGTGTGTGCATTACTGTTTATACAAGTGTTTGTGAGTGTGTAAACTTGTAAGTGAAAGTACTTTGAGGCCTTTCTCACCCACTACACCCCCCATTGCCATACTTTGCAAGGGCTGGTGATGTTCTTCACTTTAAATGTACCTTGTGACTCTCTTCACCCTATAGGCACCCTGGTGTGTGTGTTAAATGCATAACACTCTAGTACCAATAACTACATAGGTAGGGGTTCCAATCTGAGTCCGGGCAAATGTGTGATTGTGTGTGTGTGTGTGTGTGTGTGTGTGTGTGTGTGTGTGTGTGTGTGTGTGTGTGTGTGTGTGTGTGCGTGTGTGTGTGTGTGTGTGTGTGTGTGTGTGTGTGTGTGTGTGTGTGTGAGAATAGTATCCTGTGTTTGAGTGAGTACTATATCCAGTGGGGGTGTGGGTTTTGCATTTTTAGAGCATGGTACTTGTCAAAGGAAAAATATACTTTAAAAATGATCAAAATACGGTAGGTTCAGGTTAAGGCACTTTAATCTTGCAGCAAGGAGACAAAAACGTGCTAATACAGAGTTTGTCTAACTAAAATCAGGAAATGCAGTCATTTTTATACACTTTCTAATAAGACATTGCCTACCAAGCTGAGTGAATCACAAGTTTTGTCATCATTACTTCACAGTCATTATTTTTACAATATTCTGCTGGTACCATCAATTTTTGTGAGAAACTTCCTACGAAAAACAACGTGGCCTTGGCTACCACCGGTTAGATATATGCAATGTTACCATTCAAGGTACTATGGCTAATTCGAGCACAAAGCAAGTATAGATTGCAGTTCATTTCTCTAACAGTCCTTTGTCTATGTTATCTCTAAACTTCTGCAGCTGCACATGTTCTCATACTTCGAACAGAGCTGATTGTTTAAAATCATTACATTTACAGAATATAGCATTGTTCATTCATTTTTCTTGACCTAGCAGATAATCACCTGCTTCTCAAGTACATTTCCAAAAAGCATAAACATGAATATTGCTGTGCTAGCAATTACTAGGTCAGAGGGCATCTTGCAAGTTTCAGAAAGCACACTGCAGTATGAAACTCAACTGTATATAAAGCAGTACATATAAAATAGAATGAAAAATGTGTTAACTTATTTAGTTTCTAATTAGCATTAAGCATATACACATTAATACATATTTTTCTGACATTTCCCCCCGTTAATACTTTTTAATTCTATTTTCAAAAGAATAAACAGTTTGCTTCTTCTCCTAACCTCTTCCATTCAGGATTTGCAGTTAAGAAAGTCATTCAGTTTAAACTTATGAAAGTGTTTCACATTCTAACAATTCTTCAATTTCAGTACTTTGATACAAAGTCTCAGAAACTGATATATCTATAAATTCTTTGATTAACTTTTTCATGCAGGGGATACCACAACAAATACATGCTCCTAATAGGAGTAATTCCACACAAATGGCAATTAGGATGTTCATTAGGATGGAACCCCACCCCCCAAACAAATTCTGGAAAAAGTCCGTCAGAGGGTTTGGGCCTGGTTTGGTCATGGCCGACACTTGCTGTATCACCTCAAGGTGGTCTTTTATCTCATGTTGATGATCAGGTATATACACACGGCACTCTTCTTTGAGTAAAGCACACGTACCACCTCTCACCGCTAGGGTGAAGTCAAGAGCCATTTGGTTCTGGAGCACTACAGTTCTCATAGCATTCAGTTCATCAGTTATCAATTCAAGGGCAGAAAAAGTTGCATTACTCATTACTTCGAGAAGTTTAGACAGTTTTCACAGCTCCCAAATCGATTTCACTGTGCCATATGCAGGTAATATGCCTGCCCACGATATAACAGCATCACTCAAGTCCATGTGCGTCAGTTTGGTACCCACAGTATGATGGTCTTTCCAGCCTGCCTCGATCTGTCCCACTGGATTTTCAGGCTTCCTGACAGCTTTCTTGGCCACATCTCGGGTATTTCGAATATTTCCCTGAGGCAAAACTGTAGTGTGTCGTATGGCCGGGACCAGGTACCCCAAAAAACAACTGCCGGACCAATTCTCAGGTAACCATTTATATGCTTTCTTACCACACACAAAATAACAATCCTCTACCTTAGTAGTTACTTTGTTACGAAATGGCTGCCCTGCATGAAACATTTTCCTATCTATTACAGATAGTTGTTTAAAAAGTACAGGATTACGTTGCACTTGATCAATAGTCTTATGCATGGACTCAAGAAATGAGTCATAATTTGAACTACAAGCTGCACCCATTTTGTTTGCTTTGGTATAACATTTGTAATGTACAGTCACATTGCACTTGCTCCAACCCACTTGAATTGTGTCATTGTTATAAAAACATACAATTCCCTTTTGTGTCACAGGCAAATACAGTGCTACCTTTTCATATGCTTTAATAGCTACGGTGTCATAAACCAAATTTTCCCAGGTCTCATTGACCCCTAGGGGGACTGCAGTCATTAATAACCCCCCATATGCTGTTGGTATGGCTGTGCAAATCCAGCAGTTTGAAACATTAAAAGTCTCAGCAAACACACGTGTAATTGCCTGATAAGTGTTAAAGTTTGGGTGCCAGTCTATGGTCGGCTCATCACGTTTAATCAGTTCAACTTTTGTGGCAGGAAAAAGGAAAGGCCACAACAAAAAGAACAATGTTATCAGTATAGCTACCAGAATAATCATGCAAGTTTTCTGAGGTTGTTCTGTATCTCTGTTTGCTCTATACCTGGTCATTTTGTTCTTGTTGTACAACAGTAACAAGGTTTTTGTCCAGTTCAAAGTTCTTAACCAGTTTACAGTGTGTCAAATGAATCCAGGATGCTCGCTCTGCGATCTTGACTGCAGTGAGTGTCGACAGTAGTACCTGGTACGGCCCTTCCCACTTCGGAGAACTCCAGTTTTTTTCTCTTCACCACCTTCACCCAGACCCATGTGCCTGGGGCTACTGCTGCTTCTGATGGTCTTGTTTGCTCTTTATCTGAAACAGAATTTAACTGCAAAAGGTTGCTATTCAAAAATCGCCTCATATACCCTGCAAGTGAACTGTCAGCCTCCTGCTCTGCAGGCATGAGAGGTTTCCATTGAGGTGTATAATATGCCCTCCCAAACAGAACTTCAAAAGGAGTTAACCCTTTGCATTTGGAACAGTTCTCATGCTCAACAGTGCCAGAGGTAAACAGTGCACCCAGTTCTTTTGTGTCTCACTAATCAATTTTCTAAGCTTGCTTTTCAAAACTCCATTATGCCTCTCTACTAATCCTGCTGATTGGGGGTGGTATGCACAATGATTTTTCAGAGAAATCCCAAAATAACGGCTAAGTTGTTGTATAGTTTGATTTACAAATTGTGTGCCACTGTCACTATAAATCTTTTCTGGTATGCCAAATCTAGGAATAATTTCTTTAATGAGGACTTTTGCAACAGTAGCTGCAGCTGGATTTTTAGTTGGAAAAGCTTCCACCCATTTGGAAAACATATCTATAATGACAAGGCAGTATTTCTTATTTTTGCATTTGTTCAGTTTTATAAAATCCATACAAATAGTATGGAATGGATACGGTGGTATAGGGAAACTCCCTTGCTTAGGTTTCAATGCCCCTTGTGCATGATGCTTGTTACAAACATGGCATGCTGCACAAACATTTTTTGTGTAGTTTGTAAATCCATACATCGTAAACACTTGATTCACTAACTGTACCATCCCCCTTGTTGAGACATGTCACTGCCCATGGCTCAACAAAGCTGCATATCTAAACAAGTTCGATGGTAAAATTGGTTTGTTTTCTTTGGAGATGTACAGTCCCTTCTCAAGGATTGCTCCTCGTTTTATCCACTTCTGTTTTTCTACATTTGTAGTAAGTGTCTGCATTGTTTTTAACATTTCTAAGTCTAAAATCTCAGATGGTTGTAATTCCTCACTTAAAAGAAAGACTTCTGAAGCTGAAGCTGCTTGTTTTGCAGCTGTATCAGCCCTCGCATTACCTTTTGAAATTCTATCCTGTTGCTTGGTATGAGCTACGCATTTGCAAATAGCTACTTTCTGAGGTAACTGAATAGAATCTAACAAGTCTAAAATAAATTCCGCATGGTTAATTGGTTTACCAGTAGATGTTATCATCCCTCTATTTTTCCACTGCTGTGCAAAAACATGTACAGTAGAAAAAGCATACTGACTGTCAGTAAAAATTTTTACTTTCTTACCTTTTGCTAAGGTACATGCCCTTGTCAAGGCAATCAATTCTGCTGCTTGTGCAGATAAGTTGTGTGGTAAAGACTTTGCTTCTAAAATTTTGGTATCAGAAACTACTGCATACCCCACTAGCTTCTGTCCTGTAGGACCCCTCCTGCATGAGCTATCCACATAGTATGTCACCTCGACATCATCCAAGGGAACATCTGTAAGGTCTTTTCTAGGTAGTGTCTTTTGCTCAATCTCCTGCAGGCAGCAGTGTGGTTTGCCATCTGCAGGGGTTGGGAGCAAGGTTGACGGATTCAAAGTTGTACATCGTTCATTTGTCATATGAGGTTGGCCCAACAGTATAGTCATACAGGAAAGATGTCTAGCAGGAGAGAGATATGCTACTTTTTCTTGCAGTAAAATAATCGCGACTGCATGAGGCACTCTCAATGTGAGAGGGTGGAACAATACTACTGAGGCTGAAGCCTGCACTGCCATTGCAGCTGCGACTACTGCTTGTACACAGTGGAGCAAGGATCGCGCCACTGGGTCTAGCTGTGATGAATAGTAAGCTATGGGGCGTTGTTTGTCCCCATGCTGTTGCATTAACACTGATGTCATATAACCTTGCTTACAGTCTACAGTTTGGAAAAATCGCTTATGATAGTTTGGTAATCCTAAAACTAAGGAAGAAGCTATCAGTTGTTTCAGTTTGCAGAAAGCTGATTCTGCTTCTGGTGTCCACTGTAATAAATCTTGTGCTGCCATCGGCTTTTTGAATATCAAGTTAGTCAGCGGAGCAGATTCCAAAGCATAGTTTGGAATCCAACTCTGACAAAAGTTAGTAGTACCCAGGAAGGACATAATTTCCTTCTTGGTAGTTGGTTTAGGTGCTTGTAATATTGCTGTTTTTCTGTCTTCATCTAATATTCTGCCTTCTTTGGATATTACATATCCCACGTATTTGACCTGTTTTTTCCAAAGTTGCAGTTTGTTTTTGTTTACTTTGTGTCCTTGAGTGGCTAAAAATTGTAATAATGCGATGGTATCCACTCTGCATTCTGGCTGGGTGGGGCCTGCCAGCAGAATGGCGTCTACATAGAGTAAAATCTGACTGCCTTCGTGGGATAAATCCCGCCAGGTTACTTGCCATTTCTTGTGTGAATATTGTTGGACTTTCACAATATCCCTGTGGTAGTCTCGTATATGTATACCATTTCCCCTGAAATGTAAATGCAATCCAATGTTGGCTGTCTGGGTGTATCGGTATTGAGAAAAATGCATTGCTAATATCTACCACAGAAAAATACTTTTGTTGAGGTTTCAAATCATTCAATAAAGTGTGTGGATCTGGCACCGCAGATGCCCTGGGTATAACTGCATCATTTACAGCTTGTAAATCTTGGACCATGCGCCATTCTCCATTTGCTTTCCTAACAGGAAATAAGGGTGTATTACACAGTGAATCAGGAGATTCTATTAAGACTCCTTCCTTAAGTAAGGCTGCTATTATAGGTTTGATTCCTATTTCTGCGTCCTTTCTTAAGGGATACTGTCTCTTTTGAGGTCTAAATGCTGATTTTGGCATGATAGTAACTGGTCCTGCTGTACGAATAAGTCCTACATCTGATTTCCCTGTTGACCAGAGAGTCTCTGGTATGTCTCGTAAGGCTTTTTCCTCTTCCTCTAGTAAGAGTGCTACTCAGCTATCCTCACTTGCCTGTGAGTGCACAGCTGGGTGTGTCTGTGTTATCCACTTTAATTTCTGCTTTTGTACTCCTTGTTCAGAGAGTTCTAATTCTGTCTGTTTTTCCCACCTTGTGACTTTTTCTCCTAGGTCTGCCAACTTCAAATTTCTCTCTTAATTAAACTTACATGTGGTAATCAATTAGATTTGTAAAGTGCTAGGAATTCCTGGGGCAATGAACAGCTTACTACACTGTTTCCTTCTGTGTCCCAGTACAAATCTCATAATACTAACCTATTAGCATGGTTTCTAAACAGTTCTTGCTCATATTCTTTATCAGGTCCTGGTCTGTTACAGTAATATAGAGTGCAATGCAACAAATGCTGTTTATCAGTGTCACGGGAGGGGGATTTACTGATGGCTATGTTCATCAGTTCTTTGGTTACTGCCCCTGGACCAGTCATAACTAAGTCCTGGCTGTACCAATAAAATGTTTCACCCTCCGGTCGCACTAAAAAAGTATCCATTTGTCACTGTGCTTCCATACCCTGCATAGTTGGAACTACGGCTATGCCAAATATCTGCATTAGGTCTCTGCCCAAGAGATTCACTGGGCATTTTGCAGAAACAACAATTTTGCTTTGCTGGGTCATCCCTGAAACTGGGTCAGTTATCGTTATGTTGTGGGAGAGTGGCTCCCGATACAGCTGTCCGTTAGCTGCTTTCACTAATATGTAGTCCAGTGATTCTGAATTTTCTGGTAGTTTGGAAGGATGTATCAGGGTCCGTGAAGTCCCTGAGTCACACAGGAATTTGACTTCCCTCCCCTCTACCAGAAGTGTAACTTCCAGTTTTGTGTCTGCCAAGTAGAGCTCTAAGCTCAATAATGCTAAGTCTAAAATTTCATTTTCTTCATTATCTATGAATTCACGTACATCCTCTATTTCTTCTGTCACATCCTCTACCCTTTCTATCACATTTGCATTTGTCTTCTTGTTTATTCCTATCCAGTGATTCTTGACTGTCATATAGTCATTCCTCACCCTCCTTATCTTCCATGATTACCTTCTTATTTTGCCTGCAATCCCTTGCTAAATGTCCCTTTTTCCCGCATTTGAAACATTCACCCCTTTTCTTTCTTTCTTCAAAGTCTTCCGATCACTTATCAGATTGTTTGTTTCCCTGGGTATTTTTCTTACCCTTCTTCCCAGTTTGTACTACAAAGACTTCTGATCCATCTTCTACTGCAAATACTTGAGTTTTCTTTTTCTTTGTGCTATTAAAATGCCTTTCGGCATATCTTGCATATTCAAGTAATGACTGTAATCTACTTGTACGATGATCTACCATGTGCTTTGTAATAAAGCTGCTAATGGGTGTAATACTGCCTTTTAAAAATGCATTCTTTAGCTGTTGCTCATATGGGGAATCATGTGTTTGATCTTCAGGTACCTGCATTCCACAATGGTTATTAAAACATTCTAATAATCTGGCATAATATCTATCAACAGTTTTACCTTCTTGTTGTATGCATTGATTAATGCAAGTCCAATCAGCCCTAGGCTTCCATTTCTCAGAGATTCGATCTGTCAGACCTTTCACTCTGTTGTCCAGTTCTGCGTTACTATGTGGGAGTGGTCTAAGCTCTGCATCACGGGGATTCCAGTTGCCACTGATCATGTGCCAAACTGGACCTATGATTTGTCTAACTACTTTTTCTACTTATTCTCCATTCAAATGGTAACTTAACCTCATGCCTTGTAAGTCTTCTAAGAATTTTCTAAAATTAACTTTTGGATGGGGAATTCCCTCTGTGGCTTTCCGGATGTCTTCCGGTGTCCACAGTCTATATACTAGAAGAGTTGGATCCTGTCCTGCCTGTCCTGCCTGTGGATTTGGTACTTCTATGAGTGGACATATCTCTTCCTCACTCATAGCTTGTGAATTTTTATTTATTTCATATAATTCAATATCCCCTCTCAAGTCGCGTGTTCGAGACCTGGTCTCGATAGGATCTCTGATAAACGGTTTTGATTTTGCAGGAACAGCTAGGTATAGCGGAGGTGGATCAGCTTGTCCACTCGCTTCATATTCTGGTAAGGGAAGCGGAGGGGGCGGAGGAGGGGCTGTTGCTATTACCAAGTTATTATCTTCTTTATCTAAGAACATTTCCTTTGAATTTTTAATCCTTTGTTCCCTGCGGTTTGCTTCCTCAAGCCACCTGTGTGCCTGAGGGATTCCTAATTGTCGTTGCCTTTTTAGCTGACCTTTCTCATCTGTCTTAAGTTGTCTAACAAGTTTAATAAGTGAAGGTTTATCTAAATTACCATCAAATTTGTATTTATCAACCCATTTTGTATAATACTTAACATTATCGGCACGCTGTAATTGCATATATTTCGCGTCTTTGGTTAGGGGCGGGTCTCGGGAACTTTTCGTGCACTGATTTCCCATGTTGCCTTAGCTAAGTCAGAAATTGTTACATAACCCTTCTTATCACGTGGTACCATGATTTTACACCTTTTCACAGTTTATCTAGAATAACTGCCTACCTATTCTGTTTCCCTGATCTATGACAAGACAGCAATCTTTTTGTCCCTGATCTGCACATGCAAATCTCCCTGACAAAACAATACTGTAACAAGTCCCTGATCTAAAACAGAAAAAAAGGTAAATTCCTCCTTACCTGACCCTCCATGAGTTGATCCACCAGAACGTTGACTCGTCCTCCAATCCCAGATCAGAAACAGTGGCTGGCCTCTTTCGAACAACAATTCAGTTGGAGGTTTTTCAAGACAAAAGAGCCGATGTGGCCACTTCTCCATACGAGTACATGCCACCGGGCCCAATTCAGACCTGAGCCTAGAGTGAGAGGTGTTTCCGGCTCGAAGGACCAAAACTGTCAAAGGAAAAATATACTTTAAAAATTATCAAAACACGGTAGGTTCAGGTTAAGGCACTTTAATCTTGCAGCAAGGAGACAAAAACGTGCTAATACAGAGTTTGTCTAACTAGAATCAGGAAATGCAGTCATTTTTATACACTTTCTAATAAGACATTGCCTACCAAGCTGACGTAGTGAATCACAAGTTTTGTCATCATTACTTCACAGTCATTGTTTTTACAATATTCTGCTGGTACTATCAATTTTTGTGAGAAACTTCCTAAGAAAAACAACATGGCCTTGGCTACCACTGGTTAGATATATGCAATGTTACCATTCAAGGTACTATGGCTAATTCGAGCACAAAGAAAGTATAGATTGCAGTTCATTTTTCTAAAAGTCCTTTGTCTATGTTATCTCTAAACTTCTGCAGCTGTGCATGTTCTCATACTTCGAACAGAGCTGATTGTTTAAAATCATTACATTTACAGAATATAGCATTGTTCATTCATTTTTCCTGACCTAGCAGATAATCACCTGTTTCTCAAGTACATTTCCAAAAGGCATAAACATGAATATTGCTGTGCTAGCAATTACTAGGTCAGAGGGCATCTTGCAAGTTTCATAAAGCACACTGCAGTTTCAAAAAGCATCTTTTCAGTCTCATATGAAACTCAACTGTATATAAAACAGTACATATAAAATAGAATGAAAAATGTGTTAACTTATTTAGTTTCTAATTAGCATTAAGCATACACACATTAATACATATTTTTCTGAGAGTACTCCCAGTACATGTCCCAAGGTACACTGTATGAGGCTCGCTGTCTCTATCAACCATAAAGGTATCTGATGACACTCTTTAGCCTAATGTGTGGTGTGCTGTGTATAGGAACTATGCAACAATATGGACTTATTGATGAGATAGGCAGGACTGCTAACCTCAGGTCTGGCACATGAGTGTATGACTGTGTCTGTGTTGGCCATTTTGTATATTTCTGCAGGATAGAATATTTTTAGTCCATTCTCACCCAGTACATCTCCCATCGCCATACTGTACAAGGCCTGGTGATGTTGTTTACCTTAGAGGAACTGTGGAACACACTTCACTCTTCAAACTCCGTGGCACTTGCACTAAATGCCTAACACTTTAGTAGCAATAACTAGATAGGGAGGGTTGCTAATCTCAGTCTTAGCAAATGTGTGTGTGTGTGTGTGTGTGTGTGTGTGTGTGTGTGTGTGTGTGTGTGTGTGTGTGTGTGTATAAGACCAGTATCCCGAGTGTGTTTGAGTGAGGAATATATCCATTGGGTGGCCATGTTTTACAATTGTAGGCCATCATATTCCCAGCAGACATCCTACATTCTACTCTACAAGGGCCACTTTTTACATCAACTGTAGAGGTATCTACACACACTCTGCAAACCTATAAGCCCTGTGCTGTGTGCAACAGCTATGTAACAGTATGGAATGAGCAGCTAGAGAGGCAGGGTTCCTAATCACAATATTGGCACACTTGTGTGTGTGCATTGGTGTGTATAGCAATGTTTGGGAGTGTGTACACTCGTGTATGACATTAGTATGAAACCTGTCACACCCACTACACCACCCATTGCCATACCTTACAAGGGTGCACATACTTTGGAAAATCAACACATTGTGAGCTCTGTGCCACCTGTGATAACTGAATAATGCTGTACTACCACTAACTAGATGGATAGGGATTTCAAACCCAACACTGTCAATTGTGATTTTGTGTGTGTGTGTGTGTGTGTGTGTGTGTGTGTGTGTGTGTGTGTGTGTGTGTGTGTGTGTGTATGTTTGTGTGAACAGTATTCTCTGTGTGTTGGGTCAACACAATACCCCCTGGGTGTGTGAGATTTACAAATCTGACATGTGTTCCACCCACTACACTTATTGTTGTCCACTGTACAAGAGCTGCTGATGTCAGCCACCATACACTTACTTGTATACACCCGTCAGCCCTATAAGCTATGTGGCACATACAATAACTGTTATACAGACCTGTTAATTGTGTATAGCCGAACCCTGGATATGACACACTCAATGTGTTACTACACTGCCATACCCTTTGTAGATAATATCTACAGGGCCACATCCTGCTGACATACAGACACCTAGAACACAAACAGAATACATTATGGAGACCACAGTCAGTCTTCATTAATAACAACAATAATGCATCATGGCTGGACAGCTACACACTCTGACATGTAACCATTACACATGCTGGCTGAAAACACTTTACACAGCATTACATTGCTAAACTGTACTAAATTCACCCTGGGCATCAGAGCCATATTAGCATGTCCCTGCATCCATGCTATGGATGACAGGGATGTGGCACAGGTATCATCATATGCACAGGGTGTGGGTTTGCCAGAGGCCTAGGCTAGGCCATTTGGTTGATATTGTGTGTGTGTGTGTGTGTGTGTGTGTGTGTGTGTGTGTGTGTGTGTGTGTGTGTGTGTGTGTTTGGGGGTGTTCATTAAATAGGCTTTACAGAGGTGGTGTGTGTAAGTCTGGAGGTGACCTGGCTGCAATGGTTATGTGTGTGTGTGTGTGTGTGTGTGTGTGTGTGTGTGTGTGTGTGTGTGTGTGTGTGTGTGTGTGTGTGTGTATGGATGTACACAGTCATGCTATGTGGCTGCCCTACACAGGGGTATGTTGGTCAGTTGTGGACCGTAGATGGCAGGGTGTACAGCTCACCATCTCTGGCCATGGACATAGGAACTGGGCCTGCCAAGGAGCCCTCTGGCACCACCAGGTACAAGGCAGATGCAGTACTGCTCCCCAATGGTGACTGCTGTCTGCTGGATCCGTGTCCCTTTTGGGACCAGCCAGGACCATGTGCCCATGGCCTGCTGCATTGTGGCATGGACATGCAGTCATACTGCTGGTACTGCCACTGTGGGAGTGGGAAGCTGCATGGCCATGTGGACCCTCAGCTGTTTGTGCTGCTGTCCTATGTCCACATGGCAGATGGCCAACTCCCACCACATGCTCTAACATTGACATTCCATGGTCGAGGATTGTAACCATCTCATACAACAGTCTATCCATGACCTCAGCATATTAACGGTGGGCATGACCAATATCATGAATGTTGTCACGCATAGCAGGAATGGTTGCATTTGTCACCCTGAGACTCTATCTGCTGTTATGTTCATTACATGCCTGTGCCTCCATGATGGTCCGAAACATGTGTCTGGTGACATCTGCTGTGGCACTTGTGAAAGGGGCATGACAGGTAGCAGTCCTCCTTTGAGCACCCCTGTCAGACCGCCTGTGTGGGACCTCACCTGTTATCTGGCTATGGCTGGTGTCTACAGACACACTTGCGATAGTCACCACACTTGCCTGTTCCATGCCATCACCGCCAACTGTCCATTATCTATGGCCACTGGTGATGGAGTATGTGTGGGCATTGTGACTGTGTGCAGGGATGGGGTGGAAAACAGTGGGATGCCAACCAATGGCACAGATTCAGCCCCTGACAACCCTGCCTGTGCCTCACTATGCCTATCATCATTGTCAGAGTCTGCAGAGACACTGACATCAGTTTCCAAGTGGGAGGGACCCCAACCCCCATTGCAACCTGTGAAGGGAAGAAACTATATCTAAATATATACCTGTACATTATGGTTGGCTGCCATGCACACAGGCATTTACAGGTGAGGTGGCACAAAGCTATTACACAAACCTCACATTACCCAAAAGGTGACATACATGACACACAGCCATCAACATCCTGCATTGCAGACATTCTTAATCTATGTTACTAACAATATACCTCTCAGGGATGCATGAGTACTGTTAGTAGGTGACGTCCATTCCCCTAGCACACACTGCACCCATGTACACATTATTGCTGTTCACCTGTATAGCACAGTGGAAACTACTGCAGACCATACCTCACAACTGTACAAATCATTGAAGAATGTGTAAATGTCTGGCACATATGTTTGTTCTGCTACTCACAACCCCTATGTGTTTGTCTGACACATGACTGGGATGATAAGAGGATTGATGTCACTAATTAGTGACATTTTTATTTATTTTATTTATTTCACATTTGGTAACCAGGAAAGTCCGACTTGGAATTAGCCAATTTTCAGTGGAAGCCCAGGGAGAAATGCTCCAGATGCATGTCTTTGTAATGTGGGAGGAAACCGGAGCAACCGGAAGAAACCCACACGAATGCAGGGAGGGCATGCAGACACCACACAGAAGGCACCCCAGCCAAGAATCGAACCAGAGAACCTCTTGCTGTGAGGTGACAACTCTACCGCTGCACCATTGCACTATCCGACATAGGTTCATAGGTTGGTACTAGGCTATCAGCCCTAGGGCCTATACAAGCCTAGCCATAACAATTCCCTGGCTATTTCTTCACACACTATTTACTTCCCTTTACCCCTGTCTAGCAGAGTGACTGACATGATCCCCAGGGTAAATTTCCTTTCTCCCATCAAATCATCAAGGTTCCTTTTGAAGAGGCCCAAAGAGGCGCTCTGCTTGACATGTATGGGCAGTCTATTCCAGAGTCTGGGGAGTCTCTGGGTCAGGAACCTATCCCTCCAGCATGTTTTGTTTATTGTGATTACATTTGATTCACAGGCTTCATCACCAGCACTGAATGTATGTTCAAACAAATCCTGTTACACCAACAACCTCCTAAGCTTAAGTGGATATGATAAGTGTACACACCCCTGTTAACATGGCAGGCTCTTGTATTATATAAAATGAGACCACAATACTGCATTCAAAAACATTATCCACCTTAAAAGTGACATATGACCTGTGCAATCCAATCAAGGAACAAACAGATGTGTTATTTGTGAAATATACTGAGCGAGATGTGTACAATATGGTGGTTACATAAGTGTGAACACCGTTAAACCAATGCCTTTTTGAAGGACCTGTTAAGTGAACTACAGCACTCTTCCTGGAAAGGGGTATATCAGCATGGCACATCCTGACTTGGTATTATTTGGACAGTCTTCCCTGCAAATGTCCCCCAGCTCTGTCAGATGGCAAAGCCAGCTTATGTGCACAGACATTGGAGGTCACACTGGGGGTTTATTATTGGTGTTAAGTCTGGCCTTTGTCTGGCCCAGTTCGTACCCTTGATTGTATTCAGGTGGAGCCATTCTTAGGTAGGTTTGGATGTATGCTTCAGGTCATTGTCATGTTAGAAGCTGAAACCTCTTTCCATCCTCAGCCATCTTGCAGATGCTTGATGGCTTTGGCCCACACGTGAGTGTTATTTGGAAATGTTCATAATTCCCTCCACCATGCCTACAGACCTAGTTCCAGCTAATGAACAGCAACCCCACAGCAGGGCACTGAAACCAGTGAGCTTCAACATGTGGATAGTGGTCTTCAGGTGAAGTGAGGTGTTGCTTGTGCACCACATGTAGCTTTAGGGATAGTGGCTGTAAGTTTGAACCTTTGTCTCATTACACCATTACAAATTTTAACACATGCCTTTGGGAGACTTGATGTTATGTTTTTCAGCTTGTACACAGCCCTGGATGGTGTGTGGTGTGGGTAAATGTTTCTGCCTACTGACCCAACCCCATAGGCCAGACTTATGCAGAATCTGGGTGATTTGTGCCACATGTACTACACAACTAGTACTTGCCAGAGATTCTTGCAACTCCCTCAGTGTTGCTGCCTGTCTCCTGGCAGCCTCCCTGACCAGTCTTCAACATGTCTTTTCATCTGTTTTGGAAGGACATCTGGTTCTTTTTAACAACACTGCTGTCCCATATTTAATCCACCTTTTGATGACTGTCTCCACTGTGTTCCATGGGGTATGCAATGCTGTGGTAATGTTTGTGTACCTTACTCCTTACTGATACCTTTCAAATATGAAATCCCTTTGATGTTTTTTTTAAGATGCGTGCAAGCCATGGCTGCTTCTGTTACATGCAACTGAGCAAATGTCATGAATACACTGCTCAGACAGTGGACCATTATTTGTTGTTACATAGAGTCCCCATATTTGATGGCAGGTGTGTACCCAAGCAGAGTGAATGCTGTCAGTACATCACAAGCTGCTTCCACAATATGTTATTTGGAGGGTGTGCACTCAAATGTATCCAGCATATTGTTTTACAAGTTACTTGTTCATGTTATGGCCACATTACAGGCTGGAAAAGGTGTGGAATGCCATATTGTGGTCTCTTGTTGTATATATCAGAAACACTTGGCATCTTAACAGAGGTGTGTACACTTTTGCATCCACTATATAGGATTAATGTTTCATACATGTCCCTACCATAGCCCATTTGTCCCCCCCAGTCTGTTGGTCTCTGTCCAGATGTCTTGCACTCAAAGGTTGTGAGGTATGCTACAGGAATGTTACATACCCTTCGGATAGGCCCCCATGGTGACTACTATGATGCACTGCATTTAACACCACCACAAGTGAATATGGACATCAAGCAGTATGGGAAGGAGTGACAGTTGTGTGCATATGAAATAGCATGGCCTTAACATGCCTGGGGTATTGGCTAAGCCCAACAAAACAATTCCATACTCACCAGCTACAAGCTGCTGTCCCACTTGTAGACCAGAGGGACATAAATATTTGTGGGAGATAGGTACTGTCAGAAGACTCACATGTGGCCTTGGTATAGGGTGGAAGCAGCATTTCTGCACATTAACAGTACAATCCCCAATACTATGAAATATGCTGCACATCACCATAGATGTGCACCTCTGTGCATTAGAAAACCCCATCCACAACTGCTATTTTATCTAACATATGCATGCTACAGTACTCTAGTAATGTGCACTAGGGTCTTACCTGCATGCTCCTCGTCCATTATGTGGGTGCCACCCACCTCCACAATGCTGGATTCTGGATCCTGTTGCATGGTTGTGGTGGGTGCCCAAAGTTGGTGAGTAGCTCCTCAGTAGATGTCAGTGGGGCCTGCATGGCTGGGCTCCCACCTTTGGATAAGCAGTCCCTGGCTGTGGCAGCAGCCCTTCACTGAGCATCCCGTATGAGATTGGTTGCAGAATGCCAGACCTGCTTGTATGTACATGTGTGCAGGCCATCATTGTTTATCCTGTGGACAAAGTTGTCCCACAGGGTGGTCCTCTCCCTCATCCAAACAGTAGGGAGTGGGGCTATAGTATGGCTTTGATGATGCAGTTGTTTTCATCCACTGTAAAGGTTGCATGTCTGTGATGTGACATTGCACCTGGAAGACATAAACAAGGAAACACATCACAGGACCCCATATATTTGGCAACAGTATGTACAGAACCTGCACATGTACCTTGAATACCAGTAGCCAACACTCACAACAACAGCATACCCCTGTAATCTATCAGCACAGTATTGGCTTGCATTGCACTCCTGGTCCTGATGTGTCATATTCCCCCCAGTGAGGGTCAATTAATTGCATAATCCTCTATTCCTCATTCAGGTCTGTGTAGATCAATGACATCTTTCATGCAGATGGGGTGTGTATAGTGCCAAGGCTTGGTGTGACTACAGTGTGTAATGGAGCTGGGAGCACATGCCTGAGTTCATATAGGATGCGGACAGGGATGTTATGATGTCCCATAGATGCTTACATTTGTTGCCTTTCAGTAGGCAATATGTACCTGCTCGCTGGTGATGAGGGGAGAGGTGCAGGTGCTGTGCATATCCACCTATAGTGATGCTGAACCAGGGGGGTGATGTTTGTCCTAACACTATCTGCAGCATGTTGCCTCTAACTATGTTGCGTGTGTATGTGTTCTGATTGACCACCATTACAGTTGCCTCTGAGATTGCATACATATGGGAAGATGGCCTTGTGATTGGCCTTGGTGGATGTCTCCAATTTGTACTCATAGTTAGCCTTACGATAATCCACCTGTGACATTATATGCTAGTTCAGACAATGGCTGACTTTATGCCATGTTGGTGCCTGTTCCTACTTTGCCCTGTACAGCCAATATAGGGACCAGGTTTATGGTCTGTGTATTGCTGCTGTCCAGCAAAGGGGATTACTCTACTTTGGTGGAGGCGGATTAGACAACTGAGGTATTGCTGAGTCCATACAACTATGTTGGTGTTCATATAGCTGTTTGTAGTAGTCATGGAAACAAAGTCATAACACAGTTGGACACCTCTCCAATTTCAAACAGACGATCATGCTTATTGTAGTACCCATGGCTGTGTCAGGACAATGGAACAACCAATGTCACTCTGTTGGATGCACAGTAACTAAGATTACACATGGTTACAACATGTACAGCTTCTTTAACTGACATTTTGCACCCCATGTCTGTTGTTATGAGGCCAGATACACCTACTCATACTGACATGTGCACAGGTAATAACTGATATACACTTCTCTTCTATGTCAGCAGGGCACATTGTATTCACATTCTTGCTGCCCAGTTATCTCTCTCAACCCATTAGAGCAGGACATCTTTAGGACGCCACATATACATGGGGGGCAATAGAACAAGATTAGTGACACTGTCTTACTAATGTTGTAACACACCTGAGTCATTCGATAGCACAGTAGCCTTTGTATTGACAGGCATACCCTAGAGGATGTCCAACACTCATATGGCAGGAAGAGAGGAGAAAGGCTAGGAGTGTGTTAGTGAGGTAAGAACTTTTAATGTTGGCAGTATGACTGGTATAGGGACAGAGCTAGCTGATGTGATGGCCAGGGTAAGGTTGACATATTGTGTGTGCAGGAGACCAGATGGAAAGGGAGTATGGCTTGGTGTATGGAAGGCAGGTCATAATTGTGCTATCATGGTGTAGATGGGAGGAGGAAGGAGGTAGGTGTTCTCCTGAAGGAACAGTATGCCAAGAGTGTTTTTGGAGGATGACATGAGTGTCTGATAGAGTGATGTTTATGAAGCTGGAAATTGATGGTGTGATGATGACTGTTGTTAGTGCATATGCTACACAAGTTGGTTGTGCAATGGATGAGAAAGAGAAATGTGGAGTCAGTTGGGTGATGTGGTGATGACTGTACCCAAGGGTGACAGAGTGGTGATTGCAGTAGATTTCAATGGGCAGGTTGGTGAAGGGAATAGAGGGGATGGGGAAGTTATGGGAATGTATGGTGTTAATCAAAGGAATGCAGACAGTGAGATGGTAGTGGATTTTGCAAAAAGGATGGATATGGCTGTGGTGAATATGTACTATAACACAAGGGAGGAGCATAGGGTGACATCCAAGAGTGGAATAGGATGCACACGGGTGGAATATATTCAATGTAGGAGGACCAGTTTGAAGGAGATTGGAGACTGTAAAGTGGTGACAGGGGAAAGTGTATTTAGGCAGCATAGGATGTTGGTCTGTAAGATGATGTTGGTGATCAAGAAGAGGAGGAGTGTGAGGGTAGTACCAAGGATCAAATGGTGTGAACTGGAAAAGGGTGATTGTGAGGTGGAATTCAGGGAAGATTTAAGACAGGCACTGGGTGCCAGTGGAGATTTACCAGATATCTGGGTAAGTACAGCAGAGCTAGTAAGGGAGATGGCTAGAAAGGTGATTGGTGTGGTATGTGGAGTACAAGGAGACCTGGTGGTGGACTGAGGAAGTACAAGACAATATACAGAGAAAGAGGTTGGGGAAAAATGAGTGGGATTGTCAGAGATGAGGAAAGTAGACAGGAGTATGAAGGGATGAGGTGCATGGCAAAAAGAGAGGTGGCAAAGGCTAAGGATGAGGCATATGAAGAGTTGTATGACAGGTTGGACACTAAGGAGGGTTGAAAGGACTTGTACTGATAGGCTAGACAGTGTGACTGAGCTAGGAAAGATGTGCAGCATATAAGGGTGATAAAGGATGATGAGGGAAATGTACTCACAACTGAGGACAGTGTGTTGAGCACATGGGCAGAGTACTTTGAAAGGTTGATGAATGAAGAGAATGAGACAGAGAAGGTTGGATGATGTGGGTATAGTGAATCAGGAAGTGCAACAGATTAACAATGAGGAAGTAAGGATAATTATGAAAAGGCTGAATAGTGGCAAGCCTGTTTGTCCACATTACATAACTGTGGAAGCATGGAGGTGTTTAGGGGAAATGGCAGTGGTGT